>NW_022990722.1:827243-1421986 GCF_902827175.1 Gymnodraco acuticeps | reverse complement strand
GTTTTCATCAAGTGTTTATATTTTGTTCTCCACAGTACCACATTATCCTTTTGTGTGTCTTTATGTCATAATACCCCTCCAAGTGACACCTACCTCCCTTACTCCAGAGGACTACACTTTAAATCTAAATGAGGCTATGCTTAAGTGTATCAATCTGACAGGACATTAGCCTTCCATTCACCCATCCTCCATCATTACCCTCCATTGTAGTGACTCGTCCTTGCTGGAGGAGAAGAGGCCCTGCTTAGTGTAGGCACGTGTTATACACTTCACTGCAGGGTCATATGTGGCAGCTCACATACTGCCTACATCAACATAATAAGAACCAGTCTCAGAAAATCAATGTATCTGACAAACACTGTTGTTCCAATCCAATAATGCCAAATGGTGGCCTTTGTTTCGCTCCCCCCCGCTTTGAAAATCTTTGAAAATCACCATCAATGCAATAACATTGGCCTGACCTTTTGATTTTTGCTGACTAGCGCAGGGAGCAAAATGGGCTGTGTGTCTGATGACAAAATCCACCATGCATTAGTGATACATAGCAACTGCAACCCTGTAACGGCCCGTCCACACAGCGGCGTGCGTTGAAGCTTGCCGGCAGGCGTGTCTGAAACTCGACCAACAACCAATCACATGAATCTCCCGCCCCTGACACACAAGCAGCGGTTTGATTGGCTAGAGCTTGTACTGGCATATGATTCGATTGGCTGACGCTTCTGCCGAGGCTTCAAAAGTTGAGCATTGCTCAACTTTTGCAGCGAGCCACGCCAGCAAAGCTCCTCGTCGCTTCCCGCAATGCAGTTCGGCGAAAAGTGACGTCACCCCATTCAAAGTGAATGGTGAAGCTTTCAACGCACGCCGCTGTGTGGACGGGCCGTAATACATGTTAGAAAAGATGCATTTTGCAATTTGGAAAATGATCTCTAAAGAGTAGAGGGATGCAGAGCACAAGTGCACCAGTCCCACTTCCTTGCACACTGAATGCACAGCAGCCAACTTCATAGACGGTGCTCCGGGGCATCTGTGTTCTTTGCCCAGTGCCAAGAAATAAACCTGGAAACCCTTTGAGATTTAAAGTAGTTACGTTCCCCTTCAGAATGCCTTGGAGGATTACTCTGCTATTTAGCTCATGCCTCGCATCCAGCTGAGTCAAAGCTCTCCCAGTTGAAGGCACGCTGGACGCAACAGCTGCCGCAGCAAGCCGAGAGAAGCAGGGGAAGTGAAGGGCTGGAGGGCAAAAGTACTCTGATACTGTCAGAAATGATCCACATCACTGCCTGGCACCTCTGTGCTCCAGCCACCTCTGCTCATTGCCCTCACCATCCGGAAACACCGAGCAAATTCTACTAACAAGAGTTTGACCAACAAGCTGTGCCGTGGCAGAGGGAGACGGGCGACCTGTTCATGACTCATTCTCGCTCTTCTTCCCCCCCCCCCTTGCCATTCCTCTATCTCCCTCCCTCCCTCCCTCCCACTCCCTTAAGACAGAGGAGAACAAAGGCAGAGATAGAAGAAAAGCAATATAACCTCTTGGCCCTTATCTGCAGAGCACACCAGAGCATGTCTGGCCTCAGACACAGCTTTGCCTGTCCTCTGAAGGCCCTCATCTCCCTTTGATTTCAGCCAAATGGTTCAGCACAGTGACAGATGCTCAACTCTTCATCTGTCACTCTGACACCCATCTCGTTAGTGTTGTCGACTCTAACTGACTTTGTTTGGACTGTCTGTCTGTCTGTCTGTCTGTCTGTCTGTCTGTCCGTCTGTCTGTCTGTCTGTCTGTCTGTCTGTCTGTCTGTCTGTCTGTCTGTCTGTCGTCTGTCTGTCTGTCTGTCTGTCTGTCTGTCTGTCTGTCTGTCTGTCTGGTCTGTCTGTCTGTCTGTCTGTCTGTCTGTCTGTCTGTCTGTCTGTCTGTCTGTCTGTCTGTCTGTCTGTCTGTCTGTCTGTCTGTCTGTCTGTCCTGTCTGTCTGTCTGTCTGTCTGTCTGTCTGTCTGTCCTGTCTGTCTGTCCTTCTGTCCTTCTGTCTGTCTGTCTGTCTGTCTGTCTGTCTGTCTGTCTGTCTGTCTGTCTGTCTGTCTGTCTGTCTGTCTGTCTGTCTGTCTGTCTGTCTGTCTGTCTGTCTGTCTGTCGTCTGTCTGTCTGTCTGTCTGTCTGTCTGTCTGTCTGTCTGTCTGTCTGTCTGTCTGTCTGTCTGTCTGTCTGTCTGTCTGTCTGTCTGTCTGTCTGTCTGTCTGTCTGTCTGTCTGTCTGTCTGTCTGTCTGTCTGTCTGTCTGTCTGTCTGTCTGTCTGTCTGTCTGTCTGTCTGTCCTGTCTGTCTGTCTGTCCTGTCTCTCTGTCCTGTCTCTCTGTCCTGTCTGTCCTGTCCGTCTGTCTGTCTGTCTGTCCGTCTGTCTGTCCGTCTGTCTGTCTGTCTGTCCGTCTGTCTGTCTGTCTGTCCGTCTGTCTGTCTGTCTGTCTGTCTGTCTGTCTGTCTGTCTGCCTGCCTGTCTGTCTGTCTGTCTGTATGTCTGTCTGTCTGTCTGTCTGTCTGTCTGTCTGTCTGTCTGTCTGTCTGTCTGTCTGTCTGTCTGTCTGTCTGTCTGTCTGTCTGTCTGTCTGTCTGTCTGTCTGTCCCTCTGTCTGTCTGTCTGTCTGTCCGTCTGTCTGTCTGTCTGTCCGTCTGTCTGTCTGTCTGTCTGTCTGTCTGTCTGTCTGTCTGTCTGTCTGTCTGCCTGCCTGCCTGCCTGTCTGCCTGTCCGTCTGTCCGTCTGTCCGTCTGTCCGTCTGTCCGTCTGTCCGTCTGTCCGTCTGTCCGTCTGTCTGTCTGTCTGTCTGTCTGTCTGTCTGTCTGTCCGTCTGTCCGTCTGTCCGTCTGTCCGTCTGTCCGTCTGTCCGTCTGTCCGTCTGTCCGTCTGTCCGTCTGTCTGTCTGTCTGTCTGAGGAAGGTTGCGACAACGACGCTGATGTGAGTGCTAATGTAAGAGATTGTGATTTAGACCTTTAGTTGAAACAGATAAAAGACAACTCCCCGCTGCTTTTTAAGGTCGTCTGTACCGTCTCGGCCATATTTCTACATTAACATTTTAGACACTTAATTGACGCTCTGATACTGAGTGATTTAATGAGCAGTCTAAGGGTCATCATCACATTATCTTGAAAATCATCTTCTGAGATGGGCCACGGAGAAACATAAAAATTCAAGCCAAGGAGAGTCTTAGAAGGCTGCCTTTTTATGAGAGGAAATTAGAGTGAGTGGAGGGGAAAGATATTGGATGGTGTAAATGAATCAGGATGTAGAGGATGACGTAGCACACCTCTTAAATAGATGAGTGTTCATTTTATGATTCAAGATGAAAATGATTTTGCTTCTTAGACTGAATTTGGGAGGTCATATTTAACATTCGCCTCAGCAGGTAATGCACTCGTTTTAATCGTTTTTTATGTAGACTGTGTCATTAGTGTCTGGTAATACTCAAGCCTGGCTTTTTGTTTCAGCTATTGCTCCTTTACACAGCCTTGTTGTTGTCATCAGTGGTGTGGGATGTAAAGGTGGAGAAAAGACTCATACTCTAAACATGCTGTTAGAGCATCAGCAACCTGCAGGGCAGAGCAAGAGGTGCAAAGTAGAAGTGGGGATATGAATAAAAAACAGGGGCGACTGGCTCAGAAGGAATCGGGTCTGTCTCTACTTTAGCTAAACTTTATTTGTTTGTGTGCATGTGTGTTTCTTTGTTTGCCTCCCTGTAGCTCAGCCAAAGTGACGCCTCACTGTCTGAGGGAGATTTGAGGCATCTGAAAAGTTGCCTGTTTTCAAGGCATCTGAATGTTGTTTTGTCTTTGTCTCTCGGGCTAATCCGAAGGGGGGTCTATCATTCAGAGTATTACTCTTACAGGAAGTCTCAGTAACACACTTCTGCTCCATATATATCATTCAAAATATCGTTATAACTTCTTCTGGGAAACCCTTTCTCCTCTTAGAAGTCAACACATTTGGGATTTAGAAGCATTTATGTTTCACTCCAGTAGGCGATATGATGTGCTTAGTTAATGCAATTAATCGTATTTTAATCGCAATTACGATTTTGGCCTGCCACAAAACAACATCATCGAAAAAAAACGATGATTTTGCTTTGCGAGGTTGTGACAGTGCACTGCAACATATTTGATCTAATTTATTTTAGTCTAATTTATTTTTATTTATCATATTTATATATGTTTAGTAGCTTGTGGAAGTGCGCTCCAAAATATTTGTTGATCTTGTTTATTGGTATTTATTATTTTGATATTATTTAAATGTTAATAATATACATTTATCATTTATTTTATTTATTTTTGTATTGGTTTTTCAGTTGAATTCTACGTTCAGGGTAATCAACAGTTAAAAAGATACAATTCATTGATTGATTGTCGAAACTAAATAAAAAGATTTTTGATTTGAAAAAGATACTGTTCACATTATTATTTGTTTTAAAGTTCAATAAATTGATGTTTTCAATCGTATTTAATAATCGTGTTATCAGTTATTGACCAAAATAATCGTGATCATGATTTTTGCCATAATCGAGCAGCCCTAGTCCAAGGTGTCTGCTACAGTAGCAGTGATGTCGTTTTAAGTGTCCTTTCCCCATGTTTAATTAATATAAAGGTCAAATATCCTGACCTTGGTCTCTGCGTGGGGTCTCTGTAAGCAAACCCGAGCATCATTTTGAACAGACAGCCTTACAGGCAGAGAGACTGATTTCCAGGGATAGAAAGTCACACTGGGCATGTGATAAGACCAAGGGCCTGGGGTTCATTTTGCAATACATATTAATCACCTAGATAATGTTCCTTCCTGTTAAACAATATTCCCATATCAGAGGCAGAACCTGTATCTCTTGCCATGTGCTGCTGCTTATCTCCCCGTGCCTCCATCCTCTCCTCAGGGATCTGTCAGTGCCTGTGTGTGTGTGTGTGTGTGTGTGTGTGTGTGTGGACGCTGTAGACTGACCTGCTCTCTCATCTGTCTGTGGCTCTGTGGTGAAATCGATGGCCTCTACTGCTCTGGGTGTGTCCTTCTCCTATTCCTCTCCCTGTGGGACAATTGCTGCCAAATCAAACTTTCCACAGCTCCCACTGACGCTTCCTCAGTAGACTCACAGCTGCAGTCACCTGAGTGCCTGTCTCGCTGTCTATCTACTCATCTCCTCGCCTGCTTGCCGCTTGTTTATGCCTCCTAATCTAATATGATGACTGTCTCCTCCTCACCTGCAAAACAAACTTCAACTTTTAGATGAGTCATGCAGCAGTTCTTGGCTGTGACCCCATAACCACTCAAAAACAAAGAACGCTGTCACTGTCTTCAGGAACATTAATATTCTATGAGGGGATTTTCAGTCTGCCATTAATTAAATCCAGTTATGAGGATGTTTATTGACAAGAAGCTACCTATTTCGTGAATGAAAATGAAAAACAGTTACATTCTTGTTTCTCAGCAGCAGGTCAGGATGTACTTTTCCTTCGGTACTCATTCATTCCACAGCCTAGCGCAGTGGTTTAACACCTTCAGGTGTCGTCACTGATTGGCGCCGTAAAGACAAAGCATTGGATCAGTGCGTGCGTACTCTCTCAACAGAATAGAGGAACTGTGTTTGTTCTCTTCGCTGACCCAAACACACAAAAACGTGCTTACAGAAATAAACACGTACAAATTGAACAGTGGTCAGATGTGTTGTTGCACAAATATATTGAAACTAAAAAAGGATAGTGGTCTTTCTAAATAGACATCAAATTGGAAAATGTCAAACAAGGGTTGAAATGATGAGTCAATTGATTGAAGACTATACTCCAACATGTGCAGTGTTCTGTATGTTCACATGGTTTGTTTGTGTGTAGAGGCTAGGAACGCATGATTTGGGAAACATTACATGATACTACTGTATGTTGACTGATATTGCAATTACTTTATGATTTGCAGTATGAGAGACAAATTGTACACAAATATATTCAAATGATTCATTATGGTTTGATTTTTTTGTTTGAAGGATCTGTACAAAACAGTTTTTTTTTTAATTAAATCCATAGAATATAGTTTGTTGGCCGGAACGTCTCTGCAGCACGACATTACTTAACTCACAAGGTTGTTTTACATATGTTGCCTTTACCAACTATTGCACATACTGCGATGTTTTGGACATGTTTGGATTTAGATAAACCTTCTATTGATAGTGCAGTGCTAGAAGCTCATTGAAAGTGCACCTTGGCTCCTTCAGTTCAGACGTATGAGTCAAGCAATGTGCATGTTTCTAAGTGTAACCTCATGTGCACAGTGCATGTGGCTTCCTGTTTGCCTAACCACTAGTAAGAGTTGCAACATTCTGCCTTTGCCATGCAGGCTGATTCCCTGTGAGCCATCGTCTCCTCTGTGGTTTGGTGATATGAATCAGCCAATAGGCCTCTGTAAGCACAAGGCTGCCCTGCTGCCTGGCTGATAAGTGGGCCACACAGAGAAGATGGAAAATACTCAGGGCGTTCTCACTCCCTCTCTCTGCCTGGTTCTGTGTGTGTCGCTCTCCTTCCCTCGCTCACCCAGCCTCTTTCACTTACCCCCCCCCTCTCAATCCTACCTCAAACTCTTTCCTTCACACCCTGTTAACGTCTCCCTCTGTCTATACTGTTCTTTTAAGTGATGGGGTTAAACTAGAGGAGACAGAAAACAGCAGGGCGCTCTTCAAGGCTTGAAGCTTCTTTTTGAAGTTCTCCTTTAAAGTTCTCCTTCTTTCGCACAGTTCAATAGTAGGTGGCTGTCACCTGTTTCATCCCTGTGTCTTTGTAGTGACACCAGGCGTGCAGTGTCGTCTTTGCCTAGCGATGTCATCATTTTTCATTACAAACATCTCTGCCCTTGTAGCGGCGTGCACAGTGCGGTTGATGCAAAAGCCTCTGACACAGTGACAATTGTAAAGCGCACCTCCGTGGTCCTGTGAGCTCGGAACAAAAGACTCTGTTACCTTTCATCTGTCTTTGGTTTCCCCGTCCATCGAGAGCTCTTTACTCATTTGTTCCCGTCCGACCTTGTCTCTCACAACAGGGCTAATGTCTGCACATAATGAAACCCACTCGCAGACTGATTGCACTTCTTGCTGTTTGGTCATGAGAAATTAATGGAGTGCTGCACAAATATTGCAGATGTATTCTCCTGAAAAGAATCAGCCTCCCACCAGTCTGTGTTTTGCCCTGCAGAGAGAAGTGAGCAAGCAAAACATATCCTGTTGAATGATTGTTTGGACAATATCAACAGTGATTCCCTAATCGCTTTCATTATTTTATCCGTGTCCTTCTCATTTAAATGCAGCTTGAGAATAAAACACACTTCTATGGCCTGTATATAAAGACAGCTAATTTTGCCGCCCATGGCAGCGATGTGCAGGCTGACCTCATCAGGAGAGCCTCGGCCTGTCTGCTCCATCCTCTGTGACTCACTTACTCTGCTCCCTCCTTGGGGAATGGCGGCCTTCTGTATGCAGCTAGATTTCAATAGCATCTCAACTGAGAGCAGCAGTGAAATGCGGAAAGAGAGAGGATTAATAAGAGAGTGGGTGCCTGTGCAGCGGCCACTTGTTCGCCCACAAATGCAACGCAACAAAACGCATGACAGACGGGAGTCAGTAGGGTTATATGGAGATGAATCGAAATGAAAAGGGAGATTAACGGGGGCCTTGTTTGAGGATCCGTGCAGCTGTGATGGCAATGCAGGGTTCACGATGAATTGACAGCTCTTCACCAGACATCGATCAGAGGTATTCAGAGGTGTTTTGGGGCGGTGGGATATGGCAGAGAGATGGAGAGATGAGAGAGCGCTGCATGGAACTGGAGGCCCGGGCAGAGTGATGGATCACCTACATGCTGCAGCAGCCCCGCCACGCTGAACTCACCCTCAGAATTGATGAGCCACACCTCTTGTCTGCCCTTCTCTCTTTTTCCTGTCATATCCACTATTCTCCCATCACCCGCCTGCATTCTCCATCTCCATTTCTTCATTTCGTCACTCTCTGTCTCCACGTTCCTCAAGCTTCTCATGTCTATGTCTCTCTCTCTGGCCCTCCACCTTTATCCTTTCTTTATTTATTTGTTCTCCCCTTCCACCCCCCCCACAATCTCTTCATGTCAAAATCAGGCAGGAGAGCCATGGAAGTGCCATACTAATAAGGTTAGAGGGAGCATCTCTGTTTCTCAGGGTGACACCTTTTATAAATGACAGGAGCATGAGGCCCTGCCGGTGCTCAATCACCTCTGCAGGTGCTCGCCCATGGGGAGCCCAGCATGTGTGGTGTGTGGTGTGTGAGCGTGTGCGGGCGTGTTATTGCCTCAGTGGGTCTTGCAGCAGCCAGGTTTACGGTGGAGCTAGTTGAAGTGGACAACAGTATTAGAAAGGAAACAAATCCGGGGGCCTAGTGAAGGCGAAGGAGAGAAATGACAGCATGGAGCTCTCCTGACCACCACTGCCTTGTTATGGCTCCCCAATGTGTGCACCAGGGGCACACAAAACAGACACTTCCTCCTTTTATTGCCTTACATCACCTCTATCTCTGTTCTGTAGTCTGTCGCCTCACAGGCCTGCTTTATGGCCTCCACGAGGAGAGGGATGTTATCCTGTATCGGTCTACAGGCTCCTTTCTTCACTGTTCGTGCTTGTTCATGCCAGTGTTTTCAGAACAGGGAGGAACTTTGAAACACACCCTTGGTTCATCTGAAAACACACCACCTTTATGTAAAAATCACACTTATTTTAAGAGACAACTTAGTTGTTTTTCCAAACCTAACAAAGTCATTTCCCCCCCAATCATAAAGGGTTGCAGTTTTTTTCTTTAGTTACAATTTTCAACATTGCCCACATGTTTAAAACTGCAACTATAATGCATGAGACAATATGTTTCCCTCGTAGAATTGAGAACGCTCTGTTCTTCTATCTGTACTGCCATGTCCTGCCCACAAGGTCATCTAGCCTCTCAGAAAGGGACACAAAATGCAAAAACACTAGTTTATTTTAGACCAACTGGGTTAGCGCCTATAGCTATCACTAAGGGATTCATGAATGGTGTTTTTTCTCTGCATGCAGGAGCTTTAGACCCAAATGTCATAAATGGCAGAATCAAAGCAGACAGATCATTGGAATGGCATCAGGAAGCCAGCAGGTGATAATCTTTCCTCAATGCTATTTCTATAACAGGTAAGCTGCTAGGAACGGCAGCCCACATTACTATCAAGGAAAAGGTCTGCCATGGTGCATGGATGTATATGTTCCCTTCCGGCTGTTAATATGGGTTGCGTGCCAGTCATGATAATTGTCAAAAAAGCTGTAAAGTTTTAACGCCTCAGCCACGAGCACACGCCATGGAAGTGAGTGCAGCGTAGGGCTGAATGATTAATAGATTTTAAATCGAAATCGTGATTTGAAATGATGCAATTATCAAATCGCTAAGCCTGCAATTGGTTTTTCTTTCATTTTTTTTATTTTTGTTCTTCTTGTGTGTCAGTCATCCACACCAATCAGAAGTGCTGTGCTCCACATGTACCAGTAATTGTTAACCAATCAGAAGTGGCCCATGATAGAAGGTGATAGACAGATTGATCCAATCACCTGCCAAGTATTTTTGAAATACTTTTTCAAATGGATTCCAATGGAGCTTTCCTAGATGGTTTGGTGAAACAAACCATCTGAGTCAGGTTAGTAATGCTCCATCACATGTTTCTATTACAGGGTGAATCTTAAACTGAAGCTTGACTTTAAAGCAACCCAACGGAAGTTTCATGTAAGTTTAGTTCTTTCACTCGTAGCTCGGGCTGCGGGGGCGCTAGAGACGGGAGCACGTTGATACGACCTTCCTAGCCGGAGATATAGCCGCATTTTACAATAAACTTCTGTTGGGTCGCTTAAAAACAAATATCGCAAATCGAATCGCACAAATATCGCAAATCGAATCGCAATCGCAATATCTGTCAGAAATTTTTTTTCCCCAAATCGTGCAGCCCTAGTGCAGCGTCATCATTTCGGAACATAAAAGCTACTCAACCAGTCAAAGCAGTCTGGGTTCATTCTGTCCTTGCTGCCCAGTCTGAGCTATTTTTAGCGTCCCTGTGCAGCATGGCTCAACCAGCGTCGTAGCTACCTGGATGTGAGGGCTTTGTCACTCCTGTAGGCTGGAGCGGCACTGATCTTGCATGCTTTACAGCTTCCTACTTCCATAGGGCTGCCAAACAACTCCTGCAGTGAAAGCAATGGAACAGACACAGTCGAAAAACAGTTGGTGTCTAAATGAAATGTCCAAAAGTATTAGATTTTTCTTTTAACTTATACTTTGCGCTTTATATCATGAGACAGAACAGTATTTTAACAAGCTGACACTTTTCTGTTCATACCAATGCTAAGTAAACTTATTCAAGCAATTATTGATAAACTGATTAAAAAGTAATACATGAAAAACTGGAAGCAATCTTTCCTTTACAGAAGTGCACAGTTTACATGGTTTTACGAAACAATATGTGTTTGAACGTTTACTTGCTGTAATTGTAAAAAAACGTTGCAAAATGATTGTTAAAAGAAAACAGCACTTGAAAGACTTTAAAAGGCATGCATGATATCATGAATCATTTGTTTTAAGCTAACTGCAGGCGATACAGAAAAGTGCCTTTCCTCTTGTTTTGCATGCACTGTTAGTCACAGGCATTTTGTTAAGGTACTGTAGTCTCTCTCCTGCAGGTATACAAACTTGTCCCTATTAATTCAGCATAATATTATTCAGCATTCTCTGGCATGGTAAACAAATGCTCCAAACAGATTCATTTGAAACGACTGCGCCGCAATCCCACGGTGCATTAGAGCTGTTTAAATGCATTGAGTGCTCTGAGACACTCACTCAGAGCCCTGGTGATGGTTTCCCCTTTCTTCTCGTTTTCTCTCGAGTTCAGACACGGCACCAGCGACACAATGGCACACTTGTAACCTAAAAACGTTGTACCATGTTGCATCATTCCTGAGTGGCGGTTTAACCGAGCTCCATCTGTGGTTTGAGGCTTTCTATCTATTTTGTTTTTGAATTATGCAACAAACAGGCAACACTAGTGAATGATGTAACATGGAAATCCAATCTAGTGTTGAGTAGTAATAAACTAATACCCTCTCTCAACATGCAAACCAATATCAGACAGTCCTGCGGCCGCCAAAGATAACACATCCCAGTCTCGCTCTGCTCCGCCTGTGGGCTGCTGAGGCTAAATTATCTTTCTCAATGGGTGGTAATCTGAGGATTAATGGCAGCAACACATCTGCCAGTCATGTGGCAGCGCGACACAGATGGCGAGGGACGCACACAAGGGACGCAGACAGAGAAACGATTGGCTCCAACATTCTGTCACTCGTCCACTACAACATGCTGCTGCAAGTTTCTAATGTTTTCAATCAACTAAATCCATATTCCTCAAGTACATGAGTGGCTCCCACTTGTACAATCTCCCCCATTGGGTCCTCGATGAGGTCGCTTCCTTGAAGGAGTGTTTCGTTGAAGGTATTTTGGGATGATTGCTCCTTTCGAGGCTATTAAATGTTGTGTGATTGTTTTTGTACACACAATCTTTACATTCAAAGATTAAAGGAACATTTTGCAGGTTTTGAAGTTGAGTTGCATGAGGTACTTATCAGTAGTGAATTTATTACGAGCAGTAAATGACGCTTGGCAAGCCCCTAGTTTTGAGAATAAGACAGCAGTACGCGTAGCAAAGCTAAGCTATGCACTGACCTAAAATAAAGGCAAACCTAAAAATAAATCTAAGTCTGTTTAGGGGTAAGCTTTATTGTTAAAATTCGCCATTTCTTGCCAGCAAACTGCCTTTTCTGATTGGAAATGTATCCTCACAGAACACAGGGGTTGCTGGTGTACTGCTGCCTCCATCAGTAAGTTAGATTGTCTAGTGGTTTTGGCAAGAGTATTTGATAACGTATTTACTTCCCCATTGGAAAAGGATTTCTGACAACAAGATAAAGCAGTGAAAATATTCGAAATAAAGCGCACACTTCACTCATATTGATTTTTTCTCAGTGGACCTTTCTTTGTGGTGTCTAAAATACATTATCTGCTGCCCCCTTCCACTGAAGTACATTGCTTTGCTCCCATGCCTTTACTCTTCCAAGCAGGTGTTCCTGTGCCATCTACCGAATTTAATTCACTGACTGTAGATATTACCTTAAACCAGTGTTGTAGTCAAGTCACCAATTCATGAGTCCAAGTCACTCTTGAGTCACCACTCTTCGAGTCCAAGTCCGAGTCACCAAGGGAGAGTCCGAGTCCAAGTCCGAGTCACCAAGGGAGAGTCCGAGTCCGAGTCACCCAAGGAGTGTCCGGGTCGAGTCCGAGTCATCATTACCTGTGTTCGAGTCCGAGTCTAAGTCCGAGTCACCCAAGGAGTGTCCGGGTCGAGTCCGAGTCATCATTACCTGTGTTCGAGTCCGAGTCTAAGTCCGAGTCACCCAAGGAGTGTCCGAGTCGAGTCATCATTACCTGTGTTCGAGTCCGAGTCCAAGTCCGAGTCACCTAAGAAGAGTCCAAGTCATGTGTTGAAATGTAGCTGCTCCTCTACATTGCTTTTATCCTGTCATGTTATACTAATCTGTCTATTGAACTGCTGTGAAGCGAGTTTGGCTACAATTCTTGTAATAGGTGCTATACAAATATAAAGCTTATTACTAATATTATTATTATTATTATTATTGTAAATTACCTTTAGTATGTCTAACTATATTTAAAATGAGTTACCTTTTAGAGAAGTGATTATATTTGTATGCCAATATTTTCCTATGGTAAAGTTTTCGTTTTGCACTTTTATTTTGATAGTAATAAGATCGGGACTCTTATTTTGAAGGAACTTTTACCGGTTAAATCGGTTTACTGATAAAGATTAAGGCCCATTCCCAAACCGCCCCCTACACCCTACCCCCTACACCCTACCCCTACACCCTACCCCTCCGTTTGCGCGTTCACGCGGAGGGTCCGCCATATTGAGGGCTGTTCCAAAGCAACGAGTGTGGAGGGGGAGTGGGCTATCAAGCCCTCAAACAGCGAGTCTGCAGCGGTGCTGACTTGAGACCGGTCTCTACCTGACCGGAGTCACGCTGTGTGTGTCCGTCAGGAAACACGCTGTTTACAAGTAGTTCCAGCAAACATCCACTGATAAATTGCGATGTTAACAACCTCATGATAACCTCATATGTTTTTAACTTAGGATCATACCTGTGTTTAGTCTAGAAAAAGGTAAATGTGTGCATTTTATTATAAAGTTGTGTATATTTACAGACCGTTGCAAAAACTAAGAAGCTTATAAACATCAGGTTTAAAACTAAAAGAGCTTTGAAACACAATGAAAGATGTTTGGAGTTATTCATTTAAACTTTTTGTCTAAGAGATGCTGATTTGAAACCGTTGTTACATACAGTTACGGCATTTCCTGTTTCTGCCGGAGAGAGGGGAGGCCGTCCCAAAGCTTGCTGCTGTATTTACTCCCTCCATCTGACAGGAGGGAGCCTCGTTGAGCTGCGAGTGTGGCTACAGACGGAGTTCACTCCGTCACGGAGGGGTAGGGTCGAGGGAGTGGTTTGGGATTGGGCCTTAGCCCCAGAAAGAACATGGCTACTTAGCATGCAAAATGACCTCATTCTGCATGTTAAGTAGCCATGTGCTTTCGTGTTATCAGCTGAATCTTTATTTATTGATTAGATCTCTCGTTACTCTGATGATAGTGTTCAAGACAGCCATGTCTGAACTCGATCCTTAGAGTAATGTGTTACGGAGCCTTCTCTTCAATATTGTTTCCACATAACGAGCATTTTTGCTTCCAATGTGGAAGCAGAATGTGTGAAAGCATACAGCACGATGCGGGGTGTGTCTCTAGACTGGAATAGCGGGGCACAGTCCGTGAACTCGCCTCACAGGTGCACATGCCAGGATAGAGGACATCAGACTCCAGAGAAAACTTGCTCGAGTCCAAGTCAGAGCGTCAATGTACAAGTCGAGTCCGAGTCATCGTGGGGGGAAACATTCACGAGTCCGAGTCCAAGTCAGAGCGTCAATGTACAAGTCGAGTCCGAGTCATCGTGGGGGGAAACATTCACGAGTCCGAGTCCAAGTCAGAGCGTCAATGTACAAGTCGAGTCCGAGTCATCGTGGGGGGAAAAATTCACGAGTCCGAATCCAAGTCAGCGTACGCGAGAATTCACGAGTCCAAGTCCGAGTCGCATCAATCGGCACTCGAGTCTGAGTCCAGGACTCTAGTACTCCATCTCTGCCTTAAACAACCCCACCTGAAAAACCTCACTATCTCTTTAAAAAAACATGTTTTATAAAATTGAATACCACTATTTTGTCCTTTAGAAGACACTTGCTATTTTGTAATCTTAAAATCTCCACTCCCTTTTCTACTACAATGTGTTACCTTAACTTATGACTGTTGTAAGGCTACTGCCACCAATGGCCCCCATAACAATAGCAGCAGACACTCTGGCTGATGTGATAGGAGTTCCATTGGCTTTCAGGGGCGCTGTAATAGCACATATCCAATATGGAGGCATGAGAAAAAGATGATCCTAACAATGCCTCTTGCAGTGCCTCTGGCTACAGGGCCAACACACACACACACACACACACACACACACACACACACACAACACACACACACACACACACACACACACACACACACACACACTCACACACACAATCACACACTATCTGTGTTTTGCTCTCCTTAGAGGAGCAGGGGAGCAGGCACATGTGTCTCCCTGAATTACTTTAAAGAAGAGGCAGTGGGAGTGATTATATTCTAGTAGGAGAAAACACAGTCAATTCTGATTTAATAAAACAACACTCTCACTTGCTGTGTATGCCTCATTCAGTTTTTGTCTCCGTTTTGCTCCTTTCTCTTCATTTCCCCCATTTTCTCCTTTGTGTCTGAGCAGGTGGTGGGTCCCCCGGCTGCAGGGGCTTTCCGAGAGCGCCCTCCCAAACCAACCACCTTTCGCAAGTTCTACGAGCGCGGGGAGTTCCCGATGGCACTGGAGCATGACACCAAAGGCAACCGCATTGCATGGAAGGTAGGAACGCTTCCCATTTCCCAATACTTGACTAATGCTTGTGGTTTTCACTCGACATTAGCAAAAAGTCTAAGGTGCAACATTCGCCATCAGGGAATGTTGTGTGTCTGAATGTGAATGGGGGAAGTTCTTCTTAATAATACAAATCTGAGCTGGCAAAGAAGAAGAAAACATCTATCAGGCAAATATTTTTTTATTTACAACTACACACACAGTAGTCCCCCCCCCCCCCCCCCCCCCCCCCCCCCCATTGCTGTCAAGCAGTCATGGTGGTTGAATAGTAGACTCAATTACAGTCATCATTGTCAGCTGACGGAAGGTGATGATGACAGTCTCTCACACATTCACCGGTCCAATGTGGCCTGCTCTCCTGTAGGAGGCAGTGTAGATTAGCTCACTTGAAGGCTCCACCTGTCTCACAGCCCCAATCACAGAATCCGTCAATCACAACCTCTATAGGAACTCAGGGCAGGCGCAGCCAAACAAACAGACTAATTGTATGTATTTGTGTGTACTGCATGTGTGTGTGTTTCAATGCGCAAGCCTCCACAGAGCCATTAGACTCCTCACAGTGTGTGTGGGATGAATGCATTCCTATAATGTTGCTTTATTTCAGCCCCCTCTATGCTGCCAGCTATTTTATAACTTCACAACTGCTGTGCAGCAACCACTATTAATGACATGTATTCATAGTAAGCAACGATAAATGAATCAAACAAATTATACACTTCTCCAGTTTCTCCTACTTCAAAGAGAGAAGGAAATGGGTGGGTGGGTGAGTGAGCTTTCCCGCTAGTTAGCTGTCTGTCTTCAGGTGAAAACGCAGTAAAAGCTTTCTTTGTATGAATTATTTATGTAAAATGTTCAAATGAATCTTTTCGTTTGCAAAAAAATAATGGATTTATTTTGTGTTCTGCCCATGAAATAGCACTCAGCCGTTGGGATGTGGTGTATGAAATTGTTGCTGTCATCTCCAGCCCAGCTGTTAGGCTTATTGATTTCCCCCCAATAATTATACACATGCTCATTCTAAAATCCTCCTCAAAAGAAGAGTTTATTGCTCGAGTCTATTGTGATTACTTGCACTGACTATGAGCAAATGTCTTTTTTTTAAAAAGTTGTGTCTGTGTTGGAGGCGATATATTTTCCTTTGTGATTAGTGTTCCCTTAAAGTCAGTCTTTATCATCCTTCTGTTTGATTTGAGCACTTAAGGTAGCAGTAGCACCTGCTTTGTGTATCTGTGGTATGTGATTAAATGTAGGTGTAGTCGTGTAACAGAGAGTTCACCCATGATCGGAGTAAGTGGAGAGGGGCTGCGGTGTGTTTGCACTGAGCTGCCCTCGGGGCACAAGTTCAAGACGGTAGCTCCGGATCAATCCAAGTCTGAGAGCTCAGCCCCCTAGCAAATAAAAAAGTATTGGGAAAAAAGAGGCTCTCTTTCGGAAAGAAAAATAAATAGTGTGTTGATTTAGTTTTTTGTGGACTGAGTACTCAAGCATACAGTGTGCATGCATGTGGTGTTTGTGTGTGTACTGTATTTCTATCAGTGTGAGCGTCTGTATTTATGAATCTGTATTCAGGTCAGGAGTTCAGCGCCCCTCCTACTGAGATGCTGTCTGTACATGTTTACCTCTGCACTGCAGCCCAGGCAAACATGAAAACACAAACAGGTCCGTTCCAATGTCGGAACTGTGCTCTGTTGTACAGTTGCACCCAGTCCACTTCTCATCCACTGTTCGTATACCAACGGAAATGAATTCACTATGATTAATCTCTTACCCACATAAACATGAACTGCAACATGTGACACAGTATAAAGAGACAGCTTCTGCATAGGACAAGGTGGGTTTAAAGATGCAGAATTTCACCCCGGTTGACCTACATCTAAAGTCATTTCTGTTCCCCTTCAGCACATTGTATGCTGATGTCCTATCAGTAATAGTAATGTTATTGTGGTCCATCGATCAATACATTCATCACCGTGTGTACCATGTTGTCAGATAAAGCTCTTGCCAGTTCCTGCATGTACCATGGTGCATTGCACATTACAAAGAATACAGTACGCGTCTTTTTGTAAGATTGCAAACAAACCGTTGTGAAAGGAAACCTACATAGATAAAGTATACGTGCATGTGTATACACTAAAAACTGATTTGTTGAACTTGCTTTAATTTACTCTTGGAAAATTAGTGTTTTGATTCTGCAAATCGACCCCAACGCGTCATATCGGCTTGAAAAATATTTGGGGTTATTTACGCATGGAGCGCATTGAATTGCCTTGTGTGGAAATGTGCTATAGAAATAAACCTGCCTTGCCATGGAGCAGAAAAACTAAGCAAAATGAAAGCAAAGCAAAAAGCATGTTGAAGTTTGGAATCCTTTGTATTGCTACTTGTAAAATGTAAAGCCAACATTCACTAGTCCTGGAATGTATATCTCAGCCTATTTGGCTCGCTAAATGCTTTCTGTAAGAGCCTCTCAATTAATAAAGCTCCCCAGCATTATACGCTGGGCAGGCACTTTAGAATTGGCTTGTGTGAGCAGTGTTGCATACATCTGCAGAGTTTTTCTGTTGATTCTCAATCGGATCAGCTGATACCAACTAATTATTTTACCAGGGAGTCATTTAAATCGATTGTAATTTAAAACATATTGCATCTTGGTTGTTCTGATAAAGTCCATGATTAATTGTTGAAACATAAAACGTCAATGATTAATCAAACACAATTATTTCTGCAGGCCTAACTGTATTTCATGGTTTTGAAACATCCGTTGGATTCATTAGTGTTGGTAAAAGATAGTTATACAGTATTTGTTTTGTTGTTCGAAGGCAATAAGCTGAGAACTGAAGCTCGGTTTTATCGGATGAATATATTCCTGTTGATGGAACCAGTCTTCCTTTCCTATAGTAAAACAAATGAAAAGCTAGGCTGTAGTTGCCAAGTATTAAATGCTTGAAAGAACATGTTCTTCTTTGTGGTTACAGTATGATCCTGCCAAAAGTGAGTGCTCTATCGCGTAACCTAACGTAGAAGTTACAGTGGAGTAAGATGTGTGAGGCCTAAATGACAAAATAATTAGGAGCAAAGGGACCTCCAACTTTGTGCATTTGTGTGTGTGTGAGTTTATAGTGTGTGTTTGAGTCTATAAGGACAGGGGGAATGCAAGTGAACTAAATGTCAAGGGCAAGTGGTAAAAGGGAAGGTTGCATCTGAAAGGTAATTTGGCTCTCCTGAGGTAAAAGCCTCAGCTGTAATGGCGCGCTCAGGTAAAAGCTTTACACGTATGGGGAACATGTGCGGCAGATAGATAAGAGAGACGAGCGAGTTCCTATCCCTGTCTATGTGTATTTGTGTTCCCGCGCGCGTGTGTGAGTGCACGAGCGTGAGTGTTTTTGTGCGTGTATTTGGCCCCTGCCATAACATAGAAGCCAAAGGCCTGGAACAGCACCGTAATCTACTGCCATCCCCAGTGCCAAAGAGGGAGAGAGAGAGATAGAGGGGGAGACAAAAAGAGAGAGGAGAGAGAGCTCCATAGGGACTCAGCAATCAGGAGACATGGCAGCCGCTTGGCTCTCAGTTATAATGGATGAGTTGAGGTCTTCCTGCGTTCCCTCTGGGGCTTAGTTGGTCTCTCCCATCTCTGCCCTCTGCTGTGCTCTGCGGGCCTGCTGCCAAACACCACGGTACACAGATGCATGCACACAAACCTAACCTCACATGTGCCGTACACCTCCTAAACAGCCCTGCTTATTCCATGTCATTGATCGTATATCTGCTTTATCTTGTCCCCTAATCTCCTGTTCAGCTCTGTGTCTGCTGTACGCTCCAGGATGTTGTTTTGTCCTCCTTTATAAATCCTGCCTGTCTGTTCCTGCAGGCTTCTTCTCTTCCGTGTTGCCCACTGCCCCCCATTCTCCCGGCTCGTGTACTTTATCTATTCCCCTTTGTCCTTTTACGTCTATGTCTGTCTGGGGGCCAAAGGAAAAGCCATTTTATAAAAATATCAATGCAAACCTGATTTCTTCCCACCCTCCGCCACCACACTGGGCCTCAGTCGGCAGAATGGGCGCAGAGATGAGGGGGGGGGGACAATCAATTAATCTGATCAAGCGCTTTAGGAAATGGAGAGCCTAAGCGCTCCTAGGGGACGGATATCCATCTCCTTGGGATGATTGAATTACGCACAGAGTGAGAGTTGGAGAGGAGGGTGGGCTGGAGAAATGAGGTGGTTAGGGTGACCGAGGATGAGGGAACGTGTGCTTGAGAAACGCTGTGGGAGTGTGTGCTTGATACGAGGAGAGAGTGAAAGATAGAGAGACAGAAATGAAATGGAGCAAAAGAGCGGGGTGAAAGAGAGATGAGGTCATTGCAGGAACAGCAACAGAGAAGAGCCTTATTTCTCTCCCTCCCTCCTTCCCCGCAATATTACCATTTACATTTGTATGTGTCATACCCTATGGTTGATAACCTCCTCTTCTGACAGCTATATTACATGGCGTGGGAACATAATTTTGCTTTGGAGTCAATTCACATGCTCTTGACAAATGTGTGATTTATTTAACACTGAGTTGTCTTACAGTGCAGTATGCCATTGCCTACAGAGGGATTTATAACATTGGCCTATGGTACAAACTAAATATGTTATATTATCACTGATGATTCACATACAGGGCCTACAGTCACATTGTGCTGGAGTCATGTCCTGAAGTTCAGAACAGACATTAGAAACTGTAGCCAGACAAAGGGTAAGCAGAGAAGCACTTTCACAACAGCTGTTTCATAGGCATGCCTCAGTAAGTGAGCTCTTATATTGTTTTGTAAGCCTCTCAATATGGTGCAACATATTGCTAAGAATTGCACTGCTCCTGAGAAAATGACCTTCTACTAGTTCTGCTAAATGCATACAAAACCTCTTCTGCTCTTTTGGAATGATTTCTTATCCACTGTGTGCACTAGAGCTTTTTGGGGATCCTTTGAATAGACAGAATAATATGGGGTTAACCATGCGTCCTCTCCCGCTCCCTGGCTGAAAGCTGGATACTCCGTGGGGGATAGTTCTGTGTCATAAGGAAAAAGATGAAACACAATAAGAGGAGAGAATATGAACAAGCCCCCCTGGGCTTTCTCTGAGACGAGAGAGAAGAGAGAAGGAGGGAGTTTAGATTAGAGAAGTGGAAAAAGCACCAGGCATTCACATCGAAAAAAGGAGAGAATGAAGAGAGAAAGAGGGAGGAGGTGGAGTGAAAGGCCTTCAACAAACAACGCTGGCTAACCATCAAGGCCTGTACGGCTGCCTCCCTGGGGGCAGAGAAGAGTGGAATGACTGCTGGGGTGCTGGTGTGTCTGAGGGAAGGGAGGGACTGTTGGAGCTGAGACATCCTGCAGAGAGAGCTTGTATGCAGATTTTGAACTGCTTCCCCCCCCGTGCCGTCCTCAACCATTTTTCATAGCAGACAAACGCCACGTGAAGCTGATGATGGTTGTTCAGCCTGTGGGCCTTCCACTCTCGCTCTGGTGAGAGACAATAGCAAGAAATGAACCTTTGCAAAAAAGTTGGTTGGGAATATAATTAATGAGTTTCTCATTCTATGTAGTGATATTTGGAACGCTTCGCAGTGTCTCATCATAGGACCCTTCTATTCTCCTTGTAACTTCCTCTCTGGGTAACCTCCCACACCTCCAGCCCCATGCCACACTCCCACACAGCTGGCTCCCTGTGCAGATGGTGACTAAAACAAATGCACACACACTTTTGCAAGGGAAACACAGGACTGTTTCCTTCCATGGCAGATGGGAAGAGCTGTGGCTAGCTTGGGGTAAAGAAGGGAGCCCAGAGTGATAGATGACATCACAGTCAAGAGCGGGAAGGAGATTGTAGCAGGGGCAGGGTAGCTACCAAATTAGACAGAGACAGAGGACAAGACAGTGAGGGACATGGCTCGTCTGCCAAGGCTACAAATCATGTCCCTGAATGCAGCACCCGTGCTGTCAGCCCCTCCCTCCCACAGAATAAGCCAGAGATCTATTGATTGGCACTCGTATTTGCTAGCGGGCTCATGCTCAAAATGGAGCCTTTAATTAACTAAATGGACCGGCTGCAGCTGTGTGCGAGCCAATGAGGGAGGGACGGAAAAAGATAAATAGGGGGAGAGAGGGAGTGAGAGCCAGCATAAAGAATAAGTGGGGTTAACTGCAGACCCCTATGCTATCAGTCAGGATGGAGAGGACGGACATGGAGAGGGAGAAAGAGGTGAGATTGAGTGGGTGTGGTGTGTTACGCCATTCAAATGGACCCCAATAAGGTTTTCTGTTGTTGTTCTGAATGAGGTATCTAAGGGAGACCCATCAGACCCCTTCATGCCATGCTCTCAGACAATTATCACCCCCAACATGCTAGTTAGACCCCTGTTTCTACCAACTGCTGATTGCTCTCCTCCACCCACTTCTCTCTCCCCTTCCATATGCACCATTCTCATTTCTGTCCACTCATCCATTCTGTCAAAGGTTAATTGGTTTGGAAATGATTCGATTTATTCTGGACGTTAATGCTGTTATCATGCTTTTGTTGGAGAAAAAAGAAGGAAAAACTACCCCCCACATGCACTTAAGCCTAATTTAAAATAAAGGGGGAAAAGAAAAAAATCCAATTTAATCTTTTTTTTTTTTTCTTACTCTGGCTCAGGCTTGTCCCCACAAGTCTTTCCTTTAAATTATGGCAGAATTTCATTACCTTGAAAGCTTTTCTGCCCCCTCCCTCTGCTCCCTTCCCTGTCTCCAATACTTTGAATGGATCAGGACTAATGTCTCTCTTGTAACCCCAAGGTCGGAATATTTGGATCCGTGGAAGCGCTCAAGGGTCCCTGTGATTAATGCACTGTACAAAGTACCTTGAAAAAAAAATGCGGTGGCTGATGGCTGCAGAGAGTGATCAGTTGCACACACACACACACACACACACACACACACACACACACACACACACACACACACACATACACACACACACACACACACACACACACACACACACACACACACACACACACACACACACACACACACACACACACACACACACACACACACACACACACACCCATCATTTCCCCTGTAGGTAGTTGTAGATAGAGGTGCCCCTGTCTGTGCCCTTGATGTGGATCATGGGACATATTCATATTCAAATAGGGTTACTAAGAGGCCCTCGCGGAATCCCCCCCCCCCCCCCCAACAGTGCCAAACAGTACTTCCTTCCCCAAGGAGCTTTATGCTTTTCTCTCTTCTCTATGTTACGTCTTTACTTACACAGGCTTTGTTGGACACAACCAGACTACCTCTTTCCTCAGAGCTGCTTATAGGATGACACATTTTCACTGGAAGACATCATCCCCCGAGGAGTTACTGTATGAAAAAGTTCAATTGCACCGCGCTGCTTCGTCAATGACAATTTCAGTTTTCATTTACCTGTTAGCCGTGTCAGAGAATGAATTAGATTACCTCTAAATGTCAAAGAGAGATGGTTTTTCACACTGGTATCTACAATAAAACAGCCACAGCCTGATTACTTCTGTGGTCTTGATGTTTTTTGCTGACACAGCTGCGATGTCTGATAAAAAAATGTGCTTTTCTCTGTTTCCGTGGCCACCTTGCAGAGGTCCTCGCAGTGGCTGATGTGCATGCTGTCCACGCCCTATTGATCAGAGACACAGAGGCCTCTATATTGAAGTTGTTTGCAGAACTGCAGATGCTATCTCTGATTTTGTTAATTATTTACATTTGGTTCCACAAATCTGATCAATAGTTAATTGAGTCAGCGGGAGCCGTCTGAGAGAAAAAAACTAACTTTGCAGAAGTAAGGGCCAAATCTAAAGTGCTGCCAGCTTTATTTTCCCTTACACAATAGTATTATAGTGGATTCACTGTTTTTAAGACAAAGGGAGAAAGCCTGGAAGAAACATTGAATGACTCTATGCTCTATTCTAGTCCTCTCTATTTTACAGCAGTAATAACTCTAAATGGCAACATTTTAAGGGAGTGGAACTCATGGCTATTCTCTTGATTGAAGTGCCATATAAAGTGGCAGGTGGCTGACTAGAATACACTTATAGTGTTTGTCTCTGGTGGGCTGTTGGGGAATAGAGGCCTCTGAACACCAGGAGCTGTGTTTATCAAAGCGTGAGTAGAACTAAATGTAGGAGTGAGGCGAGCTGCTCTTACTTAGGAGGTAGAGAGTATAAAAACCCTGTATTTACCTGTGAGAAGTCAATATAGATATGCAGATGATATTGCTAGTTTTAACATTGCAGTGTGAGAAAAATATAGATGATATGGATATAACGACTTAACTGAGCCTTTTGTTTATTATTCTGCTTTATGCCTTAGTAGCCTAAAGAAAGGATGGCATGTGGATTAATGAGGAGAAATTCAAAAGCGTTCTCTGACAGAACATTTGAGTTCAATAAGATTCAGCCAAAAATGTTTCTTAATTAGCACGTACAGTGTTTCCGAAGGGATAAAACACTGTATGGGGGCAGTTGACATATGCTGTGAACAATGTTTCACCCATAAAAGGAACTGTGGCAGAGGTGAAGAAAAAATAGCTTGACCTTAAAAAGATTGCAGCACACAAAAGACATTATTGCTACAGATGGGGCACAGAGTTATTCAGTCTCACCCGTAGATGACGAAATAGAGGCAATTACTGGTGAACTTTCTGTTAAACGCATCATCCCTGATGGTGAGAGAACAACCCCGTCCACCAGCACAGATGAGACCTCACCAAAAAAGTGGATTTCATTTTAAGCATTTTGCAGCCTATTTTTTTAAATATGATACAAACACACAACAGCTCATGTTCAAGCGCAGAACCAATTTTACTTGATTGCAGCCAAAATATCATCCTATTTATTGCATGCAAATTACAAACTACTACACAAAAAAGAACATATGAGAATATGGCACTGCTTGCGTAAATGAGTAGTAGGTTTATGTACATTTGAACTAAATGAAATACACTTCTACAGTTGTCTTTGAAATATACTGAAATGCCTGGTACAAGTTTTCAGAGCAAGAATGAATTCTTATCTGTAAATTAAACTTTGCTGAATTATTCCATGCTGAAAATGTCCATCACTTATGCTGACACAGTTGACAATAAATAAAGTAAAATAAATCTGATATCATGTGTAGAACGGAGAGCACACACACTGTTGGTATAAGTACCTCCACTGTCCTGACAGGGAGAGTGTGGGAGTGATGAAGCAGACCCTGGTGTATTTGTATGTTCTATATACTGTGTGTGTGTGTGTGTGTGTGTGTGTGTGTGTGTGTGTGTGTGTGTGAGTGATTGAGTGATTGAGTGACAGAAACTGATTACGGTTTGTACTGTAGCAGCATCAAGTCCACTTTAGTAATCTGTGCTGCCACACTTCAGGTGAGGAACCAACGCTCCGGGGTCCATAATGCATTATGAGGAGAGATTCATCTCATTGTTTCTGTTCCCATTTACCAATCCGAGCTTCACGTTTGCCATTGTTACCTGACAAACGTGTCAATGACTAATCTGCCTGGGTGTTCGACCACCACACCTTGTATTGGCTTTGGTATTTCCTTATCTTGCTTCTGTTTCCAGCCTGTCACTGATAAGGAAGAAGGAAGGGAGGGAGGAGTATTTGTGGAGCAGTGGATACAAAAAGGGGGAAAAAGAGAATGATGGCTAAAGAAAAATGATATAGTGAATGTTAGAGTGATGGGGATACAGAAATATGAATAGGGCATCAGTGTTTCCCCTAGGTTTACTGCTTTGGGGGGGGGTGCTGCCTGAGCGGGGGGGGGGGGGGGGGGGGGGGGGGGGTGGCATTGGGATATATATTTTTTAAATCCTCTGGAGCAGAGAGAGGAGCTGCGGATTAATGCATCAGTGTTTCTTACGGTCAAAAACACTAAACTCACAACTTAAAATGAATGTGTTTTGTTTATTTAATTAAAGAGCACATGTTTAATGTGAAAAGTGACGGTAGATAGATCTATATATATAATTTGGTGATATATATTAAAAAAAATAATTATAAAAAAAATAGAAAAAATTATAATCTTTTTTTTTTTTTAAACACCTTGAGTTTCAGGCGGGGCTGCGTTGGCGGGGCGCAGCGCCCCTCCAAGACAATGGTAGGGGAAACACTGGGCATGATTATAGAGTGAGGTGCTGTAGTGATGGAACCCACCCCCCTTTTCTGTGTTTGTGCTAGGTAGTTTGTTTGATCGCTGCGTTGCCTTATTTCATTGGAGCAGATTAACAGCATCTCAGTTTTGTCTTCATCTACTTGGGCCAGATGCTTGTATGCAGTCTAGATGAAAAAAACAAAAACACATTGGGAGCATCCATCCATCCTCCAGTATTTTTAGGATAGTCACTTTTGTTTTGATTTGTGTGCGTGTGCTTAAATAAAGTGCATGTGCGCACACTCGCACCAGTCTATATTTCCCAGCGTAAGGGGAAAGGCTCAGTAATTTGTGCTCAGATGGATGAGCAATAGGAGCAGCGTGGTGCCAGCCATGACTCCAACTTCAATCTGAGTGTGACCTGACCCAGCAGTATTGCTAAATCTGACTCGTTACATGACGGCTGCTCTGGCTCACCTCGCCTCGCTGAGACAACCTCTGGCCGCAATCTGGGCGTCTTTGTCAGCTCAGAGCACCCAGGCCCCGGGAATCGCTGAGATGGTGGATTTTCCTCTCCTCCCTCACTCAATCTTTACCCCCTCCCGTCTTCCTTACCAACATCCACAAATCAGCATTTTTTTTTTCATTGGCTGTCACCCATTCACACTTCCACGGACCAGAGGCTTTCTCAACACCATAAGGGGCTGGAGTCTAGAGACGGAAAACCCCTAGATCATTCCTTTACTGGCAATTAGTAGCACACTGGGTCCCGCTCAATGACCTGACACAGACAAACTGAAGGGGGTACACAAAAGATTGAAAGAAAGGTATGACAGAAAAGCAGATGGGAATGATGAGAAAGAGAGAGAATAAAACATACACACAAGGGCTTGATTAAGTGGTCTTTTAAATGCGCGAGTGGGCAGCAATTCAACAGCTCTTTAGTCTCAGGAGGACCTGTCTCAATTACCCTAATGAGTGGAGTCAGACTGACTTTGGTTTCCTAGGAAAGGCAATGGGAGGCAAGGAGCCCTGCACGGCCATACTGGAGATGCTGAGGTAACAAGGATCTGGCAGTGTGTGTGAGACATGCAGGATGTGGATGCTCTGTGAAGTTAAATGAAGCGTGCTTGTTCCGAATGAGCCAGTGTTAGCTAGCGGACTGACACAGTGACCTCCCACTGTGCACATCACTTTCTCATGTGGGCTGTCAGGGAGTGACAGTTAACCCCAGATTGCCCTGAACCTTGGCCTTCACTTAACCAATACAAATCTTAAATAAAGCACGGAGAATGCACATTGAAGAACGATATGTTACGATATGAAGTCCTACCTCTATTCTCATCCTGCCTTGTAACGACAGAATTCAATATTTGTGTGTTTCTTAACACAAAAAGTGTTTTCAAATGGTCCTAATTGTCTCAATACAATACTGTTCGGCTTCCTGACAAAAGGTTTTAAAAGCAGCCTTTGTGCTTTATTTTAACCTCCCCATCGACAAACGCACGCACACGCCACAAACTGCGCTGTTGTGGAAGCTATCGGCACGGTGTCATCATCACTATTACCCTCGTGTATGCAGCGTTCCCCTTCACTTGACATTCCATTAGCAATTCAACACACAGCTACTCAACACCTTGTGGCCTCTCAGGAATTCACGTCAGTGTAAGAGCAGGCTTTACAATTACTGTGTCTTATTCATACAGTACATTCCACCTCTGTATTCACCATAATAAGCCACCCTGAACAAACCATAAACACTGCCTTCTGACTAGTTAGTGCAATATTCTGCAGTATCTGCTTTAAAGTCAAAGACTGTGTTTTTTGTATTGGGGGGGAATTTGTATTGTTAATAAAATGGCACTGCTATTCATACATTTACTTTGTAATTGACAGTCAAGCGAGGTCGATGTTGGTCCATCTACACACACATAGTAATGACATACTATATAATCTGTCTGTCATACTAAGTTCTCTCTGTTTGTTTTATGAAATATTTGATCTATGATATTTAAGACACAGCACATTTTATTTCATTATGTGACAAACCAATGGCACCAATTATTATTTTTTGGCATATATAATGTAAAAGGCTAATTGTTAAGTAATGCCTTGTTTATGTCAAACCTTTAAGTCCCCTCTAAGCTTTAAGACTATCCACATTGTACTTTAGTAAACTGTTCTTTCTTCCCTAACTTTTAACTGTAGGTGTTGTTTGTTTCTCAGCCTTTGTTTTCATCCCCGTATTTTGTGCTGACGGTTAAGGTGTTATTGTGGGGCCAAAGCCATGTCACCTTTCACTTTCAATTGCCGCAGAACAACTGAAATCATTTGTCATTCTTTCTGGGCCACTGAGTGAAATATGACTCATAGGCCTCAGAAATGTTGAAATGGAAAAAGCACATTGTCACAGGGTGCCTTTGTCTCAAATCTCCTCCCACTCCTTCTTTCCTCTACACCCTCAGTCATACAGAAGAAATGGCTTCCATTTAGACCATCCTAACGGTCTGCCCTAATGGCTCTTTGTGATAGGAGTTATTTATGGCAGGATTAATTTTAATCTGTCAGTCTGAAGGAAAAAGATCTGCGCAGAGCGGCCATTTAAAAAAGGCTGTACCCTGTTGCTGACTACCAGGAAGCTCCTCCTCTTATAAAGGGAATACAAGTGGTATGCCAAGGCCAGGGATGATTTAGCTCATTGCCATTAAGTTGGGCTTTGAATTGCAATACAGCTGGCAGAGCTTGGCTTTAGGTGCGTGTCAATAGCCAAGAGTGCTGCGTCTCCCCTGTCAGCCCTGACGGAAGACCAACGACCAGCCAGGCTGCCATTTGTCTTCCTGAGTGAGTTTTCTAATAACCGTAATGGCTGTGGCAATAAATTACCAACAGGCTGTCACAGAGAACATAGTGCAGCATTTAAATCTAACAAAGAGCACCCTTTCCCCCACCCTGCTCTCCGCTGATTTTATTTTAAAAAACATAGTAACTCCTTATTCCCTCAAGGAGCACTTTAAGCTAATGGTGAATAGCCAAACCCAATTGCAGAGTTTAAGTATATCACGTCCTAACCAGACAGAAAATCATTGGCTCACCTCTTTCCCCATCACCAGAATAGAATATTTAGCACTTCTGTGTTTTTTTTATGCAAAGCGGTTCACACTATATTACTGTAACTGTTTGAATTATGCAGCAATGTCCTAACTGCGCTGGTCACCTGTCTGCTGGACTCCCACTTTAGTGAAATAAGAAATGAAGGCTGATAGATGATTGGAATGAGATGTCATTTTACCCTTGACCCCCTCATTATGTGTCCTCGCACAAGCTAGTGTCTTTCCATCCCCCTCCCATGGAGAAGACTGCAGTCCCTCTGTGAGATGAGCGTGTTCGGTAATTGGAGCAGCGGGAGGCGATTTGTTCCCATCCCTCCGCTCAGTAGCAGCCGTTAGCTGGTGGGCAGCCCATGGAGCCATGCCATCCTGCCATTTGTCAGACAGGGTGCAATTTCCTCATCATCTGTTTTCATCAATAACTGAAGTCGAGGAAAAAAGTGGTGAATGATGGCGGGGACTTTAATATGGCTCCTCTCACTGTAGAAGCTCACCCCAAGTAGCCACAAGTCAGACTCGTATCCTCCCACCCCCGTGGCAAATACCGCAGCACAGTGCTCATATTCCCCCAATGCTCCCTATTTACAAGTGACGCATTTCTCAGTAATGTGAGGATCTGCAGATTATTTGTTAGCAGACCTGTGTTGTAAAGATGGATGGTGGTCACCTCCTCTGGGAGTGAGTAATGCGCTGAAATGGAAGCTGTCTAACACAAAAGATTTTCCCCTTAGCAACAGGCGAGAGATTCCAGTCATTTTTGCCTTATGCCTTCACCTCTTGTTGCTATAGCTCCCTGAGGCAACATGTGTGTTTAAGCTTCCACATCTTCCTGTGACTGACCTCAGAAAAGGGCATAGAAAGTTGTTGTCCAAGTTTTGGGTGGAATAGTTGACACCACAATGCTATATGTAGTCAAAGCTATTTTCAACTGTGGTCTGATCAAGGCTCCTTTTAGCCAGCCATCGCTAAACAAAACGACCCTGCATCGTGCAGCTCTGCAAAACGATAAGCAGGCAACCTCTGCTTCCCAAACTCTGGACGATCACACGCTTCAGTCTATCCATTTTCCAAAAGCAATTATTTTTCCAATCCAAAGGCGCACCTGATACCTCCAACATCAGACTGATGCTGCAGGGACAGAGGAGTTCTAGAAGAGCAAAGGGAGGTTTGGGCTCCTCTGAATGTGGGAAAGACAAACTGTGTTATTTGTAATCACAAAAGGATATCCTTTGTAGCATGGATAGGTGTGATCTGTGTGTCGGGAGAGGCCGGCGTCATGTGGCGCGAGGCAGCTGCTCAGCCTTTCATCCTTCACCCAGTAAAGGGATTATTTTCAAAGGAGCCAAATGTGTCTCCTTTAAGGTAGAAACAATTAAGTCACTGTTGTCCATTTGAACGCATGTGATTGGACATGTTTGATATGTAAGTTTAGCTTTCAGAAAAATAGTGTTTTTGTCTATTTTGTCACATTCTCTGTCTTTTATCTCCTCACTTCAGGAGCTACTCGACATTTATTTAATTATTCTCTTGTATTCTCTTGTGCGCACAAGGCTGTGAGTAAGTAGTCTGGTACATTCTGCATTTTTGAAACAGTCTGTTTTTCACTCTAATTGAGGGCTGGATTTATAAATGAGTACTTAGCTAAACTGCCTCAGTAAAAAAAAATGACAGATAAGGAAGATGTGGTATTTTGGATTTTTATCAATTTTAATTACCACAATTAAGAGAATTGCAGTAGGACATTTTTGTTTTCTGTTGCCAGAATTTCTTGAAATATCACAGTGGATTTGCTAAAATAGTTAAAGAGTCAAGGGAGAACTGTTTATCTTTCCACACACAAATACAAAAAAGCTTTGTTTTTCAGAAAAGAGCTTTTTTCCAAAAAAAGATGTGGCTTTATGGTGCTGCAGTACTCTGCTATACACGCTAAGCAGTGTCAGGGACCTGCACTCATAACTCATGTCCAGTTTCAGGCACACTCATAAAGATGTGTTCAACCCCTGGTGATAGGGCATGGAAGCTATCAATGACATTTTGGTTAGAAAGTCGTAACACTTATGAGGGTGTGGATTCTCCTTGGCGCCATTTAGTCAACTTTGATTTGAATGTATCCTAATGCTCATAACAGACGTTACCAAGTCCACTGTGAAAGCTGCTGCATTCGTGTTGCATACACGCAAAGTATTGCTGTTATAGTTAAAAGACCATGTTGCCATCAGACCAAGAAACTGAACTGAGGTTTAGAGGGGAACCTCGTATAAGAGTAGGACTCGGCATTTTAGTCAAATTATATTAATATCGCAATATAAGTATAGATATTTTGTTATATTTTGGATATTGTGCATCTGGATATTGGCAGTGTTATCTTTTACCTGGTTTTAAAGGCTGCATTCGAGTGAAGTGAAGTCATTATACCCACCTTATTGATCATTATTAATCAATTATGTCCATATGTTATGAAAGCACCAATCGTCCATCTTTGTCCTAATACCAATCTTTTATCCTAGTATTTGACACTGCCAGTGAGAGAGAGGCTGCTGGACAGTGCATCAGTGGAAGGGCCCCAGTCTGAAAGGGAAGGCAGTCCCTGTGACTAGCGAAGCTATAACGATGCACTTTGTACGACCCCCAGACGAGATTGATCAATAAGTCATTGCAATGAAGTGGCACATCGATTACACCAATGACAGGGCATTTACAGGTTTAATCTGTATAATGAGTCTAACCTTTTTCTTTCAGCCACCTGCTTTCTGCCTGGCATGGACCCGTCAAAGGACAGCGGGGACTAGAGAGAGGGTGGGAGCAAGATAAGATGAATGCCTCGGTGCATGTAGTGAAAGTGTGGAGGGGATGTTGTTGCAGACAGAAATGATGATGCAGAAAACATAGGGAAGGGGAAAGAGAAAAGACAGGAATTGGAGAGAAGAGAGTGGTTTATGTGACACCGGGGCCTATGTTTGTGTCATGGCAGAAGGTAAGATAGTGGTGCAGGGGAGGATCATCATCACCACACATTCGTATGCAGTGAAGGGAGCCCACCAATGATTCATGTGTGTCATGGGGTAACTCGAGGCTCTGCAGTCTCTTTAGCATTTACAGTGTGTCCTCCTCCTCTCGCCTTTACACTCCTTCCAGAGCCTGAACAGCTTCTTCTGCTTACTGTACGTCCTTTGAAATAGAAATCTCCTCTCCAGCATTCTTTCTGTGTTTCCTATTTGTGCTTCGCTGATAGATTCTCAAATTAATAGTTTCTACTTGCCACAGTAAACAGTAAATGGCATCTTTCCTTAAGTTATTCCCCCCTTTCCATAACTCGCCCGCCATTGTTTTTTTGTGCTTCTGCAACAAATGGCAATTCACCTAAGTGACATAAATTCCAATTAACCTTCAGGCTTATCAGTGAAACACAGACTTTGTAAGGGCTCTCTGGGGGTGAATGTGCTTTTTCAGAAACAGCTTGTTCACTAAAATATACCTGCATTAAAGTGGAAAAAGACAACTTTACAACACCCCCACCCCAGCATATACAAGTGGTATCAGGTATTATTATTCCTACAGTGTGGGAGAGGAACCTGAACCTGCCTGTGTCATTTAGAATATTGTGATTCACCCACAGATATAAGATTTCACCCTTGATATTTTCAGTGTTTCCAGGTACATTGAATGGATCTGCCAGATAAATATCTCTTAGTTTTGCTTATTTTTGATATGAATAATAACAACAATAACATCACGCCAAGTAAAGTACAAGGCACACAGACTTATATCTTTCCACTTAATGTCTTATTGATTTAATTGATTTTTTCTTACTATACCAAAGACATGGTTAGACATGTTTAAACATGACATTTTGTCTCAAAAAAGAAACCCAGAAAATAAAAAAGCAGAAAGTGAACAAATGAAGTGATAATACAGTGCGCGGAATATAAAGTATTTCAAACAAAAATAAAACTTGGTCCTCAGTGACTCACTTAGCTGGCGCCAGAGTTGATTTGATGACGTTTGGTATTGAATAGGAGTGACTAAGCATGATGTGGATAGACATCTTTAATCTTGGACCATTCAATTTATCAAACAAAACTATCATAAAAGGCAATTAAATTACCATTTGTACTACGCAGAAACTGAAATTGAAAAGTTCCTTTAAATGATTAGACTGTCTGCTGAAGAAACCACAGCATGGTAAATGTTCTTTCTCCCCCATGGATGGATGCAAAAAATGTCTCTCGGGCACAAAATGCTCAGAGCGTGTTGTCGAGGGAACATTACTGCAGTGTTATGATGTGTTTTTATTCTGTCATCCTCATCCCCAAGGGCAGAAGCTCCACTCACAGCTGAGCCTCCCGCTACTTCCACTTTGGCACGAATGTTCGTCATATGTAAGACACCCGGACACAAACAAGCACGGACACACACATGCAGATACACACAGACACCAACACACACGCACATACTGTACACACCACACACACACACAACACACACACACACACACACACACACACACACACACACACACACACACACACACACACACACACACACACACACACACACACACACACACACACACACACACACACAAACACACAAGCCATCACCTTCAGAAAGTTGACTGCTTGCAGCCGGTGCCAAGTTAAATGCTGCTTTGCCAGTCCATCTCTGCGTCCCCTCCCTCCTCTCCTCCCCTCTCCTCATCTCTTTGACTCCCAAGGACAAGGAGACCCACCGTACAATGGGACACCATTTATCACCGCAGGAACAATTACCGGAGACATTTCATTGTCAGAACATTTCAAGCCAATTCTTCCTCTCTTTTTTATCTTCCTCCTCTCGCTCTCTCCCTCTGTCTTTCTTTCTTGCCCCCCCCTGCAACTGCTTCCTTTCTCTCCCTCCCTCTCCTCTGCCTCTTTGCATGGCTCACATTGAGCTCTATTGCAGGTCAGACTCCCATTAGCCCAAGCCCACCATCGCTATAGATTACAGCACAGAGGCGGCGGAGCGCTGTATTATATCTCATCTAAAGGCCCTGACAGACTTCTCTCCCTCTGTTTCTAACAAAGGGATCTTCTTTTTTTGCCTAAGGAAAAGCATGGGAAATTGCCTCTGATACTGTATCTCCAGCCATGAGCTTTAATGAAGCCTTTCAGCATGGCGCGCTGTGAAGAGGATGGAAGAAAGTCACTTGTCCAATCTCTCTGTGATCAGGCCCAGCAAAGCACAGCCGAGCAGAAAAGAGCAGGGTGGGATTTAAATGCCAAATCTGTATCAGACATGTAATGTGTTACTTTTGGCTCTTCTCCACAGCTTTTCTCTGCATTTTCAAATATGTGACTCCATGGCTGCACAACATAGTGGCGGAAATAAATGTTATATAGTCATGAGTCACGCAGAAAACCTCCACTATTATAGAGAGGGAATGAACTATACAGCTACATTACGTCACCAGCTGAAAAGGTCAGTCTTTGCTCCTTTTGCCCTAAACCAGCACGTCTGAAACTACTGCATCCAGCTTTGCCTCGATGCTACTTCAACTTATTTATAAATATGTTAAACTTATACCTGGACTCTTCTGGGTTTCCATGGCTGTCATACTCCCTTTATTTGTCATTGCATGTCGCATTTGTTTCTACGCAATATTCGGTTTTGACGGGGCAGTGCAATGCGTGTTAGCAGATAAGCAGATTCGATCAAGTGTGAAGCTGCAGCTCGGGTTGCCTGCATGGCATCCTGTGCATCCATCAGTGCAGAATAGAAATAGGCTTTTAGTGTCAAATGGGCTCTGATTTATCCACAAGTGCGGATATGATCACATAAGATCGTTTTTAATGACTAATGACATTTGGAAAGTGCTCGGGTGTTTGCTGAGGTATAGAGGGTAAATAACCTCTCCTCAGTACAGAGCTGTGACCCCCCCTGTGGTGTAGCAGCATGTCTGAGTCAGTTATGGAATCCTGTATTGAGTATGTGTGTCCAGTTGTGTCACGGAGCAGGCTGGTTGGAAGACCCCAAGGCAGTGCCTGAGGGCTTGTCGTTGGGATGTACACGGCCTTCACAGTCTGAGTGAGCCCAGTACTGGCAGCACTCACTTGTGGCTCAGAGGGTAAAACAATACCGTTGTATCGAAATAATCAGAATTCATCTTTTTTTGTTAATATCAGATGTTCCTGCTATCGTTTGATGTTGTGGGTTTTTATGGCTTAGTTAGCATCTGGCTCGGTCTGCTGCGACTATATGTGATGCAAATTAAAACAGTTTAAGGTTAAATGTTCTGGAGTTTACAGTAGTTTAGTTTGTAGATTTGACACAATGATTTCTTTTTTTAAAATATATTTTGGATTGACATTTTGCAGCAAACAATTACACAGTGTTTTTCCAAGACATAGGAAAAACACTGTGAGGTACAATGTGTGTGTTTGTCTGTCCGAAATGCCTTTTTCTTTTTTTACACAAAGATAAAATAAAAACAGTAACAATTACGAACATTAGGGAGTGGTCAGGACTTCACAGTAAAATCATACGTTTGTAAAAATAAAATCTGGCCTCTGAGGTTTTACGAAATCGGTCCACTTTCTCCATCGTGACACAAATAGTTCCAGTTTGTTATTGACAGATGATGTTATCCTCTCCATTTTGTAAATGTCCATTGTAATATCCATCCATGTGTTTAAAGTTGGTCTATCTGGTGATAACCACTTCCTTGTAAGAGCTTTTTAACTCGCCACCAGCAACAGATTTAATAAATATTTGTCTTTTTTAGTCCATTCTTGAGGTATGAGTTCAAAAAACAAAGTCTTATCCTCCATGGGCACATGACATTTAATGTATCTTGTAAGGCATTATGTATCTCTCTCCAAATGACCTCAATAACAGGGCAGTCCGAGAAAACATGATAATGATTTGCATTTGAATTTCTACATTTTCTCCAGCAGTCTGGGGAGTTAGCACCATAATGAGACTTCTGAGAGGGTGTTATAAAACATCTTATCAGGCTTTTCCAACAACACTGACACAATGATTTCTGCAACTTTCTGGGTTTTTTCCTGACACTTTTTATTGCCCATACAAAGTATGGAAGGCCAAGGTCATTTAGTGGGCTCCATGAGCGCTATGTGCTATGTTTTGCCATTGTAATTATTACATATTTTTGAATTTGGAGCCACGTCGTGATATGGGCAAGTTCTTGAACATCTTTTAATAAAACTAAACTCTTGGATTTCATTGACTATTCTTCTAATTTCCTTCCTTTTGGTTTTCCTTGAGCTTTGCAGTGATTCCCTGAAAGCCTGCTCTTACCTGTTTGAGGAACATATTTTAAACACATTTTGTTACCTCCTATATGTAGAAGCATCTCTCTGCTGTGGTCTCCTCCGCCTGATTGACATGATTTGTGTGGAGATTTGTGGCAAGGGGGGATTGAAAGAAAATGTGTGAAACATAGTAAGAGAGATATTGTGATTTCTGCAGCCACAGACTGTCCTTTTTAGTTTTTGGAGAGGGCCACTTAGCCGTAGGATCCACAGCTGCCGTCAGACCCCCTGGGGAGTTCTCACACATTTCTACAGGGATGTCTCTGTAATAAGTCTGTGCTGACATGGGTTAAAAAGGGTCCCAGAGATAGACATTATAGATCTGGCATGCCTGTACAAGTGAGTGGAGGGATAACTGACCCTCTGTCTGGTGTGCACACTGACTACAGACAGGAAATACAATCTTGTATAGGCTGTAACAGTCAAGTGGAAATGTCCAGTTTTATTCAGTGACATAACCCGAACCTTTAGCCAGATTTAATTCCACAATTGCCAAACAGTGGATACTTTGGGTTATGTTGCAGTGTTGTCTTCCCTGTTGCTCTTTTAATTTCCATCTCAGCAACTGAGTCCAAGAATAGACATAAACCACAGACGATCCATAACCAAGTTTAATATCACTGAGAGGGCTAGAACAATGATTTAGAACCACTAAATAGATGCTCCACATAATCAACTTTGCATATTTGATGTGTGGCGCTCTCCAGAGTGGGCTGGCTTTCAAATGTAAATTTTGCCTGCAAACTTAAATCATTTAGTGCGTTTTACTTGAAGCGTATCTTTGACAACAATAAATCACAAGGTTGCTGCACCCATTAGCAAATTGGCTCTGCAGTGGATGGAAGAAAAAAGGGAGAGAGAGGCAGAGCGAGAGTGTGCGGCAGCAGTCTTTTATAATCAACAGTAACAGTTTCAGAGCGGTGGTAGCCAGACACTGCGGCACACAGACACCCATAAACCTCCGGTCACATAGATCACAACAATAGGCTCATTGATTGGCCGAACAGGACAGTGGGTGGGAGGCGCTGGCTCTAAGTGATGCATGCCACAATCTACTTTGAAGAGCCTCTGCTCCTTCCTGTGGCCCTGTCACACTCACAGCCCGCTCTGTGTGTCCGTGAGACGCCCGCCACGGACCTTTCTGTGAGCGTCCTTCATGCCTCACAGTTTGCAGCCAGCACACACTCGCTGTCTGCCTCTGCTCTCCATCTCATCCCCATTCTGTCAGTCTCTCTTACACACACACACACACACACACACACACACACACACACACACACACACACACACACACACACACACACACACACACACACACACACACACACACACACACACACACACACACACACACACACATACGAACACGTACGCACGCACACACGGTTCAAGACCACGGCCTTGTTATTTCTCTTTGGTTTCATTTGAAGAGTTTTTATTGTATTTGGATAAGTGCAGGCTACAGTCTGTCCACCCTTTTGAAAAAAAAATGTATTAGACAGACTAGCCAGTGCTTTCATGAGCACAAAGAGAGAGACAAGAGGAGGAGAAACGAGGCCAATTAGAGGCCTGGAGCTAGCACTGTCTTCTGATACGGCTGGTCTGGGCCAGAGCAGTGTGTGTGTGTTGGGAGCAGTGTGTGTGTTGGGGGGGTGTCTGTGTTTGAGTGTGTGTGTAGGTGGATGGTCTGCAGGTGCTGTACGGGAGGTGACGAGTAAAAGCGAAAGACCAGGAAATCCATTATTTCTATTTTGGTGTCTTACATTACTGGAAGCTGGCTGAAATATGAATTATGGAAATGACTGTAGGGTTTTTTCTAGCCCAAGGGCTTCACTTCAGAACCCTCTCTTCCTCTAGTGATCAGATAGAATACCAAAAGGTGGGTTCTGGGGGTTGGTGTTAAAGGGACTTGAGATAGGCTGTGTCAACGTTGGGCGATGTGGTAAGATACAGTGATTGTGGATAATATTACACTGATAATTGTGTGTGTTTTTGTGTGTGTGGGGTTTTTTACTCGCTCTTCCGGGGCAGAACATCAACTTAGCAGAATAAACAGGCCAAAATTGACCAAAAAAACAACAACCGCTCATTTATTCAGCAAATTGCTGATAGTGATATTTTTGACAAATCGCCAAACCTTACTCTACCTTGTATTTCATTGATGAAGTGAAATGTTTTATTTTAAAACTGCAAAAGGTACTGAGTTTCTTAGACCAGCAACACCTATACCTATTTCAAATGTACCATGAGTGTGCTATAGACTTTCTGTGATGAAGTCATTCTGGTATGAAACGAAAAGTATAAGAAAGGAACCTGTGAAGAAAATCACTCTATTTCTTCTGTATGATCAAAGTTAGCAGATCAAACAACTTCAATGGCAGACAAGTGACTTACCTATCCTAAGGCTTGGTGAAATGTGGCTCAGACCTTGCCATTACTCACCGACGATGCAGAGGAAACTTCCAACTGCTCGCTGGAGAGTTGTTGAAGGCGATGACCAACGATATGCGTCATCATTGTTTAAGCAGGGAAGCTGGTGTGCCGCTATAGTTCTTTGTTGACTTGTTCCTGCATCCTCCCTGAATTCACAGACTGCGTATCTTTACAGGCCTAACCACATCCCTGCTAATTAACAGGACAATAAACATGCTGGCTCCTATTAACTGCTGCATATTTCCCCTGATGGCGTCTGACTGGTAGATAGGGGCTTTCTCTACTGCACAATATGTTAATCAGACTCCTTCATCTCAAGCGCTCCATCTTCTCTGTCTTCAAAGTCAAGTAGGAGACCCTCTTCCCTCATGTCCCCAGGCCGTGCCCTATCTCCGTCTGCAGGTAGCTTCATCTATCTTCACTGGAGAGCTTCGCCACATTACTCGGGTGCGATCCAACCCATTCATATTCATTTCAAGTGGAGGGCTCATCACGATGGTGTCAATAAGGAAAAATGGTCATGGTCTCTTGACCTTTTGATTGGCAAAACACAAAATAAGTGAGGGCCCTATGGTGAATATCTCGTCATTGTCAACTAAAGAAGAGGAAGAGTGCCTTAAAATGTGTGCTCAAAGGGAGTGTGTCACAGCTCTGAAAACACTTTGGGCTTGATGTGGTGTGGAACCTCTTTATTTCGGAGGGGATCGTATGGCAGTAATCCCACCCGCAGATAATAAGACACCATGTCATAAATCCTCTGAGGAAACTAAGGCTGATATTTGCTCATTCCGTCAGGGCACGCGCTGTTTGCTGCTCAGAAGGGATTGTTTCCTTTCTGTTTTTTCTTAAAAAACTGAAACATGAAATAGTCAAATTCCTTTATATCAGCTGGCCGCATAGACACAAGGCACACACCCACCCAGCTTTCAACGCAGCTCAAGTGTGAACTCTGTAAACAGTGAAGTTTCCTTAGAGAGTGACTCAGGAGTATTATAATAAGCAACTGTCAAGTTTTGTCTTTGCATTGTTAAGTGGAGAGTAACAAAATAAATAAAACCATGATTTAATTAAAGCCAGACTGAGGACACTGGAGGAATAAAAAATATAAAACAAAAAAAGAAAATAAGTTGATAAAGTGGCGTGTGTGTGTGTGTGTGTGTGTGTGTTATTGTCGGGCCAGTTGCAGAATTAATTTTTACCTTTGGGCGGTTAGAACAGAGGTGTGTGTTGTGTGTGCCCAGCTGTTGGTCTGACAGGCAGTTGTTACGCATGCCAATCTGGTGGCCTCTTTCAGCCTGCCAGTCTGCCCCCATCTTAAGGGCTCCCCGCGAGCCCCCTCTGCTCTGCCGCGCTCTGTCAGAGGAGCTAATTAAAATAGGGCTAAATTAACAACACGTTCACAGACCAGCCTGCCTCGCCTGTTTGACCCCCCCCCGGCTTTTCTTCTCTGTACCTCAATGCACGCACAGACACACTCCTCCTCCCTTCCTTCATCACCCTATATCTCACGGAGGCTGCCGACTGCGGGAACATGTGTTTACCTTAAGGGGTTTTATGGCAATTACACTCCTGTGCTTTCTCTGCCTGTTTTGTTTTCCATTTATGTGTTTATTTAATTGGCATTCAGTGTGCTGTAATTCTATTAGTTCCTGAAAAGGTCAGGGTCATAGGGGATTGGCTTATGGCAGGCTCGCTTGTGAACCACATATCACTCGAACCGCTCCATTGATACACATAGAGAGATAATTAAAAAGGGCCATGGAAGAACTTACCACGCAACTCTTAGAAAAAAGCAAAACCCAGCAAGACTCTCAGGAACTCTGGATTTTAATCAATTTTGAAAATGTAGTTAGAATACAAATATTGTCTACAGAGAAGATCTGAGTCAGTTTCTATTCACGGTTTCTCTATCCAACTTAACATAGTTGAAATAAAGATTTTAAACATCATTACAAAATAGATTGCGTTGTAACTAGACAGTTTTCAATAAATCTATATTCCTATGAGCAACCACCAGCCCTATTTGCAGCTGCCTTATATGTGTTGCCTTTGAGGGGCAATGTGTAAAATATTTCTAGACTTTTGTTTAAAACATTCAATAAATGAACATAATTTGAGGTGGTAACAGTGTTAATGTTATGTCAAATACGTCTATGTAGAAATGAAATGAGCACGCTAACTGGCTAGCCTCGGAACCTGAAGTATGCTAGGTAGCACACATCACACCTTTAATGCCGTCTCCACTGTATTAGCTGTACATTTCTCTGAGATTGTGTTCAGTCGTCACCTTTCTGCTTTCAGGTCATCGTCCAAATTACTAAGAATTCTGAAGTATTTAATTTTTAAACTTCCATAAAGTGGCCTACATCGCCCCGGCTGCATGTGGCGGTTTAATAATGGATGAAGACGAACACATCAGCATGTGTAATAGGAACTTGGATGGAGACGGGGCGTGAGCTGTCAGCATGTCTCCTGACCTCGATGAGTTATTAAAATTATGCAAGATGAGGACAAATGATGCAGGCAAGACTTGACAAGCCTTCAGTGTGTTTGTGTGGTATTATTCAAACAGTGTAAGCAATAGCACACATTTCTCAGCTTTAGACTCACCTCCTTAACATATACAGTGTAACATTCTGTTTGTCATAAGTGGTTTATTGTGAAGGTGCACTGCAGGCACTTTATTGTTCAGTTCAGGATGAGACTACAGAGCCAAGGCAGACCTTCAGCATTAGTGAATAATGAATGCTAATGCATTGATAACTGATGGACCGGTGTGTGTTTGGCCTCTTACGTCCCCATAACAGCAACACTGCAGTAAAAGGAATCAAATATTCAACAATAACTTTTTTTTTTCACACCAGTTTCGCAGTTCTGCCACCCTCAGAACATCATTTTACTGACAGTCTTTTTCCCCTCCATCATCCTCCTCTCCCTCCTCTCTGCGGATGGTGCTGATTATGGTTAATTATGTTGATGAATGGTAGAGCTGAGGGTACTCCATCAGCGTTTCATAATCTGTCTTCTCTCGCTGCTCTTTATCACAACTGAGCTGAGACACAGTGCAGGATTGGGCAGGTGGTGATCAATACTCTTACATGTCAGACTTGTACTGTAGGAGTTTTTGACAGACAACTCGAGTCACTCTGCCGAGCAGCAAGAGGACACAGTATCTTTATAACGGCAAATGTTGCAGATGAATCAGAAAGTATTTAGAAACCTATGTCTGTGGATGTGCTTCTCTACATTTCTTATTCTTCTTTAGCACCACATTCACTGATTACATTCAGGGCTCTCGACTAACTTTTTCACCATCTTCCCGGAACCGTCCTGAAATACAATCGAAGCCGTCCCGAAATTAATGTGGACCGTCCCGAATTTAAAATGTTAGTTTTTCTACATTATCATTAGTTAAAATCATTCAAAGTGACCTTTAACATAAATAAAACATCATACAAATCATTAGATGATAATTCATCAACCTTTTTATGAGTAAATCATTCAATCACATAAACAAAGGCCAAATATATTTAAACAAACACACAAACGAGAAAGTTACTCTAATATTGAATCCAATCAAGTCCCATCCAATTAACAAGCAAATCCAACACTGTGTCCTGAAGACAGAACCCAGAGTAACCGCTAACCAGGATGACAGTCTGTAACACAGTCAGGAGACCTTTACAAACGGCCCCGCCCCCTCGCACACAGACGGGAGAGAGAGATCTCATCTGGATTGGAAAGCTCGAAAATACATCATAGACGCATGTTGTAGTCTTATTGCATATTAGAAACGGAGTTGGTGAAACTAAAACTGCGATATAATGTGTATGTAGCAATAATACATATGACATATATTTTTTAAATGTCTCCAGTACCGATAAAAAGTCCGATAATGTCGGAGCTTAACGTTACCACTGTCTTTAATTCCGGGGAAGACGACGGGACGTCCTTAAGCTCGAGCCCTGATTACATTTTTTTTTTACGAAGTTAACGGCAATCGTAAAACCTCTATAATTAAAAAGCAGAGGGTTTATTTTTAGAAAAGCACACAGACTGAATTTGTATTTGTGTGGATTTTATCGCATTTGTATTAACGTTGTGCTGCTGAAGTAAACTAAAGCAAAAGCACTACATGTGGTAAACCCAGGCTGACAGTCTCTTAATTATCTTTTTCGATAGTTTAGTTAGTCTTTGTTACAAACCCTGTCGGAAACTGCATTCTCTTTTTTGTTGTTGCAGAAGAGCACTTGGTGAATAAATTGCAAGCAAGCCATGCTGCTGTTTTAGAGTGGACCGGGTCCTCCTCTGACATTGCTCTTGAATGTGCACTCTAACATTCAAGCAAGGATTATAACCCATCCCGAACGCGCCTCTCACTTAATTGGCTTAGATGAATATCTAAAGGACTAGAGCTGGGTTTAAGCCATGCAATTAGTAGAGTGCTGTTATTGAATTTACACAAATGCCATGGGTACTGATTGTGTGTCATATACAACCTTTAAATTGTAGCCGGTGTGATGGATACTTTACATACTGCAAAATGTTTATTTATAGAAAAGAGGGAGCTAGTCAGTGTGTGAAAATTGCTCAAAATTCAATATGCTGTGCAATTATCATGTGTAATAGCCTGTAAAATCCCAATATCTATTCAGCCACTTGGAAAGGCACAAGAAATGGCTCGGCCACTTAGCCCACTTTCTCTGGCCCCTTCCTGGCCATGACAGACGGCCCTGTCTTGAGAGCAGAAAGAAATAATATAAGCCATATTTCATTCAAAGGCCCCTCCATGTAGCCCCATTCTTTCTGTTTAACCGACTTCCCCCCCTTTCCTTATCCTTGCGATTTCTCCAGAGCCATATTGGTGATTACCTCCGGTGAATCAGCAGAGGTAATGGGGACTGCATCCTGAAGGCACAATGTGCTGTGAGGACGTTGTTTGCTTGTTTTCTCACTACTCAGTCCTATTTATGACTAGGGTTTGGAGCCAGCTGAAAGTGAATGTGGGACCTGTTGGGCTGCATTTGACAATGTCCATTACCCATGAGTCCATGTGTAACCACTGAGGCTGAGAGTAGTCATACACACACAAAACAAATGCAAATTCTGTCTTGACCAGGCATTTACTCTACCTTGGTACTATACACAAATCAGCCAATGCTAGCACATACACGTCAAGTAGAAACATATGTACAATAGCTACTTGTGCATAGTAAGAAAGATTGTATTTTATTTGACCAAAAATATGAAAAAACACATTATAAGATAAGATATTTTATTGATCCAAAATTGGGAAATGTTTGTGTTGCAGCACTATAGAAAACAAGGCATTGCACATAAGTAGAAATTAAAAGAGTAAAAATAAACAATTCTAAAGTTCAAACATTTAAAAATAGAAATAAAACAGCATTAAAGTATACCATATTACAGTTACAATGTTTATTGTGGCTACATTTCTCACAAAATAATGCGAAAAAGAATCTGAACCAGATTCTTTTTATGACTTCTATTCATTTGGCCGATGCATTTTGTCAAAAGCGAGGTACATAGAAGATACAATCCAAGCCACAGCGGAGCAAGGAGAAGCATTACTAAATAAGTGCTTCAACAGTCATTTCCACATTCTATTGCACACAAGTGCCTGTGAGTGCATTTTTGAAAAGAAAACCTAGAGAGGCACTGAAAGAGAAAGAGAAAGAAAGAGCTTATCTGGTAAACTGTTGTAAGAAGTAGGTGCTTATGCAGTTTCTTTTGAGGCAGTAAGGGGTTTTGCTGTCTGAATCAAGTTCAATAACCCCTTCCACCTCCAAAGGAGCATATCGAAAATATATTTAGCCTTGCAGTGATGGTGGGACTAGTTCATCTGCACATTTCAGTGAACACTGAGAATCAGAAAGCTAAATTAGGAAATTGGGTGCTGTTAATAGTGGACAGTCAGTAGGGGAGCATTAGCACATGGAACTCACTGTTAACAGCAACAGGGTTTTATTCTGCGTGTCGGCAGCGTATGGGTGAGAGTCTGACCTGTAAATGGAGTTGAGCAGCATACTCAGTCAGATAGGAATTTATAATGCTACATACATACATTTATCATAATGCTACCATCTCTCCTTTTGATCCCAGAGCCATAGTCTTTGGGAAACATCAGAGGCAATTTATTTATTTATGTGCATACATGTGTCTCTTGTATAATGCACCAATGTCAAGCAGTTTGCACCTACAGTGTTTGCAATAAACCTGTCAGAAGCATACCCATCTTCATCTCCTAGCTGTTCACTTTGTCATCTGACAATGCCTGTCAAGCCTCTCCACAGGATATCCTTTAAAAACAATATCTCCACACATCGTTCACACCGACGACAGGAGCGGAACAGCAGCAAAGACAAGCCGCATTAACTGCTCTGTTGTTGCCATGGCTTGTAACAAAGTAATACACCATGGTAAACAGTTTATCGTTTGTTTACCATATGACCGATAGTCACAACAAGCAAGATATCATTTACTTCATTCTCGATATTTTCGTTGTGACTGACATGCCAGGGGTGTCTAAACCTTTTTCACCGAGGGCCACATACAGAGGTGAGGTATATTGCCTCATTAGCAAAATCAATCAAATGTAGATACATGATGCTTGTGACTTGAATGTGCTTTATAAATACAACTTGATTTGATTTGATCCCAGTTCTCCATAGGGTTTTGTTTATTTTGTTGGCAGCTCATTCCTTAAAACAAAAGCCTCAGATTGCTTATAATAGGAGGAAAAAGGAAGGGCATATTTCAAGCTTGTTATACAAATAAGTTATTGGGCTTTTTTCGTATCAATTTAGATTTGTTAGAAATGATTTTCAACTTTAATTGACTGAATTTGAAAAATTGGCTTATTAGCACATGAATACTACTGTGTAATACATGTTTACATATATATAAGTACAATACAAGACAAGCACAAGTTTCATTTGGGGTCCATATTTCATTATACTTCTTGAATTTGCTGAGGGCTGATTCAAAATGTAGTAGTTTGAACACCCTGACATGACGACTGGAATAGTGCCGTTATCTGCCTCAAATCTCTCCTCCGGGTGCCAACCACAGATTGCCTGCTACCATGGATGAATGAGGGACTATTTCCTTATTTGCTGTCGTCTTCACTTAGAGCCTAACAACCAGCTCCACCACCACCATCATCTTCCCAACGTGTCACATCAGAAAGGAGCAGGGAGCACTTGTCACCTCTGCTGCAAGATTTCCCCATTCTGTGGCATGCTGATAAGCTCTGACTTACTTCCTCCATGTGGGTCAGAGAGACTTGGAGACACACGGCTTGTATTGCCTTTTGTAATTACATCTGCTTCACCGCACTGTTTTCTGCTCCCCTCACTCTCCCCGCCTTCCGAAACCAAAAGTAGATTTGTGGGTCTGTGTGCACGGCCGTGTGGGTGTGGGCGTCCCTGCACTCACACACTAGAATGAACCAGAATAATCCCTGTATACCATCTTTGGGCACCAGCTATTTTTCTAACATCCGGGCAAACAACATTAGATGGAAGAAAGGCTTTTGTCCTCCCAAGTACATATACTCTGTATATTCTCTCCATCCATTGTAATGTCACACACCACCTGCTGTAAGGAATCCTCCACCGTGACTCCAACTGGTGGATTCAGAATGTGGGATTTATTTATGAAAACAAAGTCAAATAATTCTTCTTGTTTTGCAAGTTCAAATTACGTTGGTCCACAAACATTTGCTTCACTGCTTGATTTTTCTTCGGACAGTTTAGGTATACTACTGCTGTTGCTCTACTTTACTTTAAATTATCTCCAGCTAACATTAAATATAACACTAAATGATACTCGGTATTACTTCCAACACCTACTTCATTTATGGATCTTAAACTTGGCCTGTCTTGGCATCACCAAAACTCTTCTTATGCCTCATTTGGATGGGATTTATTTTGGTAGAGTAGCTTGGATAACTATAATATTGCACACACTGATCAGTGGTTTTGTTGGAGTGTATATTCATGTGACTTTTCTTACCTTCTCTTGTGTATACATTACAGTCCCAAATACCTGTTTTTAAGTGTGCTCACTCTGCATTCAGATTGTGCTTCTTGTTTCAATTAAACTTGGCGAAAACCTCAATCCTGGTTATCTTTTATTTTCAGTTTGGATGATATAAAGAAAGCAGTATTTTTAGTAGAGCTGTGTATTGCTTTGCATTTATTTCTAAATATCTAAAGATCAGGCTTTACTGAAATATTGATCTTTCAGTAGTTGTTGCAGTATTTCTGTCTGTGATTGTGTGTGTGTGTGTGTGTGTATGCGCACACACTCTCTGAACCATGCTGCACTCCATTTTCTGTGACATTTCCAAATCTAGCTTTCATCCCACTCATAAGGCACTGTGTGTAGAGCACATTAGTCAGTTCCTCTGAAACAATCCGTTCCTTTAGATTCAGTCTCTTTGTCAAAGGCCTCGAGTGAAAGTGTTGAGCCATGGGACTGAAGATCCTATCATCAACCCAGAGGAAAGACATCTCCCTGCAGGTGGATGATGAAGCTCTACGGTGTGTGTGTGTGTGTGTGTGTGTGTGTGTGTGTGTGTGTGTGTGTGTGTGTGTGTGTGTGTGTGTGTGTGTGTGTGTGTGTGTGTGTGTGTGTGTGTGTGTGTGTGTGTGTGTGTGTGTGTGTGTGGCATTTTTGTTCTGCTTGCCTCCCTTCCCCTTTTGGCTCTTGATATTCATCGCATAAAGCCATTTTCTTATCTCTGGGCCATCAGCCTCTAAGCTGGCTGCCACTCTTAACTCAAAAGGTTGATTCCACATCACCTGACAAGGAGTATTGCCCCATACACCCCTACTGACCCTAGCAGAGAGGGCAAATGCCGGCTCTCACAACAACGACGATTCAGCCTCTGGGGGTAATGGCCAGTATTTCAGCGATTTGTGTGTAACAAGCAGATATCTGGATGAAGGATATAGTCAGAGGAGCAACGTGAGTTTTTGAAAATGCAGTTGGAAGTTAGAAAGGTTAATCTCTATAAACAGATATCTGCATATCACTCAGACGATAGCTGATTCCACCTCTCCTTAACCTGCATGCAATCGAAGCCCACTCAAACAGGATTGGTCAATACTACTCTGTCTGACTGTTCATCCTTCTGGTTAAACATGTTCTATCACCATCTTGCATGGTCTCAAGATAAGATAAGAGGTACTTTATTGATCCCAAATTGGGAAATGTTTGCGTTGCGGCAGCATAAAAAAAAGGCTCAATGTTGTGTTACTGCTCACACCTATTGTAATCTCTCAGTTTTAGAAACACCACTGTCCCAGTTGACTTTGATCTTTTTTGCTCCACTCTTTTTACCCCTTTTTTGTCTTATTTTCCGTCCTTAATATAGATGGCAAATAGATGAATGGGCTTTTATTCGCCTTAAAGCGTGACAATAGACTGGATTACTCGTCTTTCTTTGTCTCTTACTTGCTTTCTTTCTTACCTGTTGGCTCGCAAGCCTTTCTATTTCACCCTTTACTCACCCTTCCTACTCCACTCTCCGTCCGTGCAGCCCTGGTAGCTCTGTAGAGACCAAGCCCCCTTTGATCTGTAGTCCAGAACACAGGATGAGAGTTATCCGCTGGCAACAACAAGAACATCCCATTAGGAGCTGGACAGAGCCTTGACACCCTTTGCCTCTGCTGCTGCTGCTGCTGCTGCTGGCCTCTCACTGAATTCCTGCTGGCCACCACGGTTAATCAAGGTTCCTCAGCAGAGTTGGGATCTTAGGTTTAGGCAAACTTACCATCTGATGCAAGAGATCATTTGTTGAACACACAGTTTCATCTCAAAGTCTATTTAATGGCTGTCCACTGTTTTCTGAAGGAGATGGAGTTTGCACAATCGTCTTGCAATGTACATATTTTAATATCAAGCAGCTGACACAATGTCATCTGAAGGTCTTTTTAGTAACTGATCTGGAGGTCTTTATCTTAGATCAGGGTTGCATATCGTTGACTTTTTTACGATACCGATACCACTGAACGATACCGATACTCAACCGATACATATCGTGATACTTTCATGTTGCTTAACCCTCCAGTATCTTTCGATTGGACTACGCAAATTAGTCATTCGAGACAAAAATGTCCACTGCAAAAGAGTTTGATAAAAATATTATATTAAAAGGTTTTTTTCACAACTTTTTTGGGTTCAATCTTTAAAGCAACTTCCGCCCTAATAGAAAATACCAAAAATGTAATCATTTTCAGGATTTTAACCCTTTAAATGCCATTTTGAATACATGAAACCGCTGTTTTTTTTTTCATGATGAAAACAGAGAAAATTAGTTATTTTCCAAAAAATACATATCTGGTGACTGGCTCTTTTTTTTATAACAGTCTTGGGTATGTCAAAGATTAGCAACAAAATGGATTTTTTTGCATTATTAGTTTTTGCACAAAATCAGATTGAACAAAAAAGTTACAAATTAGTCATTCGGGACAAAAATGTCCACTTCCAAAAACTGCTCTAAAATGGCAACAGATTCATATTTTAAAAAACTTTTTGGGGTTAAATCTTTCAATCAACTTCAGTCCTGATCAAAAATACCATATGTTAAATTATGTTCAGGATTTTAACCCTTGAACTGCCAGTTTGAAAACATGAATTTGCATTTTCTATGAAAAACATGCACAAAAAGGCAGTTATTTTCCATATAATGAATGTTGGGGGGGTCGGCTTTTTTTTTTATCACAGTCTTGGATATGTCAAAGATTAGCAACAACATTGATTTTGGTGGATAATTAGTTTTTGCACAGAATCAGATTAAACAAAAAAGTCACACATTAGCCACTCGCGGACAAAAATGTCCCATCCACTCCCATTATAACCACATCTTTTGATCTCTCCGTCATACCGGTATAAAATCTTAGATATTTTGCTTTTTCACATGACGTACAAATGAACTGTTCTGAGATATGCTCTGCCTAATTGAGGCTTTTATACATAACAAGAAATAGTGTGTGGAGATAGAGAGCCTCTGCTAACACATACATTTATTAATTCATTAAAGTAAACAAAGAATCGTTATTATATCAACACTTTAACTTTTATACCACGGCCTGGGTTAAATGAGTGTGGGATAAGTTGGCCTCGTCATATTATCACTTTGTAAATCTATCGTTTCTTTGGTTGGTGAAGTAAAAAAATATTTGTGAACTCCTTTCTTCGTGTAAGAGAAATACATTTGACCTGACAAAGAGGATAGGACACATTCAAATAATACTGTAATTACTCAAAAAGTCATCATATTTCCAGGTAATTATTTAAACAAGTTAAAGATCTAACCATATATGCTGAATGTCTGTTATTTGACTTTGTGGATCCCGTTTTGTCTCACCCTCGTACAGAATGTCACACTGGCTCCTTGTTATCTCAAACAGCCGGAGCATTTGTCTTGGTCTCCATTGTTTTGGCTTCATGAACAAAATCAATGGAGCCCATTCATCACCTGCTCATTGAGAAAGAGCATATTTGTGTGAACATTTGTGAGGATTTTTCAGTACATTGTGAGGCAGAGGAGCAAGATTTATCAGAACTGTGCAGGCAGGAGATGTTACAGTCACGGAATTAGTTTTCTCAAAAAGCATTATTCAGTGCTTTTATCTTCCCCGTGCATCTGACATGTACAAATCACACACACATGCAGACTAACGCACATATATGTCAGTAATTATATCCATGTATAGACACATGCCAGCTCGCACGATCAAACACACACATACTCTCCGTGGTTTCTGTTTTCCGTCACAAACAACCAGTGATGGATTGGCCCTTTCCATTTTAAACAGGGAGAAAACACATGCCCCCGGGGACCCTTGTGTGTGGAAGTACTTTGAAGTGTCCACATTTAATTCTTCTGTATGATAAATGAGGGGAGAGCTGCAGTTGTAGCCCGTGAGGAAAAAGCTCAGCTCGCTCAACGAGGGGAGCGGTAACAAATGTAGCGATAGCTGATAAGCTGACTTTGTCTCTTGCTCTTGCTTGTTGTTCTGCTCCCTGCAGACCCCCACAGCCAGATAACAAATCCATCCTATCAATCAAACCCATCAATGGCTGGCTGCAGATTAGAGACAGTGATTTTGGGGCTGATTGGAGTGGAAATGCTGATTACACCTCCCTCTCTTCTGACTTGATTACACTCTGCCTGTGTGTTGTCAAGCTCGGCTGCTGAGCTGTAATCACTGGGAGCTAAGGGCAGAGGCCGTGGCTCCTAAATAGACAAGTCACGCACGCAATCACACCAGTAGCTGGGGAGCTGTGACCACTGCTAGGTCATTGGAAAGGCCTGTATGTCACACTGACAGATGCTAACTGCACGCAGGCCAACACATGACACTGAGATAAGGGAAACTCCCAGATATGAAACCCATTGTATCACTTTTCCCCCCTTAACTTATGTTAAGGACTTCCCGTATCCCTCCGCCTCCTGCTCCCCTTCACTGTTCTGCCCTACTTCTATCACAGAGGGTTCCATGCTGGAGTACACACACACACACACACACACACACACACACACACACACACACACACACACACACACACACACACACACACACACACACACACACACACACACACACACACACACACACACACACACACACACACACACAAACACACACAGCGATCACAGTGAGCAGATTCCTGATCTGATCTTTATTTAGTTTAAATAACTGGAGCAGGTTCCAGACACCTTGTTCCAATCACTGCAACCATCGACGCTTGGTTTGGACTCACTTTAAGAGTATTTTGCTCTAACAAGGACAGCTGTTTATATTGTGTGCAGAAAAAAGCGTCTGGGCTCATTAAAACCGTTTGAAATTTGGGAAAGTAATTGGTTTGATGATTCATAGGAAACTTACTTTTACGTTTTGTTCAATGGAAACACAAGAGCAGACTGAATTCATTATGTGTACCTTATGTAAAGAAAGAGACTTCACAAACAAAAACGTTATCACTATTTTGATGACGTCCCTATAGGTAAAAAGAGTACATATTTATATGTACAAAGTCGGACATCTTTAAAATGTATTTGTAAATATTAGTTGACTTGTTTAAGAAACTTAATTTATGGAAACTTGTGGAACTCAGATTTCGCCATGTGATATTTGTGAAAGGAACATCTGCCAAGGGTTCTCTTAATCTTCGGCTACAGCGTTACAAAGCACAATCTCAACAGGAACACTCTAAACAGGGTCACTGTTTCAATTACTCAGGCTAATTCTTATTACTAGAATAACACCATCCTGCTTTTAATCCTCAACAAACCGTTTTGGGACTGCTGGCACGACGGTGTGCCTAAATAATATTCTTTGTGTCTGTGTGTGTCTGTGTGTGCGCGAGGTAGGTTCACGTACAATTCATAACTCTGTTACCTGGTTTTGAACTCTCTTTGAAGACCCACAATTGTCTCATCCAGCTTGTGTTAGGTATCATTTCAATTGACACCATGCACTCTACTACTAGTGCTTTGAATTGAGCATACCTGCATGCTTGTTAGATGGAAACAGCTGTCAGGGGAGATAGCGAGAGTGACTCACTCCTCTTTTTCCCATTTATCTTTTGCCTATTCCAGGCTTGCTCCTCTTATTGTGACCTCCAAGAAAGTCAAAATATCCCATTATTTTTCTCTTTTTCCCCATCGTTTTTACAGTGACTGCAGCATTGTGACTCATTTTTAGAAATGGTACGGCCAGAGGTGTGCTTTGCACCTGGGTTGGATCAGAAGGAAAACATATCAGTATCAGTGAGGGGCGTGCTCATGACCAAGAGGTATATCACAAAAGCTTTTTACAAAAGGGTGAATTGAAATCTGTGTGCAGGAGATGTAGCATCTCAGCAAACTAATAAGTTGCATCTTAAATCCACAACAGTCTTTTAGTTTACTTTACTTGACAACAGAAAGCAATATTTACGTCTAAGCTTGTTTGCCAAGGACAACACAATAAAGTCCATGACACATGCTGTTCCTGTGTTGATTTAATGGATGAGGAAATATCCAAATGTGCTAACATCTGAATGCAGAATGGAGCTAGGGGTTTTCAGAAGCTCAAGTTAACAGCAACCTACAGTGAGGACGGAACCAGCAGTATTTGTCGCGGATAGGTCCAAATCCACAACCCCCACATGAGTTTCAAAGGTTTCAACAGTTTCTTAACACTACCGCAATAAATAATCCAAAAGTGCTATGCTGTTGTTCTCAAAGCAATCCAACTTTGAAGGTTAACTTAACTTCCCAAAAGGCCTTCAATCTGGAACCGAGTAACTTCTCTGGCTGTCCTTTTTGCATATTTCATGGACATCATTATTTATCCACGTTGTCCTTTCTCTGGCCAAGTTGTATCCGAGTCCAAACTGTGATGTTTGCAGCTGCACTTAATGGAGCTGGAGGCTGTCCTTGTGGACAGTGTGTGCATCCAAAAGAGACATTTTATAGCAAACTATTCCAATGAGAGATTAATAAACGGGTTATTGCTTTCCACAAAGTCGGTGTCGTGTTCACGGTGATTGGAGCTGCTACTTATTGAATTGGAGTGCTTCCTTTACCTTTCATTTAACAGCCTTGGTCCCTACAGGAGGGAAATTAAAACAAAGATTGCAGTTTGTAATTAAGTCTTATTGTTCCACCATCAACAACATTTTTAATACATGATATTGCAACATTAATATTCAGCTAAGGGCCATCCTAGATTCTTAGATGGGACAAGCAAATCTGAATGCTGCCTTACCCTATATGTACAGATAGTCTTCATTTTTCCAGGGGAGAACGGAACAGATCTATAACATGCTGATCACACACGGTTTTAGAAACTGACATGTTTTTCTCCGTGAAACAACATGCCAAGTTGCACCAGGAAGTGGAAACCGAGGTGATGAGTGATAGGAATTCCATTGGGGTATGTTTTGTTATTTTTGGAGCTTGTTGGTTCATGCCTGCCTCCTACATGACCATCACATACGTGTATTCCTTTAAGACATATCTCGAGTGTGAATATTTTAGGATGCATGCCGCACTTTCTAAAGGCTATTATATGTGACTCCTGCATTCCTTTTTTGGTCTTCATCTGTCAGTAGAACTAATGGATGTGCGTTTGGCCATAGTGACTGAATGACTCATAGTGTAAGCCGTCCAATAAGAAGCCTGTTCTCTCAGAGCTGGAGTAATTGACAGCAGCTCATCTATAAACAGAAACCTGTACTTGTGTTTACAGAAAGCTGAATCCAGGTCAAGTCATTATGGCTTCATCAATTAAAATAGCACCGTGTCTCACAGCTGCCATACCGCCTGTTCTTTACCTTCAAGACATGCTTTAAGTAAGGTTACAGGCCATGACTGGATGGGAAATGTGCTTGCTGATTTGCTTAGCTTCACTAATGTGACATACTTCTGAAATGGAGTACGCTGTGTCAATTAGAGAGAGGTAGGTATAAATAGTTGGGAGGTAGGTGATGAAGTGTTTTTCGCATGCAGAGTTGTAGAATATCTCCATCCGCACTCAATAACGGTAAAATAATAAAACACTCAATAATAAAACAGGAACTTAGTAACACTATCATACATTACATGAATATGCAGTGAGAAAAAAACCTCATGCAGAATTAGATATAGATACAAACTCTAAATTGGTATAAATCGACAAGCAGAATATACTAATAATTTATGAAAAGAAAGATAAATGAATAAAACTCAATCAAAGGCGGGTGGGCCTTCATTTGGTTATTTTAATCATCAACATTATCTTCTTAATGGACATTTGATCTCCATTCACCCCTTAAAAATAATAAATAATAACACAACTAGTCTTTGAGAAATAAAAACAAAAGTTGTTATCAACAACAGTCGTAGTTCTACATTGGGATCGGCCAACTAGTCGCTCCAAATCACTTTCGATATAGTCCATAGCAATCACCTCAGGAGCAGACCAAAAGGACACAAGTAAAAACACACATTCACTCTGTTGCTTTCACACTGTATCTTATCCCGCTGAAAAGCCGCTGTGTGACTCTGCCTTTAGCTTTTCCAACACAAATGAATCTTCCACACTCGCCCGATAGCTTATCATTTCCGAGAACACACATTGACTGTAGCAATTCATACACATCCACCCACACATGAAATCACACACACTCCCCCGCACACCAATCATGTCCAGCTCTCGTGTATTTAAAGTGGCAACCTGCTGTTTTGGTTGCTGCTGGTCTCCTGTGCCTGTCAGGGGCTACTGCTGCTGTTGTTTAATGAGCAGAGGCTCTCCTCAGACTTCTAGCTCTAAGCCTAGTCTGTTTTCTGTTGCTGTGTGTCTGCTGTTGCCGCGCTGACCAGAGGAGACACGCAGCTCTGTGTCCCAGGGCTAATTGCTGCTACTTGGCTGTCTTTCTGTGCTCGGCTCTCATTGACTCCCCGGACTCCAGGGGGATTCTCACAGGCACCCAAAGACAAACAAACCTGGGCGGACAATCGATAACGGATGCAAGAGTTACCGCTCAGTGTAGCCGCTGATTAAGATTCCGTGTGTGTGTGTGTGTGTGTGTGTGTGTGTGTGTGTGTGTGTGTCAGATGTTGTGTATGTGAAGGTGTTTGCTGATTGTCCCCACTCTTTCAGTGCTAACTGGAATCTTCAGCCAGTCCCTAAGTGCTTGTTTATGTGATTTTGATTAAGAGCAGTTCAGAGGCATCCTCAAAACAACAGCACATTAATGCTCCCAGGTAATTACTGCCTCATCCCAGGTTCACAACCGAGGGGCTGGAATCGTGTCTGCGCCTAAATGCGGTACCTGATCTACTGACAGTTTTAAAGACACACTGTATGTGTAGCATTTACACGTTTTTTATTGTTTTTATGATGTGTCCTTCTGTTTGTGATGAAATGTGTCACCTCAGGGCATACAAAAAAGCAAACAAAATATCATGTATCATCATCATCTCATCATCATGACAGAGTCATTATGGAAGGCTATTTATACTCGGCATTGAACATGGATGAACTAAAATACTAGTGTTAATTAGTGTCAACAATTCTACAATCAAACAATGTGTGTAAGATCGTTTTTGTACCCATATTTTGAAACAAAATGACAATGTCCTCGCCACATTGGAAAATTCTCCTCACATATATGTCCGTGATCTGTCCCTGTGTTCCATTGACTGCTGTAGGCTAGCGAGCGATGCCGTGCGTTAGTGTCATCTCGCCTCTCTTCACCCTCTTCACCCTCTCCAATCCCTCTGCTCTCCTTCTCTCTGGGCTCATGTTTGCTTTTGTTCTAGTCTCCAGCCCGCCTGACTCATAATGACGATCTTGACCAAGCGCAATGAAAGGTCAAGGTTGGCCCGAAAATTGCCTCAAAGCAATCAGCCTTGTCTCTCTGCGCTAACAGTGTGAGCTCTCTCCGTCTCTTTCGCCATCTTGCCATCTCTAAAAAAATGTTCTCTCTGTCCTTCCACTCTCTGTGTTTACCCGGGAGGTTGGGGAGAATTGACAGCAGAGAGTGGGGGGGGGGGATCTTTCCTGCTTTGAAGTCTCAGCTCTGACCGGCGGCTAGGCATAGGCTGGGGACTTGAAAGCAACAAGCACCACTGCCTGGTTGACATTTCAGCACAGACGTGTGTGTGTGTGTGTGTGTGTGTGTGTGTGTGTGTGTGTGTGTGTGTGTGGTGTGTGTGGTGTGTGGTGTGTGTTGTGTGTGTGTGTGTGTGTGTGTGTGTGTGTGTGTGTGTGTGTGTGTGTGTGTGTGTGTGTGTGTGTGTGTGTGTGTGTGTGTGTGTGTGTGTGTGTGTGTGTGTGTGTGTGTGTGTGTGTGTGTGGATAACAGAGTGTCTCCTTATGGCTTCAGCTGTCCTCAAGGACTGCTGGCTGCTGGGGGCTATTTGCCTCCACACCAAAGGGATTACCTTTCATTACATGAAAAACAGAATCTCCCATTCAACCTCTAACCCCTCTCTCAACAATAGTGCCTTTGGGATGCAGTGCCACAGCTGATACCCCTATTAGAAATACACCCTCAGTAGCCAGACAGACATTGCATGAGCCATAGCCAAATGGACATTTTCTATGATGTTTAGAACACACATAAGGCTCAAGGACAGCCTCCTTTGGGTCAGCTGTTCCTTCCAGCCCAGTGTGCTGGACTGGCTTTCCTCTGATGGCTTCACACACATGAAAGACTTCACTTTAATGTGTGACGCTGTACCCACACACTCAACCAAACAACATCAAAGCCTGCCTGTTAAATGGACGAATGTCTTAATCTACCGCCTGATTGCGTGTGTGTGTGTGTCTGTGTGTGTGTGTGTGTGTGTGTCTGTGTGTGTGTGTGTGTCTGTGTGTGTGTGTGTGTCTGTGTGTGTGTGTGTGCCTCCCTTTCTGTCTGTCCTGCGAATGGTGTAAACAGGTGTTAACATGTCAGCCCACAAGATGCCACATGCCGCTGTGTCATGATCTCCCGAACAGCTGTCCCCCCCGCTGTTGTGTGCGTGGGTGTTTCAGGGTGACTGTGTGTGAGTGTGTGTTTACTGTAAGGTTATACATGGCTGCAAGAGGAGCTTTAGCCCTAGATATTGTGCAAAGCCAAGGACAAACAAAGGGAAAGGTCAAATAATAAAAGGGAGCTTTATGGCAATAACTGATTTCCTTGAAAACTCTTGGAAATTTCACCCGGTGATATTTGATTTAGTTGGCAGGGAGAGAGACCAGCAAACACACAGTTCATCCCTGCTGCTAGCTAATGTCCCCATCAACAACCATGACGAATGCCCTTGAGCAAAGAATAAAAGCTCTCCTTTTGTCTGTCTCTCTGGATTAAAGTGTATAATGCCTGTAATGTGAATGTAAATCTCTGTCCTAAGGTGGAGATTGAGAAGCTGGACTACCACCACTACCTGCCTCTGTTCTTTGACGGCTTATGTGAGACGGTGCATCCCTACGAGTTCTTCGCCCGCCAGGGGGTCCATGACATGCTGGAGCACGGAGGCACCAAGATCCAGCCCGTCATCCCCCAGCTCATCATCCCCATAAAGAGTGAGTCTGCTCTCACCCTTTCTCACACAAAACACAGCTCCACTCCAGAGGAACCCAGTGTGTGTCTACTGTGGTACCCAGCCACTGAAAGGTGGTGATCTGAAAAAAAATACTGTTCAAATGCTCGCATAGTGTGAGCCTAAATGCAGCTTTGTGGGTATGCAATTTAAAATAATGTGTTTTAATAATATAATAAAACACACAGGAACATTACAAATCCAGCAACTATTCAATTAACTTACATTAGTTTGACTCTTGTTTAACCTTTAACTAAATATCATTCATATTCTATGAGTGGCTGACTGCCAAGTGATCTACCCAGTAAGAGTTAAATTCCAGCCTTAATAAATATGTATGTCAATATTTAATTTATGAGAGCATCATTACATTTTGATTACCGTTTGCTCAGACAAATCCCAAGTCTAGAAGATATTCTCCGTTTTTGTAATTGTAGCTAGCCTCAGCCTTCAACAAATCAGAAGGTAGTAACACACACAATTCAATAAAAGGACATTTATAGTTAGTGGGAAATATCAGGTCTCAGAAAGATAATCACCTTTAATTTCTCTCAAAATTGCCATAGCTTGAAAATACACGAGAATACATTAAAAAGAATAGTGTTATCAATGTCAAATGTAATGTTCTTTTTTAATATGTATTAATATCTAAGATGTTTTAACATATTCTCTAATAATGACATCTCTCTCACACCTGTCTCAAAATACTGCAGAAGCAATGGGGGGCAACTTTAATAGCAGTAGGTGCAACATGCTTTGCCTGATATAAACTCACCTGTCTTAAACCCTTGTGCTACAACAGATGCTAACATTACCAGTCCTGTGACAAGTCCTAATTTGGTTTCACAGTCATACGTTTCCTATTATTACATTAACCCTCAGGGCGAAGCGTCCTTGCATATTTGCATTCGCCTGAAGAGGTAGAGTCTAAAAGCATGCCCGATAATCTGCCGTGTGCAATGCAGTGACAAACCACATTTAACTGTGTCATCCTGGTGAGCCTTTCCACGCTGACGTCTTTTCCACACGCACACATTAGCAGATGGTGATGGGCGGAAAGGTCACGCCTGAGGTCAGAGCGGTCCATAAATACTGACATCAGAATTTACAGTGAGTGGGCGGTAAAGGGTTTCTGGTGTGGCGAACACAAGGTGCAAAGAAGTTAGAGGAATGCAGAGTGTGGCTTTTGTTTGAACATTTCTGCACACACACACCTACACACACACACTGTCTTTGTTTGGCGCCGCTGCCAAGCTGAGTGTCAGTTTCAAAGTGGGAGCCTTTAAGTGGCGCCCAGTGAGCCTGGGATAGTGTTCATGTCATGGGCAGTTGGCTGCCTGTGTGTAAGTGTATGTAAGTGTGTGTGTGTGTGTGTGTGTGTGTGTGTGTGTGTGTGTGTGTGTGTGTGTGTGTGTGTGTGTGTGTGGTGTGTGTGTGTGTGTGTGTGTGTGTGTGTGTGTGTGTGTGTGTGTGTGTGTGTGTGTTCTCTGTTTATGTGTGGGTGTTGGGACGTCTGTGGAGGCGGGGGGGGCGTGACGGCCAACACTAGGCACGGCTGTTGGAGACACAGAGACACGGTGACAGACTGACCCTGGCACAAAGTCTGTCACCACACTACACACTGCACTGAGCACACACTGCCAGGTCTCAACCATTACACACTGTGACATGCCTGGTTGTGTGTGTGAATTACATTTTCTGTAGTTTTTATCTCCAAAATGTTTTAGTTAAGTATAAACTGGTTGAATACATTTCATTCCATTATTTTAAAACCGTATCCAAGACAAATCGTTTTTTTAAAGGGCATGATTTGCCAGTATCTTCTATCAAGGATTTTTAAGAAACAATTTTTTAATGCTGAATTGTTTCTTAAAAACACTTTTTTTTATTGTCGTTATATATTTCTTTTTTATATTTCTATTTTTCTTATACCTACTTTGCAACTTGTTTTTTTAGATTGTTTATGTTCGCACCACCAGATTCCAAAGCAAATTCCTTGTATGTGTAAACGCACCTGGCAATACCCTTCCTCAAGAGGCTCCCACTCTACACCCAACTTGACATTATGCACAGAGTTGCCGTGACACTCGCTAACTTAGACAGAAGTTTATAAATTCAGACCCCTCAGCAGTTTTACTCATTTTCCTTTCGGAGGCCAGACCAAAGGTTATGGTTATGCTCCTCATGAAAACACATACTTTGCACTGATAATGGAATTTTAAATGGCCCTGCTCCTTATTAACTTCTTGGTTTATTAGAAATCAGGCCTGTTTCTCCATCTAAAAGGCAAAGCCGCCAGTCCGTGTCTCTGTTGCAGATTAATTACTTTGAATGGAGCAGGGAAAGAAGAGGGGATGGTGGAAAGAGGAAGAAAGTAAAAAGCCGTCTGCAGTCTAAAATGGCAAGATATATATTTTTCTCCCTCTGACGTTAATACATCTTCAATGTGGCTGGCAGGCTCTTATCTGCAGAGTCACGTCAGGCCCCGGTGAATTTTGATGATGACTGCAGGTCGCCCAATGAGAATACACAATGAAGGAGGCTCTGGCTGACATTATACTCTAAGGCCCTGCACTCAGTGACTTAGGTGAACACTTTCCTTCTGTAAACCCTGGTAACTTCTACCCTATGCATAAAAAAGGTGGGAAAAAAATAGTTGGATTTAATAAATATGTGCTTGATTTAAGATAAAGGAATACAATGAAAATTAATTTGATAAAACACTGAGATTTCTGTAAGGCATAAGAGGTCCTGATCCTGCTGAGCTAAACAGCACCATGACTAAAGAAGAAAGGGTAAATCGAACTGAAATGCTGTGGTTTGGGTTTTCCTTAAATAGGGAGGAGGATTCAGAGTCATGCCTCCATTGAGCCTCTCTTGATTGCCATAACATTTGTTCAGCTTTGGACAAAAATGAGACTTTCATTACAAGAAGATCCTCGGTTACGTCCCTGCACGGGAACGTCTTCTTCTGAGCTGGAAAGTATATTTATATTATGAGCGATAAAATGTCACCACTAAACCATCCACGACATCTCAAAGGAAACAGAGGTCACCACTGTTTTATTTTCCCACTGAATATGAAACAGGTCCGGGCATGAATAGATTATGACTTTATTCATATTTGTCCCAAACACCGGTTTTATACCAGCATTAATACATCAGGCTCTCGGCCGCTGTCACTCCCGCTTTCTTAATTTAATTTTTTTCCTTTCTCTTTTTTTTCCCTCCCCGGCAAGACGAGTGTCGATGAATAATTGAAACAGTCCCGCGGTCCAAATGTCACTGCAGGGAAATTGTTTGCGCTGGCTGGTAATTAGAATTTCATTGTTTGTTATGTAGGTTTGAAATTCCTGTTCATTCCACATTCCACCTTATCTCGGTGATGGCAGTTATCACCGCACTTGTCTATCTGGGGAGACACTACGGCAGAGATGGAGAGATGGCACGGAGCACAATACAATCGCTCATTCAGCATCATCTCCACTGCTCTGCATAGGACACACACACAGACACACACCCACACACCACATACCATGTATACATCACTTTAGGGGACATTACATTGACTTACATGCATTTCCTGGAGACTTATCCTAACCTTAACCATAACCAACACATGCCTAACCCTAACCCTTAACCTTACCCTAACCCTAATCCTAACCCTAACCAAGTCTTCACCCTAAAATTAATGATTCCCCTCATGGGGACCCTCCAATTTGTCCCCATAAGGGAGGCGAGTCCCCACACGTGACTGTGTAAACAGATGTAGGTCCCCACAAGTATAGTAATGCTAGGCCACACACACACACACACACACACACACACACACACACACACACACACACACCACACACACACACACACACACCACACACACACACACACACACACACACACACCACACACACACACACACAGACTGCCACTGACAGAGACAAAGACAAACTCTCAAATGGACACAGAACAATGGACCTGGTTCTAGTCATTTTCTTACATTCACATATACAAATGTTTCAATAATGCAATATGATGAGATTTGTAAGTGTTTTATCCCCTCAACCTCTCACCCACCTGTTGATTTGACATTTTATAGCTTTCCTTTCAGCACCAGTGCTCATGACTGAAGCTGACATTTCGTTTTTAACGTTTCAGTGTGCATGCCCGGATAGTTGCGTGTGTATCAGTGTGACTTATGTGTGCTTGTGAGAGCTTTGTATTTGCATATGAGCTGTTTTGACAAAGGCAGTGTGCACATGTTGCTGTAATCTGAGTGCTCTACTGTAGCACAAGGGTTTAGTTGTTGTTGTTGTCTTTCTCTCAGGCAGTCTTCTCTCATTCAGTCCGTGGTGCTGGGGGTAAAAGTCAGTATTGTTGAATCCGTAGTAACATGACTTGCTATGGAAGAGAAGGACACACTCCCTGTGGAAGATGGAGGACTGGCAGAAGAAGACTGTGCCTCTCTGTGAATTGATGTTGTTGACTGAACAGGCGCTGAACCAAATGAGTAGCGTTGCCTCCAAGTTGCTTGTAAAACACACACTTCATTGCACTTGTGGCAACGAGTGTTGTCATTATCAACATGACTGAAGAGTAAACACATTTCATCCCTTATGCTTTTTCAATTCGTGTTGAGCGGCCATTTGTTCTGTGAGAGTAACTGTGACCAGCCATCTTGAAAAGTCAGGTGTCAAAAGAGAAAAAATAAATCGAATGAAGGAGAGAGCTTTTATCTTTGCTTCAGGTATAAATCGGTATAAGAGGTACTTTATTGATTCCAAATTATGAAATGTTTGCGTTGCAGCAGCATAAAAAACAAAAACAAGGTATTGCACATAGATGAAAGAGTAGAAACAAACAATATTAGAATCTCAAAATAGAATTAAAACTTCATTAAAAAGTAGAGAATATACACTAGACTGTGAAGATACAAATCTATAAAGTCTGACAATAAAACACTATTGAAGGGTAAAACTATATTGTTGTCATATATCTGAAAAAATAAAATAAAAGCACTTTATTTAGCTTTTTGATTTCAGGCAATTAGTGTCTAGTTTTTCAGTTCTAGTGCTTTCTACAACAAATAGCTCTCTCCCTCTTTCTTCTTCTTCACTCCCACCTATTAACACACTCTTCTTCTTCTCTCTGTCAATCAGTGTCTCTGCTCATAATCTGTTTTCTTTGTTAGGAGTCTTTCTTCAGACATCTTGCTTATAATGTCTTTCAAATGTGTTTTTATTGTTGTTGCTTACTTGCACAAAAACCACACTGTGATGCCATTAGCATCTCCTTTTTGTGAAAGTAGGCATCAGATGACAGTTTCATGAAGATTAATAGCACAGGCCTGTTTTTTCCCACTTGGGTTATGCTGACAGTCTGCACAGGGGATTACCAGCACTCATGCAGAAGCTCACATCAAAAACCTTAAAAAAGCACAAATAAAACCAGCATAAAGAAGCAGACAATATGTCACTCTCACTTGCTAATCACAGTTATTTTCTAACCCTTTGCCCTACGCCTGTCACGTCTCTTCTTCTCTCCGTCTGACAATTTGTCTTCTGTTGTTTTCCTCCTTCTCTCCTTCTCTTTCTTGATCTCTCTAGCCCTCCATCTCTCACGCCCATCATTCCCTTTTGTTCTCTCTATCAGTGGGAGGACGGAGAGTTAAGTGCAGCTGTAGGCCAAATAGCCCCGTGATTGGCTCTCACTTACCTCTGCCTCCCTAGTGCATTTGAAATCACTGATTGCAGAGAAGCCATTCTAAATCAAAGTCCAGCTGTAAAGGAAATGCAAGGTAGAGGGAGTGAGTAGGGGTCAAGATGTATGTGTCATTTGGCTGTGTGTGTGTGTGTATGCTAAGCCCACTCCTTTGTACCATAGAATTGCAGTTGTCAGAATCGCTCCACATTTACTGTACCTGCTCCTGCCTGAACAAACAACCCATAAATCTGATATAAAAAGTGACAGATTGTTTCTCCTCGCAGCCTCCCTTTCTGCCCGCTTTCGCTGACCTTTGCCCCCTGTTCCCACGTCTAGATGCTCTGAACACGAGGAACCGACAGGTGATCTGCACCACCCTGAAAGGCCTGCAGCATCTGGTGATGTCCGGAGGCATGGTGGGGGAGGCTCTGGTGCCGTACTACAGACAGATCCTGCCCATTCTCAACATCTTCAAGAACATGAACAGTGAGTAACAAATGGCTGAGTGTTAATTCAGGGGCAGATGGTGTGTCAGCATGATGAGGGCTCTGCTCTTTTTGTGGGGCAGTGAGTGTGTGGTGGATGTGTAAGAACGCCCTTTGTGTTATAAATCATTTCTGGTGCTAGGACCGCTCCTACGTCAGTGAGTTGATTAACAGCAAACGATTACGAGCCTGTGAAAGGCAGTGATAAGTATCCATGTGCAGTGTTTAGCCTGTGGTTTGGTTAAAACAGCTGATTCCACAGAGTTGCTCAGTTTTGTGAAATGCTGTGCAGATGTCAAGTGTCTATTTTCTTTGACTGTGCATCTTTTGACATGCAGGCAGAAAGCAACTGGTTTTCTACCTTGTGTTTTCTCTGTGAAATCCAATGTATTCGCTTGTCCCTGAATCTTTTTGTTCCTTTTCCTCCCACCACTTTAACATCCACTTGACAGAGAAGCTCCATTTTGTCCTTTCTGCTGTCAGTCATGCTGAATTGTGCTGTGCTGTTGAGGAGGGGGACTTTGTCCTTGCTCTCCCTGAAAGCCTCTACCTGGGTGACACCAAGACCTGGGGAGATTGGCATCCGATAGGCAGGGCTCTTTGTGTGGCTGTGTCAAAGCATTTAGCATGGTGTGACATGATGTGGGACCATTGACGGCTTAGAGGCACAGCCAATGCCAAACGCTGCTCACCGCACAGTCAGTAGGATGTGGAGAGTGACATTGCGAATCAATCATTTAAACACAGGCTTTAACAGGAGAAAACACAAGGCTTTAGTCTCTTAATCAATATCCAATTTGAATCTCTTGTCTCTTTAATTCGCTTACATTATCTTTTACTATTTGCTGAGGTCTAAAATAAGAGATAGTGGAGGAAAGACAAAGGATGGCGAAGGAAAGCCTCCCTTATTAGCGCGTGGCCGTATGCAAATCTCCTCTGTAAATTAGCTGTCAAATCAATCCCCTAAACCGCTTTGAAGCGTGAGTTCCCCCGCCGCAGCGCACGCTCAGCAGTTGGCCGTTGAACCCCACCAGGAATAGTTTTATCTGCGCCTGGTAGTTACAGGGTCTGTCTACCTGCCTGCCTGCGTGTCTGTCCTTCTCTGGGCGAGCATCGATTAAACCCTGAGCCCACCCCTCACCTGGCAGACGGGCCTGCCATTGACCTCTCCCACAGAGACGAGAGTCAGCCAGATAGAGGCTAAATTGGCTAAACATAGCAAGCACTGCATAGGCATCCAGTAGAGTTTCTCACTTTTTAAAGTTTGCTTAGAGTTTGGGGCTGATTATTCAGAAAGTTTAACCAAAGTATACAAGTTAGTATATTTAAGTGAGAATATAAATGAGTTCATACATAGATAGATACACATATCTCCAGTGTTTTTCTCCCTTTTTCATCTAGATCACCACCCACTCCCTGCTAACTCACAAAGATACAACTTCAAATGCAGAGAATGTACGCTTTCTCTTTTGGGGACCAATTGCTCTGTGGATCAGAACTCTGTGTTCTTTTTCTCTGTAAAACGCAACATTTTTTAGGGTTGTTGTTCTCTAAAACTCTTCATCTCGCTGTGTGCGCCTTTGTCTTTGTCTTGTTTTATGTGGCTTGTTTATACCGATATCAAGGCTTTCATTGAAGTCCATCTATTATCTAATATCGCTTATATACACCTACAGTTCTAACCCACGTCAGAGGGCTGCCTGTAGCGGACAGCCACGATCATTGTGTTTCGTACACTGGAAGACTCAGAGGACTGTCTCGTAGTGTGTGGTAACGTCTCTGCTTGACTCTCCCACTCTGTGACTCCCAGAGCTTGCTTGGTATCCCTCTTTTCTCCTGAGCCACAAACAGGCCACTGTCCAGTATGTGCCAAGTGTGTGTGTCTGCATCTGTGTGCATCTGTCATGAATGGGTCTGTTGTGTCTCATTTGCAGCTGTTGACTTCAGTGTGTCTCCAGCTATGTCTCTGTTCACTGTTCTTTAGGTCTACCAGCCTCGGGCACACAATGCTCTACGAGATGTCTTTGACAAGCTCGCAGATATACGACACTGTGTGCGATATATAAAAAATCACACGCTGTCCTACGTAGCTACAAAACCTGACTTTGTCCCTGTCTGCCCAGTTGTTCTAACTGTAAATCAATAGGCGCACAGCCACTGCTGCACCCACAAGGCTACATTTAGATATCACCAGTATCTCATCATGGGACAGATCCCCTAGGCTGTGTTCACACACTCCGGCTGTGTCGCTCCCACTGTGAGACAGGGTTGTGACCTGTTATACAGGCCTTATCTGAGACATTTTACAGGGTCAGAGCCGGAGCTTTACAGCCATCTCCAAAATGGACCCTGGGGTGTCCTCTCACTCAGGCAGACTACTGGACCTTTGACTGGGAGAGCACACTGATGCCCCACACGCTCAGCCTCTCTGGGATCCAGGCCTCTGAAGACAGAGCAGCTCCATTGTTCAATGAGAAAAATGCTGCTGTTTAACTGCAGGCAGCCGACTGCCATTCTTACCTCTGACAACAGTAATGCGTCATTTTGAAGCACACAATAATGAGCAATCACAAAGTATCATCGTACTTGATGTACCCCTTTGTCTCGGGAATCAGCGCGCTCAGCTTTTGTTTGCTTTGTGCCTTTTGCATATCAGCTGTGTTTGTGTGTTTATGCGTGTGTGAGAGACAATGTTGAGGATGGTGTAGGAAATCTTCCAATGCGATTTGCACGGCTCTCTTGTTTGCTTGCTGTGATGAATCTTATCCCTAATGAAATGCAACAATGTTCGTTATGAACGAGAGATGTGCTCCCTCATCCAGCAAATTCCTCTTTTGAGCTCCAAAGGAAGAGAACTCAAATACAGTTCGTCATCTGAGGAGGAGAGAAAGGGTGTTTGTAGAGTTCTGTAAGGCAGCAGAGTAAACTACACAGAGAAAAAAACATTAAAGGGTCCTGAAGAGGGAGGGCCTCGTGGCCAATTCTCACCTTTATTACTGGAGGAGGCAATGGCCAGACATGACTGACCCACAGCACATATACATACAGTATGTGTTTCTTTCCACTATTACTTTACATATAGTCATCTTAATTGGTTCCACTTAGTGAGTATTTACACATTTTTTATTATTAAAAAGAAGTATTAAAAATGATATCAAGGCAAGGCAAGGCAAGGCAAGGCAAGGCAAGGCAAGGCAAGGCAAGGCAAGGCAAGGCAAGGCAAGGCAAGGCAAGGCAAGGCAAGGCAAGGCAAGGCAAGGCAAGGCAAGGCAAGGCAAGGCAAGGCAAGGCAAGGCAAGGCAAGGCAAGGCAAGGCAAGGCAAGGCAAGGCAAGGCAAGGCAAGGCAAGGCAAGGCAAGGCAAGGCAAGGCAAGGCAAGGCAAGGCAAGGCAAGGCAAGGCAAGGCAAGGCAAGGCAAGGCAAGGCAAGGCAAGGCAAGGCAAGGCAAGGCAAGGCAAGGCAAGGCAAGGCAAGGCAAGGCAAGCAGGCAAGGCAGGCCAAGGCAGGAGGCCCCAATGGCAAGGCAAGGCCAAGGCAGTTTATTTATATAGCACTTTTCAACACAAGGCAATTCAAAGTGCTTTACAAAAAATGAAAGAGATTAAGAAAATGGCAGTCTAATAAAATAAACATTAAAAGAAAAGGAAGACACAACACGATTAATTTGTACACACATTGTCTCTATTTGTATTTTTACTTAGTGAATAAGGGTTGCACACTGTCTTAATATTAACTTGGTAAACAAACTATTATGTGATGCCACTATATCCAGCAATCTTATTTTTTGTGTTCATATACAGTATATAAAGCATTATGACATTAAGACAAGATGTTTCTTTTGTAAGTAAATTAAGCTGTAATTGAAAAAAAATTATAATAACACAAATTAAACATGTATTGCTTCTTCCCATAACACATATACGATGATACAACCCAGTCTCACGGCATTTCGTGTTATAGTCACGAAATTAATTTAATCTATTGATTCGTGTTCACCAACACGATTTTCCCCTTTTTTTCGTATCACACAGAACGATTTTAAAAGCAATGTATTTTTATTGGTAGTATGTTTCGTGCCTGCAGCACGTCTTTTTGTCCGGTCGGGTCTTGGAAGACCGGAAGCTGTGTGGTTCATAAAAACATTTTCTTACTCAATATCTTACCCTAAGCCTAACCCTAACCCTTTTATTTGAAATATTATAATGTCAGAGTTTTTTTGCCGTCCGCGAGGAAAATAAATGGGGCAAAGAGCCTCAGAATACTGAAATCTGTATTTAAAAAAAAAAATGTTTTCCTTTATAATTTGTTATTATTTGGTGCAGGCACGAAACATACTACCAATATAAATATATTGCTTCTAAAATTGTTCTGTGTCAGAATACTGAAATCTGAATTATTATTTTTTTCTCTTTTTCCTTCAAATTTGTTATTATTTACATTGCTTTTAAAATCGTTCTGTGTGACACACAACAAATGTGAAAATTGTGTTGGTAATCAATAGATTCATTTTGTGACTATAACACGAAATTCCGTGAGACTGTGTTGGATGATACTATGTATTTATTTTTACCTAGAGATATTAATAAAATATTGGCCGATGATTCCAGCCTTTTGGTGTTCTATATGTTGAACATGTGGCATTTTTACCAGACTATAAATATAGTCTGAACTAGTCTTTTGACTATTAGTACACAGACTAGTACAGGCTGTGTGTACTGTAGCTTGAAGCACATCTCTCTGATAAATGGTTTGTTCCGGTGCATGTTTATTCATTCAGCTTCACTATTTCAAAGACTGCACCAGTAAAGCATAAATGGGCAAAGACTACATGCACAGATGTTTTTCATGACATCTTCAGCCTCTGAATATAGTTGATGTTTGCCTCGAGGCCTAGTCTGGTATTTATTGAGCCTGCATTGTAGCATTGTTGTTGTTGTCCTGATGATTTTCTCTGCTTATCTGTAAGGTGTAGGTGCTTAAACTCCTATTCATCACTGACAAACACTCTCTCTCACACACACACACACACACACACACACACACACACACACACACACACACACACACACACACACACACACACACACACACACACACACACACACACACACACACACACACACACACACACACACACACACACAAACATCCCCACACTCCTTGTACGTATATAGCTCACACAGGCTGCGGTGATCTGGTTCATTTAGCCTCTTTTATCTTCTTGCTAGGAATGTGTCCAGCTATGATAAGGTCTCACCCACATGTGTTACTGAGCCTACACACACACACACACACACACACACACACACACACACACACACACACACACACACACACACACACACACACACACACACACACACACACACACACACACACACACACACACACACACACACACACACACACACACACACACACACACACACACACACACACAGAGGTGGTGATAGTGGCTCTCTGTCTTCTGTGCCTGGGCGACTGGTGAGGTTTTTCGGTTGGTGACAGATACAGTGCTGTGGCTGGCCACTCTGTCTTTCCCCCCGTGGGCCTGCTTTATGCTTTATCTGCGTATCACATGACACCCACATGCACACACACAGACGCATACAATCACAGCTCTGGTTGTGGACGGCTCCATGAATACGTTGGATCAGTTACAGCCTAAACTGATCGTTGGAATGGAAATAAACAGGAAGAGAGCACTGACCTCGAAACCCTCCTCCTGCTCCCTGACAGAAAAAACAGTCAGGAAACAGAAAAAAAAGAACATTTAATCAACAGTTGGTGGACATTTTGTACACATATGAAATAGCAAGCACTAACACAGAAACATACACACACAGACAAGCAATTCTAATCCAAAGCTTTTTTCTCCCAACTCATTCTAATCTGACAGAAGGCCAAGCGTATGCTAGTGTACTCAGCCACCTGTGCTGTTGTCCACAATACAATGTAATGCTCCCGTTTACTGCACTGTTGACTATATGTTCCCATAGTTAATTCCTAGGGATTTCCATTCACAAACATTTGGTTTATTCAATAACCTTTTCAAGCTGTCGTTGTGAAAATTAATTCTCCGCCATGTTTTCACTGTGGACAGAGCGACACAACGGAGGTGACCATGCACACACACACACACACACACACACACACACACACACACACACACACACACACACACACACACACACACACACACACACACACACCACACACACACACACACACACACACACACACACACACACACACACACACACACACACACAAACCTGTGGCCCCCCCTGTGTAATCCATCATCGTCCACAGACGCACAGAGCTCCCTGTCTCTGCAGACGACAGAACACACACCTCATCCTCAGCCCCTGTCTCCTCTCCCATGTACCCCTCTCCAACGGGTGATATCTATCTATCAAGCAATCACAGCCTGCCAAGACCCCTCCACCATTCAAATACAGAAAGAGAAACGCAGGGAGAAAAGAGACAGATGGAAGTAACGATGGCATGAGTGAGCGAGAGATGAAATCCAGGTAATACCGAGCTCGTCTGTTCTTACCTGCGCTACCCTTAGCATGCTTCACAGCACATAATGACTTTTTTCCTTCTCTCCTGAAGCTTAAGAAAAGAGGAAAATGAGGGAAATAGTGGAAATATATTTTTTAATTAATGCAGTCCCCACCTCCCCCTATCTCCCTGCACTGCTATACTTCTTGCGCCTGTGGATATGCCCACCTGGCTCTGTTAATTTCTATTGTCAGCAGGTCTGAGACGGAGCAGCCAATCAGGTGCGAGCGTCAGCCCTTGGGCTTGCAGTCACTCTGCGGCTCCAATTTAAAGGTCAGCTGATAAGCAGCCTGTTTCATGCATAATCTGGGCTGCTCTGCAGGCAGACAGGCACACTGCTTCACAAACATGCACACGCACTCAACAGATATACTCATCACACTCTTCCTCTATTATTGACCCTCTCAAACTTTTAGCTTTGCAGTCTATGATGGACACGTTTCATTTTCCATTTTCTAGCTTCACAGTATTTGTGCGTCTCTTGTTCCATCAGTTTATTTAATGTACTTTACTAATTGCTTAAGAGGAGTCTCAGTAAGAACTTGGCTCTGTGTTTGTTGATTTGTTCATTAATTTATACATAGTGCCTTTCGCAACTGGAAGCACTTATGGGAATTATGGGATCCGCTCTTTAAATGGCACAGAGCCCTGAGGCAGTCGCTACCCTTAGAATAAAATGGAATTTGGCGTCTTGGCACAAGCAGTCTGCAACTTAAACAAAGCACCACTTTGATTGCTGCAGTGTGCAGAGGCTGGCTCACCACTCCCCAAGTCACTGCTGCTGGTCAACAGTATTGTATGTTTCTTCATCAGGCATGAGAAACAAAAGTCAAACAGACAAGGTGGAGTCTGCAATTTTGGAGTTGATTTTAAATGCAACACAACAAATTAACAAATTAACTATCCATTTTGCTCCCACTTCTCCTCTCTCCATACATCTATGGCATTTACCCTTCTTGAATAGTGTTATGGGCACATAGGGCTCTACCGAATAGTTATAATCTTCAAAGCTTCAACACTTCAAATTATTATTATTAAGAATTTAGACTGTCCATACAGCATCCTTTCTAGTTAACAATGTCTGAACTCCCAGTACTGCCATCACCCTGCCAGTCGCTAAGGATGTTTTTGAGAGAAGATAGATCTTTGCATTTTCTTCAGTGTTTGTGCTGTCATTACGTTGCGGAAGCCCGGCCTACTACTGTTTTTATTGGACACTAGAGCTAGACCCTTTGTCATTATCATGTCATGTGGATCAACATATAGACTAAATGCATAACATTTGAATTAACCAATTACAGCAGGAAAAGATTCCAACACATCCATGTGTGCGCATTCTTCAGTTCCCTGCATAGGAGAAACAGTGTGGGCTCAAGCAGAGCTGTAGTAACGAACACACAAATCCACATCTGCTACATTTGGACATTTCTCTTACCAGAGCCTCTAAGTGAATGTTGGCCTTATATCTAGATAGGATCAGGATTAGCACACTGTTACTTGTAATCTGTAGACCACCATGTATGTATTCCTTCTGTGGGACCAGAAGTCCTCAATCTCAGCAGGGCTCCTCCTTTCAATCCCTCTAATCCAAGAAGCACTCGATTACCTAATTGGATGAAGCATGAGGATCCTTGTCCTCCCTTCTCAATGCGATTAACACACTCCTTCATTAATGAATGTGGGGCACATTGAGACGATTCACAGTATTGTTCAGGCTCCGGGGGCCTAACATGTGTTGCACAGTAATCGGGTTGTCGAAATGAAAATAGAGTGAGATGAATAGTGCATCAGGATTAGCTGTGTTTTCTAAAGACAGGTGATCGGTCAGAACTAGTAGTGGGTCGGGTTGAAAGGGCTGCTGTGTTGGTATTCCCTTCAGTGAGTGTGGTGGCGGGCGTTGGCGGGAAGTTGGACATTTGATAGCCAATGAGTGCGCTGCTTCTTGATGTATTTTTGTTGGTGTGTATGATTATGTGTCCTTGTGCGTGTCTTTGTGTGTGTCATGACGTCCTAGTAGCTCACAGGGAGCGCTCCTGCAGCCTCTCACCACATCATTGTGTTTGACATCTCCGCAGGCAGCCAGCGACAGACTGCTGGTGTGTGTGCAGACATTTGTCCGGCCCGCTTTGGATCAGCGTCCGCACCCTGCGCCAGGTTGCCTGTCAGCTTTCATAAACAGCCACACATTCACAAACAGGCCCGCCGCTCCAAAGTGAAAAAGGCATATTTCACAAAACAAATAACAATCAGCATTTCTGGCTGCCTAACTTGTTGTCCCAGACAAGGGCACACAAAGCAAACAAAATAGATTGTTATTAACTCTGTCAGGATACAGCCCTTCTTCCCTCTGCTTCTCGGATTTGAGAAGAAATGTTAGAGCACTAAAGAAAACCAAAAGGTAAAGCAACTGGCATTAGTGTAGAATATTTCTGACATTATGTAATCTGAATTTTGAGGATGGCAGATACTAGATATTGGACGCCCTCATGGACTACTGAGCTTATTTTCACATATTATGAAACATATGAATCTAAAGAGTAAAAAGAGTTATCCAGACATGATTTCAGACTTGGGATACTGATATCTTTCGACTTCACTGGGAATTACTTAAAATTGAAAGTCCTCAGCCTGTCATTGTCAGTCATAATGCCTCCACACCTGTCATTGTTGGGGTCTGTCTCCTGCCTGTCTGCATCTTTAAAGACCCCGCCTCCCCATTACTGCCCCTTCTCAGCACGTTTCCCTGACACAGGAAACCTTATCTCCTCCATTTTCACTCAGGCATGCGCCAGTCACAGTCCTCAATATCTCTAATGGATGTAATTGAAACCTATTCTAACATTTAATGCATACTATTTCTCAAGAACCCTCCGAACACAACATTTCCCCCTTCCTTCACTACTCTCCAAAGATTGTCCCATGTCCGGGACAGGTTTTAGCTGCCTCCTCTCATGTTTCCATCTGGCTCCCCGGCTCATATTCCCCTAGCCATCACAAAATGAGTATAAAATACGCATATTTTGTCTAGCGCAAAATGTCATATGTTATTTGATGTAGAAGACTGATACATACTCTCACAAAATGATTGATGCCATTCAACTAAAATGAATGAGTGTAGTTTAAACTGCAACGTTGCTATACTCTATTAAGTCCAAAGAAAAAATTGTCACTCTTATCAATTAAATACTGTGAATAATTAGATTTCATTTCATTAGATAAATGAGTCACAACACTGGTCAATGGACAAGCTTAAAAAGCTAAATAATTATTCATTCCTATCCTGTTATACATGCATTAACAATTTGTAGTACCTCTGTTTTACATAAAGTCTAATTATGAATCTAGTATGCAGATCAGCACCATGGATCAGTGGTTAGTGTTTTATAAGCAGAACTACAGAGCAGAACATATTAAAATAAGGGTCATGTTGACCCTCTAATATAGTTTGAGTGAAATAGGGAGGGTGACCGAATGAAAGGAATTCTGAGCTAACATCTTAAAAAATGTAATCTCATCCTTATCGAAGTATCACAATATTTAAGTAACGTTACTTGATTGCTTTCTGTTACTTTTGGAGTCTCTCAAAAGCAAATATGCTAAAAAAAAGATCGCTAAGTATTTTATATTTAAAGCAGATAATGGAAACTACATCACAGTATAGGGCAAGTTATGCCTTCCAGCTTTAAGAAATGCTTTCATTATCCAAATCATCTGATACTTGTGTTGTAGGAGCAGCAGCACCATATATGGACAAAGATCCATTAACCTGCATGCACACCTCCCAGTTTGCCTGTATTCTGTGTTTTCTAGCACTTTACCATTTTCCTAAACACCCTCTGTTTTTGCTAATCTTATCCTTTTACTTTTGAAACTTAATTATGTATAGTAATACCACTTAGTTCGCTTTTTTCAGCTCTTTATTCACTATTCGGCTTCAACCAAGGAAATGTTTTGTGTCTTAGCATCTTGTCTCAGAGAAACAAGACATTTCATGTGTGGATGTTCTAGTGTCTGCATATACATAGCAAATGGTAGCCAATCCACTGAACCAGATGTTACACTATTATATTGGACCACCCACTAGTAGCAGACGGGCTAAACCCATAGAGGATAACGGCTTTCACGTTTACCACACGGTCAGTCCCAGATCCTCAGAAGCCTTCAGGCAAACAACCAGAACAACCCAGATACACATCCCCATACTTCATCTTCATCATCCTCCCGTCTCTTTTGCATCACGAGAGAGGAGAAATGAGCCAATAGTAACGCCCCGTGTACACTTGTCAGTTGTTGTGTCTCGTATCTGGACACCGAGCCACATGTCTGTTGGCCAGATCTCATATCTGATTGCAATTTGTCTCTGGTTTCCCAGGCTACACACAAATCATTTTTGGCACTCATACGGTCCAGAAGGATGTGAAGCACCTGGAGCTGTTTGGTAACTGCCAAAAAACAACAGAAGAAGAAAACATTATGCTCTTTAGCAGTCAAGCTACAACAATAACAATTAAGCTAGCATTAGCTGTCAATAGGGATGTCAACTCTCATGCGCTCACCTTGAGACATGCAATTTATATGTTTATTGAAATGTTGAATGTATTCCTCTTCAATATGACCCTGGCTTTGACCTTTCAAAATGTGATTTTTTTTCTCTCTACGGTTTTGGAGAAATCAAACAAACCGTTTTTCTATTTACATTATAACTCATGAATCATTTTTACTATATTAAAACTCTTATAAAATCGTTTTTTCAGAGGTTTGCTAAAATGTTCAATGTAACCCTGACTGTGACCATAAATATCAGTAAAAGAAAGACAAAGGTTTTGTTTCCCTATCATAAACTATAGATAATTCAAACAACTTGCCTATTTGAATATCTAAATGAAGCGTATTAATCCTTTAGCTATTTCAGATACAATATTTTCATTTTTGCACTTGAACTTTAAGAAACAATGATGGTACTCTGAAACCAACCAAAACAACACGTTTTTCCTAGTAGCTCTAAGCATGCAAATCTCTGATATGTTTGACAGAAAGCAGCCTGATTCTATTAAGCTCCAGAACTGGTAAGAAATAAACAAATGCAGCTTGAGAATGTTTTGCATGCAAGCTGAAAGCTGATTGTGTATTCAGAAATAAATGGAGTCACTTGCCTTTTTATCTACAAAGAATATGCTTCAAGCACTCACGCTTTTCATTGCTGCAACATTGCTAATGGCAAAAATTCATTTAATAAAGAAAAGATTAATATTTAAATAGGCTTCTGGCAGAACCCTGTATTTGAATTTTGAATGCATATTGTACATTGTTTGCATAATTAATTCATTGCAGCTTTATATGTAAATAATATTGGTACCACCAGTCGACCAGGCGTAGAAGACCTGTGTGTGTGTGTGTGTGTGTGTGTGTGTGTGTGTGTGTGTGTGTGTGTGGTGTGTGTGTGTGTGTGTGTGTGTGTGTGTGTGTGTGTGTGTGTGTATGTGTATATTGTGTGTAGTGAGAGTTACTGCTGTGCAAACATTGAAAAGATTCCCACAGTACTGTCTTATTTACTCTCAAAGTCTGTTATATCACACAGGCATGTACAGGCGCACACACACACACACTCACACACACATCGTCCATACCCCTCAAAGTAAATACTGGGAATATAATCAGTACCACCTTGTGGAATGTAGAATATGCCTGCAATGATCTACTTGGGATCGTATGCTTGACGTCTCTCCTACACTCTGATATTGTTGATGACCTCAAAATCTAACACATCACATGCAAAGATACATTAGCACTGCAGCTGTGAGGAATGCCAGCTTTTTATTTTGACTGTTTTTGAAAACACAGTACAACCCAACATTATTCAAATCAATCAGTACAAACAATCTCAATAGTTGTTTTCATTGTTTGAATAAGCTGTCAAGTTCAGTACTCTAAATACCCCTTAATGCTGATTGTCCAACACGAAACTGGCTTCATCACATGTGGCCGTTTTCTTTGTTTATTTCTGTTTCTAACAACAAACCGTTTCCATATTGCAGATCACAAGTACAAGAAAACATATGCTCATGATAACATAAACAACACACTGCAGGGTCACGGATATTGGAGGCCTTCTGTAGAGGTTCATCAGCATCCGGTCTTTCTAACTATTTTCATTCTGTTGATAACAGCCACTTAAAGGTGGGGTAGGTAAGTTTCAGAAACCGGCTCGAGTGCACTCAAATTTGAAAGTACACAGCCGAAAAGAATCCGCCCCTTCCTTCAGACTTCCTTACACAGCACCTCCTCCAACACACATGAACGGGCACATGACGTCAGCAGACTGGTGAAAGTGGCCGCCTGTTGCTGGCGAGTCATTGAAGTACTGCTGCAATGCACGCCCAATGACGGCACGCCCAATGAGGACACGAGATACATTTGTGCGTGCACGAGATGCTAAACGGATTGGTTGTACTTTTTACAGTTTTATCATTACGGCTTCCACAGATGACATTTATGTATGGGTTTTTTGTCAAAGCACTTAAGATATTCATTGCTATCGGGATGTTAAGAGCATTCCATGGAATATAACAAAAAGTGTATCTCGAGCCGGTTTCTGAAACTTACCTACCCCACCTTTAATTAACTCTTTCTGACCTCCAATACCAACCCAAGTTTTTACATATTCTCTTATCATCCCAATTTGATTCCCCTCCTACTATTTTTTTTTCGCTTGCTTTTCTTTTTCTCTCTCCCACAAAACTGAAGCCATGCTTGGTTTTTGTTCCTATGGGTCCCTGCTTCTGTGTCCTATACTGCATGCCACCCATACTGCTGTTCTGTCCCTCAGCGCGATAAATATTTTACCTGGTGGACTATGGAGACTCGTGTAACGTCCTGACCCCCCAGCCCCCTGCCCTCCTGGGACACACACCACACTCCCGAAAGAGAGGCACCCATGATTCCCCACCTCTCATCTCAGCTCCCTCCCCACCATCTCCTCCCATCAAATATTTAGTCAGTGTGGTTGGAGAGGCTCCCTCATGTCCTTCACTCACTGTTCCTCGTCTCTCTTCCTCATACGCTCCTTGTCCTGCTGTTCTTCTCAAGTCTCTCTTTACGCACAGAGGCCACAGGGAGATGGACCGAAGAGATGGGCGCCTGAATCATTTAGGCTTCTGCCCTTCCTGAGTGGCTTTGTCAAACATGCTGAAATCTCAGCTCTGTGTTTAGAGCTGCAGTGATGTCCTGCGACTGTCTGGTGAAGAATCTCCGATAGAGGCTTCATGCATCACCTTTCCACTTTAGTATTTGGAATTGTAACTATACTACCCATTAGTCTGCAGACAGCATCAGGGTGCTGACCAACACAGCTACATGTTGTCCCTGCTGTTTCTCTCTGAAAGAAACACAAATGCTGAAATATGAGACACTCTCCCTTCGACTGTTTTGTGTGTATCAGACTTCTGTTTCGGTCGATATGCTTGTCACTCACAATGATGTGTAGGGTGTTGGTAAGTGTGTGGATAAATGTGGATGTGTTCCAGTAGGATTGACATATCCATGGTGTTTATATCTTATTATCTTATATCGTATTTAAGGCCTTTATCAATCAGCTTCTTACTATGGCAGTAACATCCTGCAGTAACACAACATTTTCCATCTGTTTTTATGTCTTCGCTCTTCACACTGTTTTAAAGTGGTTGTGGCTCAGATAAATCTGTGTTTTGTGAGAGTTTCTTGTCTTGGTTCTCTCTTGTGAAAGAAAACATTATCTTAAAAACAATAGCCTGACAAACTTATACAATACAAATAATATATATGCAGTTATGTCCTGGAAAGTGAAGACAAGTGTGCTGGAAGTCACTGTGCCAAGACACAAATACATGGGCACATAAACATCTTTTCAACCACATTACCTTGTTTTTTACACAATTTTGTATAGATTAAACACATAAAATAAACAAATGATGTTAGCCGTTAGCCCCCTTTTCCAGTTGTTTGGTGAGCTAAGCTAATCAGCTGCCAGCAGTAGCTTCATATTTAAAGGGGACCTATCATGCAAAATGCACTTTGCGATGTCTTTTATACATAAATATGTGCGTCGGGGCGGATACAGATTTCCATCCGATCTGACGTATCCATCCGCTGTGACGTCGGCGGACCCACAGAAAGTTGCTATCAGAAACAATGCCGGACGTGTTTTGGACGTAATCTCGTCTTTGTTTACATTAGCAAGCCTCGCTAACACTCAGAGCTAACCTCTACTGAAGAGCACATGTGTTTTAAAAAGCAGGAAATAAAAAAAGAACTTACCTTGTGATAAACCTGCAAGAGAAAAAGCATTTGAGCTCCATACTATTTCAGATATAATCCTTGACGTGGTTTAAACAGGATGGCGTTTTATCACAACCAAATTTAACTTTATCTCCGGTAGAATTCTGATCAGGCATTAGCTCCGCCTCCTCTTCTTTCTTTTTTTCAAGCTAAGGACCCAAGATCCGCGTTTCTCTAACAGGGCTGCAAAAGAGGGGTTTGAGCAGTATGAGGCATGGCTACAATGGGTGATCTGTTTGGTATTTTGAAAAAAAACCTTCACAGACATGTTTTGTATAGGTATGGCCCTACAATATATTTTTCAAATATAGCATGATAGGTCCACTTTAATGTATATTATATGAGTACATACAACTAAATGTTGGACTATTCCTCCATAGATAACACATTTGGTTGTTACTTTCTCCTAACATTATTGTTTCTTAACTAGCCATTTTAATTTGATGTTTGGAGTAAAAAATAAAGATGTCTTTGATAAATAGTGTGCATATCTATGGTGGTGTGTGCAGGTATACAAGATCAGAATTTGAGCTTATGTTCAAAGCATGTGTGTTGGTCCCTGCGGGGTCACAATCTCTCCTGTGTGTTTGTCATCACAGCTTTTATATCCCACAGCTGTGCTATTCTAGGCAGAGACAGGTCCTCTAAGCTCAGATACTGGCACCTTAAGGTTCTTAAGATCACAAACACGTGATCTCTGGTTTCTGTTTCGTGAGGCACACGGTTCTCAGTTGTTGATGTCTAGCAATGTTTGCTTTTGTAGGTGTTTAAAGTTGATGTCAGTTTCCTGTATTTATTTTTGATTCCTTCAGTAATCATTTGTCTAAAGTTAAGGAATGTTTTTTATATGAGCATTTATATTACAACACATGGACGCTGTTTGCTGTTTTGATTTAGCTGGCAGAACAATTCTATTTAGTCTTTTTTTATGATTTCATATAGGGTGTGGTTTGTAAGTATGAGTGTGGTCTTGCCACATTGAAGCAACTGGTATTTAGTGTAATTTAAAGCATCCTGAACTCTCAGTACTGAAGTATGTGACAGTTGAAGCAGAGTTCCCCGCTGTCTTTTCTATTCCTGTCTCTGTTTCCTCGAACATATCAGGGTAAGCTGGTGGGTGTTTCGTGGAAAACTGACCCGTGCCGCATAGCACCTCTGCCCCTGCACATATAACAAAGTGACCCCATATACTCATGTGTTGCCGACCCCTCGCTGGAAAATACTCTGCGTCACCTGACTCCATATGTGTGGAGAGATTGAGCTGCTGAACAGCTGTTTCTTAGCAGTTGGGAAACAGCTACAAGGATTTTCACCTCGACCATGGCTGCTGAAGGTTATGTGAGACCACGCCATTTGAAGTTTAACTCTCTTGACTTCAAAACGGCGCTCTCAACTTGAGAATGGTAGTTTAGCTGCTGGTAAATACAACCCACACAACATTGATTGCTGCATTTAAGAGTGTGTGTGTCACCTTTACTTGAGAGCCATCTGATATTTTCAACCTGGCCTATTGAAAAGCTGATGCCCATATTGATTAAGCAGATATACTAAAGTCCTTCTCCAGCAGGACGTCTCAGGATTGTCGGGATAAATTAGTAATGCTGTTGCAAAAGCTATGAATGATCAGGAATGTCTGCTATAGAAAATGATGCCGTGCTCGGTCTGTCTTTGTGAGTTTGTGTTCTTCCTGTGTGTGTAAACAGAGATGTGGTCTCCCATATTGCTGTGTGTGTGTGTTTATACTACACAGAGAAGCAGTCACCGCAGGGTGGGCTTTTATTAAAGAGTTGTAATGAGTGAGAGCCATCATGAGCCAGCTCGCCTATTGATTACCAATAAAGAGCACTCAGTGGAGACGTGCTGTGATCCATAGATAATGCTTAGCACAGGGAGGCTCAGCTTAGCCCGGCTCCAAGGCTCTGAGTCGCCGCCCACGTCTCAAATGTTCATGAGAGATTCAAATAGATCTGGTGTCGCACTGGCAAATCGCCGTTTTGCAGGTTGGAAAATCAACTAAGCCAATCAGAGTCTTTGTAGACGGGAGTGAATAGGGAGATGTTGACTTTAACAGTCAAATACGGGAATCTTTGTCATGGTTCATTATAAACAAGCCAAATTGTCATTTCATTAGCATGTAATCTCAAAAGAGAGTGGCGCTCTGTGGAGCTGAACTGAAAAATGCAGCTGTAGCACCAACTCAAAATGATGTGAAAAAGGCCAAGCATGTCTTTCGTCAGCGTCTGTTCAGGGAAAGTCAAACCCTTCGACCAATAACGGCTAACAAGAAGACAATCAGACAGGATAATGGGGTGATAATGAAGAAGCCTCAATCTCTATGTCAGTCTGGGCTAAACTAAAAGGGCCTCAGGATGCAATGTCAAAGGTGTCTGCACACTTCTGCATAGCAACAACAATGCGACACAGAATGGTGTTTACACCTACACAGAATATACAGAAACTCCTTACTTCATCCATTACTGCTCAAACTGTATCCCTATTTGCTTCTATGGTGACTGCATTTCATTTTTTGTGTGAAAATAATGCATAATATATAAAACCCACACGGAGTAGTAATCACGACAGCACTAATTTTTCCAGGGATCTCACAATGCAGTTCTGAGCATGAATCCAGGTATTGTGTAAATTATGCAACACTACAACCATCAGTTATGGTGCACAATGATGATGATTGATGAGAGTCCAAAATCTCCATTTACAATATAGAGTAAACTATTGAGCCAAGTATTCTGTAGGGTATAGTGAATGAGTAAACAAGAGTGACATTGTACTTACCTCCAGCGTAAACTGGCAAGATTCAATAAACATTATCTTGGAATAAAGGCTTTGTCAGTTGAAATTACAACACAGTCTTTCTTGTTGTTGGTATTATTGAAACCATGCCCGGTGCTGCCCGACTCTATTGACTATTGTTTGCTGTACTCCACACTAAGTCTGTAGGAAGGCCTGAGAACTACAAGATTTAAGCTGACTTGTGCAAGGTTACCAGTATGGTACAGTAGGCTTAAACTTAAGTATCAAGGCTTGTTTGGATAAAGAATTGCTTTGGTGATTTAGACCTTGTAGCAGACTTGAAGCTATTGGAATATAACACTAAATGTGTGATGTCATCATAATTTGTACGCGTATATGTGTTGTTTTAGTGGTTGCAATATGCCACAGCAAGGGTAGAAGACATCACAGAAACTACTATCGTGTCTCCCTGAAATACAACATGGCTGAAATTAATTTTGCACACAACGTGACCTTTTACAAAGTGAATCCTATAAAAGATTCTAAAACAATTTGCCTAATGTCATGCTGATTTACAATGTCATTGAAACATACTATGCTTGCCAGCACTGTAGATCACGCTGGGATGAGAAAGCACCGCAGCAGCACTGGGAATGAAAAAAAAACATACACTATGTGTAAGTAGTAGTACAACCTTATACACAGCTCCCCCCGAGGCTGAGAGCGGGGGGGGGGGGAGATTTAGGAGTCACCCCATCACTAGTGATCCATACAGGTCGACACACAACGCCCCTTGACAAAACACACAACTGTGCAGTATCCATACACACACATACAAGCACACGTATACACAAAAACACACACAAACATGTCTGTGTCTCAGACGGTTCATTTCAATGCAAATAAGTGTTCGCCCCTCTCCTGGGAGGTGAGCTTGGCAGACTACATGTTCTCTTCTCTATCATATGGAGGATCTAGATTGTATAGTGATCTCTCGGGCAGAACCAAGCAGCCATAGAGTACACAGAGAGCATTTCTTGCTTGAACTGATTTATTGAGTTTTATGTTAAGCAGTTTTTATCCCGGCTTGTTGCATTTACACTTGCAGGAAGAAGCAGTCATGCTGATCGTGAAGGATGCGTATTTACATTGTCTTAAATGTACTGTGTGGTTTAATTGTTGAGCGCCACACAGTGTTGTTAAGCTGATACACTCTATACTGTATGCCTGCTGCATTACCGATGATGAAGATTCTTCCACCCTCCCAGTGGGCCTTTGTCCTCAAAAGAATGGAGACTCCTCACTTCATCGGATAGCCAATTAAATCTGTCCATTATCACCCATTAATTACCGCCACCACTTCTCCTAGAAATAGGCCTGAGCAAGCAACGGCCGTGGATGTGAAATTGACCTAAATACATCAAGATGAGTTTCCATTTTTTACCTCATTTTCCCAGCCCTCATCAGCAGAGGCCTATCATTGTACCAAGTCATCCGTCACAATTGATTCCCAGTGAGATGTGTATTGGCGTGTAAGGTAATCAGTTTTGTTTGTGCATGTAAAAGCAGACGCATATAACTGCATGCCAGATACACGTACATGTGTGGTTTAGTATTGGTGTCACATCAATTCATGTGTGTCCATACCTGTGCTTTGCTTTTGCATGTTTCTGCTGCACATGCATGCGCTGTGTGCATGTTCTGGGTTATTTGAGGTCAGAGCTGATGAAGTGGGCTCCCTGAGAGACAGGCAGCGGCCCTGAAGGATTGACACTGTGTGACACCTCTCTCCGTCAGCCTGATTAGTCACCTCTTTGATGTAGCAGCCTATAAGGCTCTTATGTGGAAGACAGCCTGACACTTGCAGCTGAATAGGCCTGATTGAGACAAATACAAAAATCTTAAGTAGTATGAACAATAGAATAATGAAACACTCTCTCCCATCAGTGGTCCACATTACAACACTTTCGTCCAACTACATGTTCACTGGATGTGGGGCAGATGTGAATGTTTGTGAGCACCTATCTGTGCTTGGCAGTACAGTTTCCTGTGTCACATTCTTTTGGAGTTCTGCACATTTGGCACTTGTAGAATTGAGGAATTTCATGGAATGTTCAGATCAGATTTCCTCCCAGTATACTCTCATTCTTTCTGTCTTGTACTTCCTCCTTCTTTACAAGCTCAGGGGAGTTGGCAGCCGACCCCTAACCCAGAAATTAGGCATTCAAGAGAGAGCCTGACAATTAGTCTTCTTACTGCCTCAGTGGGACAGGATCAAAGACGCAAGACAGACAGAGGTGTGAAACAACAGAAAGAGAGAGAGAGGTTTGAGAATGTGTTACTGACCTGGGAATATTAGAGAAATGTATTAGCTTTTCACATTTTCACTCAGTTGTGATTCAAGAGTTGGGAAAAAAAAAACTTGAGGATTACTTGAGAAAGTTTACATTTACAAACAGCACCTGGACCGCTAGTAAAGAAAGAATAACCACATATACATCTAATCTTCTAATGCCTAAAGAGATGGCACCCTCTGGTGATTGAAGGGAAACAACACTCTAGTTTCCTTGTGTTGTGTGCCTTGCTGTTACAGACGTCGGCTCTAAAAGCGTCTTTGATACTGCCAACTCCCCTTCTTTTGTATACATTGTTTGGTAAGTGGTTTCATATGGATGGTGGGACACAGCTAGCATGATAGATTTCTCCCCCCTTGGATTTTTGGCCTATCGTTCACTTAAAGGTCAGCACTGCCAAAATGCCTTGCAGTTTGGCAATGCTTCAAATTCATTATGTTAAAGTTCACCTAAGTTGAACCCGATGAAAAAGCACTGCATGACCTTACTCCAACTCTGCAAGTGAACGGACTGATTGTTGGGATTCCACAACAAGCAGCTGGTTTGACTAAAGCCTTGTCAGGTTGGACAGACCTGAAGAGATTTAGGGAAGATTTTGGAAGACTTTACAATCAAAAACATTTTTACCGACTTCTCTACTGTTTATTAGAATCAGAATCAGAATACCTTTATTAGTCCCACAGAGGGGAAATGTACATTGTTACAACAGAAAAAGAGCCACAGACAGCTTAATGTTACATATGTTACATATGTTACATGCATTAAAAAGTATTAAAGTAACAAAAAAAAGTTATGATATAATAAAAAATATAATAAAAAGTTACACAATTTACAAAATACACATCCTGTAACAGTTCTTAGGATTTAGCAGCCAGGTATATATTGCACAGTTATTAACGGCATATAATAAGCCGTCACAAAAGCAGTTTGTGCTTTTCATTACCATAAAGGATTGCCTGAATTTAGATAGATAGATAGATAGATAGATAGATAGATAGATAGATAGATAGATAGATAGATAGATAGATAGATACTTTATTGATCCTAATGTGGGAAATTCAATAATAAAGCATGTGTTGGGTTAATGGTCATTTAATTTCTCTGTCCCTCCATCGAACATAATGTTGCTCTTCTTCAGAGACAGAAATGTCTTCAATCCACAATACCAAACTAAATGGCATGGCTGTTTGTTCGGCACAGGGCATGACGGATTTATGATGAATCAGCCCAAGTACACAGGGTATGCAACAATGGCCCAAAGCTAGTCTGATATTATGCCAAAAATAATTTGTCCATACCCCTAACACTTAGCTGTAGTCCTATTCGCATACCAAGCGGTAATGGGCCTGATAATCTTCATCAGACTAAATTCTGTATACTTTATAGTGACAATTCATCAATTCATTCTTGTGTGCCACCATGAGTACATGAACAAGGTCTAAAAAGCAGGTTGTATAGGTAAATATATTAAAAAGCACAAGTATTTACATTTATGTTTGTGAAGGCAGGGTGTGAGCACATACTGCGTTCAATTACACAGTCATGATTTCTTCTTCATAACATGAAAAAGGTACATCTTACACTGAAGAGGATTGGACACATGTAATGTGTGTGAAAAGAGTAAAGAGAAATGGACAGAACAAGTTTCAACCTGTTGCTGTTGCTGTACTTGATTAAGAGCAACTGTGAAAAAGTAACTGTGTGTGTGGTGTGTGTGTGTGTGTGTGTGTGGGTGTGTGTGTGTGTGTGTGTGTGTGTGTGTGTTGTGTGTGTGTGTGTGTGTGTGTGTGTGTGTGTGTGTGTGTGTGTGTGTGTGTGTGCACGTGTATGTGTGCGAGTGTGAGTATGAAAGCAAGTGTCTGAGCAATCACACTTCCTAGCTACTCTGTAAGTTCCACGGTTGTAGAAAACATTTTGCAAGATCAAAGCCTGTTACACTCCCGAGGCCTGCCAGCCCCCTCCCTACCCTTTGCTACACACACACACACAACACACACACACACACAACACAACACACACAACACACACACACAACACACAACACACACACACACACACCACACACACAACACACACACACACACACACACACACCACACACACACACACACACACACACACACACACACACACACTAGTTTATCCACTCTTTACCCAACTCTGAAGTCCCCCCACACATTGTGCCTGGACTGGACCGCCACCAGGTTCGGAGATAAGCCATGTGTAGCTGAAGCCCCTCAGCTCTCGTCTCCTGAGCCGCAGCCACAGCAGACTGTATCAGCTCGACCACAGGAGCCATACTTTCTCCCTATCCTCTCTCCCCCTCTCCCCCAGGTGCTCTTTGACAGAAATAATTGAGGTAGGGGAGGTGGTGAGAGGTTAATGAAGCACTCCCAACACACGGCTGACCTTTCCCCAGCCCCTGCGCAAATCATCGCAGCACACTTTTTGGACATTTTTAAATGAAAACCTTTAAATAATTTATCTAACTATAGTTCCCGGAAGGCCCTTCATTAGAGATTGGCTGTGACATTTCCCTCCTCCCCCCAGCCTCTCATACTTACCACCTCACATCCAGTCCAAGAATATCACTGTTCTCGCCTTTGTCTCTCTTCTGCTGTCATCTCTGTCTCTCTGTGTCTCTCTTTCTTCAGTCTCTCGCTATGACATTAACCACATTAAAGATTAAGATCGCTGGTGTTTTTCTACACGGTGAAATGACAGACGAGCGACAGGACATTACACGGGATATTGCCGAGATGTAATGGAAAAATGAGCCTGTTTAATCTTTAAACTGTTGCAGGCTAACGGGAAAACTATTACTCCAAGGAAAACATGAAAACTGATTAATGTCTGCTCGCATACTTACCTGCGCATTGGCAACCAGCAAATCAAAAGTTCTCTCCTATCTTGTTACCCAATTTATCATTCGAGTCGTAATCAAAATGAAAGATAGTACGAGGTGTTTGATTGAGAATCTAGCATACTTTTGTGAAGGATTGACAAAAAGCTGACAGGACAGACTCAACCTTTATGCCTCCGTGTTATTTACTTCATCGTATCTCCACAGGAAGCAGGATGCATAATATTGACTTCTGTTTCATGCCTGCTTGATTGGTGATGAAGACCAATTTGTACAGTTGTAGACAAGCTGGTATTGAAAATGGGTGAAAAAGGGTTTTCAGGGAAGGAAACTCAAAGCCTGTTTTTTCTTAAACTGAATTCCCTGAGGCATAACACAGATCCGGACATGTGAGTACGGCCTGTTGGTTAGGACATAACACTCCAAACCACAAACACAACAAAAGTCAACCCACTCCCGGTCCGGTGACCAGAAGGTGTGAGTGATAAAAAACAAACTAGATTGGATATATCAGTCAGAAGTGCTGTCTTTTCACATAGGAACTGCAATTCATCAGTCCTATTTACTGATGAAAGAGGAGAAAATGAGATGTTGACACATACCAGTTATATAATATTCCGTATTAGCAGAAATGTTATCAGATACAGTGTGTGAGGCACTGCACCAGCCCAGCCTTCCCAGGGGGAGAAGCAGCAGTAAGGGAGAGATATCCACTTGTCTCAGACACTCATAACTTGAACATTTTCTGTATTGCTGTAGTCCTACTAAAAATGATGGCTAGTCACGTTAACACGTCAACTAGCTGAGTTTGGTTTAGCCTTTTTCTGTACGATGGTCAAAATAACTTAGCACTATACGACGACCAAAGCCACCCAAGGACAATCAACAACATGTAATTTGACAAGCAAAATACTATGCAATGCCACTACAACGTCTAGGAAATAAGCATATTTAAAAACATCATTTATCAGTTTGACAACCTGCTGGAATTGAAAAGCAGAAACACTATCCTCCCAGGTTTATGTGTTAGTCTGGCACGAATGACTTACTGTCCAGGCAATTGCTTATAAAATAAAACTATATAGTACAAAAAAGTGTTGACCCATTGACTTGCAAAACCTGTACCATTCGGTCAAAGTATGCCAGGCATGTAACTTTGTGTTCCTATTGCACGTAGCACATTTCAAGTTTGCTAGCTATGAAGTAACATGGACAAACCTTCTTATTTCTCATTTACGAAGCTCTAATTTCTACTTCTGACCAAGGGAAACAGCCTCCAATTGGCACAAACACTACAACCAAAATAAATCTCTAATCAATTCGAGGTATGTAACCAGATTACATTACATTGCATTTAGCTGACGCTTCTATCCAAGCGACTTACAGTAAGTGCATTCGACAAGAAATACAAACTTGAAGAAACAGAATCATATAAGTACAATCAGGTTTCATAGAGCCCAAAACCATTTCAAGTGCTACTCAACTGGCTTTAGACAAGCCAGTCCTTTATTAGTATATAGTGCTTTGTAGTAATTCTAATCGCTCCGAAGTGGAGTCGAAAGAGATGAGTTTTCAGTCTGCGCCGGAAGATGTGTAAGCTATCTGCCTATCCTGATGTCAATGGGGAGCTCATTCCACCATTTTGGAGCCAGGATAGCAAACCCACGTGTTTTTGCTGATGGAACTTGGGTCCCCCTCGCAGCGAGGGTGCAGCGAGCCGTTTGGCTGATGCAGAGCGGAGTGCACGTGCTGGGGTGCATGGTTTAACCATGTCCTGCATGTAGGATGAGCAGCATATACAAAAAATTGTTATTTGGTGGAAAAAAAGAAAACCTTGACTGACAAGTGAGGAAACTGCTCATTTCAGTTTAATTATAATCATTTATCAAATTAGAATTAGGGTTTTAAACTTAAATGTTAGAAGGCATAATGTTAAGAAGTGGCACTCCTTGGTGAAATGATAAATGGACCCGCATTATATAGCCCTTTTAGACTAAGCGACTACTCTAAAGCGTTTCACACACAAGCCAGCATTCAGCCGTTCACACACATATTCTTACACTGCTACCTTACAAGGTGCCATTCACACACACTCACACAACACCATTTTGGGTTGAGCATTTTCAACTTCAACACTGTAGAGGGGTCAGGGATCAAACCTCCAAACTTTGCAATGAATGAATGTCCAATCTACACCTTTTCCATTTACCATACTTTCAAAAGCGCTCAGTACAAGCTATTGATTACATTTGAGTCTGTGACATGAACATCACAACACCTCTACTTTAATCAACCAATGAAATGATACATGTAATAAAGTCTTTACTTCGCTGACTCTGCTGGAAGCCTCTATATTTTAGTATTTCATACCTGCCACTCCCCCATAATTGTTGTCTGACTTTTCTCATTCGCACTGTTGTCTGTAATTCACTCGTTGTAACGTTATTATGCTAGGTGGCATCAGCACCATGAATCTTTGATTCACTTTATTAGTCAGGAGGTTTCTTCACTACCTCCATCAATCTGTTCCTTTGCCACTGCACTTCCTACTTACCGCTCCACCACCACCTCTTCTCTCCCACTATCTCAGACTCTCTCTCTCTCTGTTGCTCTCTTGGTATATCACAAGTTCTTTATTACCTAGAAACAAGGGGCAGATTTATGCTTTTGTCCGGGACAGAGGCAGGTATATTTTACAGTGTGTGTTGTGAGAGATGAGTTGTGCGCAGGATTTGTTTTCAGGGCGACAGGGAGGACTAAAAAGAGAGGAGGATTGTGTGGTTGTCTGTTACCCACCAGTTGCTGTGGTGGAATGCAGGAGGAGGATATAATAAGGAAGAACTGCTTCATTAACTCTCAGGGTCCATGGTCAGGGTCTGTCTGTGGCTGTCTGTGCCGCTCACCTTGGAAGACTGCTGCTCTCTCTGTTTTTCTCTTTCTCCGGCTCTGTTTGCGTCTGCTCCTTTCGGCTCTATCTTCGCCTGCTAAAGGCAGCATTTGTATTAATACTAAAGGAAGCCTTGTCTTCACAGGTCTCACTAAAAAATCTATTAGAAAGCTGCAGCTGATTCAGAACGCCGCTGCTCGAGTCCTCACTAACACTAAGAAAGTGGATCACATCACTCCAGTTCTGAAGTCTTTACACTGGCTTCCTGTGTGTCAAATAATAGATTTCAAAATACTGCTGCTGGTTTATAAAGCACTGAATGGTTTAGGCCCAAAATACATTACTGACCTCCTGCTAAATTATGAACCATCCAGATCTCTCAGGTCTTCAGGGACTGGTCAGCTTTCTGTCCCCAGAGTCAGAACTAAACATGGTAAAGCAGCGTTCAGTTATTATGCTCCAAATATCTGGAACAAACTCCCAGAAACCTGCAGGTCCGCTGCAACTCTGAATACTTTTAAATCCAGACTGAAGACTTTTCTTTTTGTCGCTGCTTTTAAATGAACTATTCATATCTTAAACTGCACTGTACCTTTTATCCATGTACTTTTTCTTTTAATGTTTATTAGCTTTTCTTTTTAATGACTGATTTTAAATGCCCTTTTCTTAATGTCTTTCATTTTTTGTAAAGCACTTTGAATTGCCTTGTGTTGAAAAGTGCTATATAAATAAACTTGCCTTGACTTGCCTTGCCTTGCCTTGCCTTGTATATGCATTGATGTGCACATTTCACTTACACAGAGATATATGGGACAATTATCTTTCACAATAAAGGCCTGTAGAAAAATAACCTGCAGACTTACTTCAATTTCACGTTGACAATTTTATATACAAGAATGTGGTTTCAGATGGTTAGAAACTACAGCATATAAAGGCATGTTGAATGGTCCATTTAGATTATTGTAATGTGCTTTGAATGGAAACCCAGACATGAAACTAAGGCATAACAATTAAGTGTGTTTGTCCCGATTTGTCTAGTAAGTAACAATGCTAGTTTGTTATTATTGATATTATTATTTAACCAAGTTGGTTTTCTCCTCAGAATACAAAACTTCCTGTGGCTGAATGATTGTGTTCTGAATGTTGTCTTTGTTGTGTTCCTGGTGAAGCATTTGTTCTAGTTTCAGCAGGTTGTGCTTTCAGACTGAACACGGTGAAATGCCCTAAAGGAAACACTGCTTCACATTTCCAACTCTTTCTAATTTCCAGATTGTACAATACCGACATTTTGTAAACACATCTTAGTAAGGCAAGGCAAGGCAAGTTTATTTATATACCTTTCAACACAAAAATGAAAGACATTCAGACAAAGGCATTTAAAAACAGTAAAATATAATAAAAGAAACATTAAAAAAAAAAAATACATGAATAAAAAGTTACAGTGCAATTTAAGATATGAATAGTTCACACAGAAGTTCCACTTTACTGATGAACACAACGGGTCAGTTTCAATTAAAAGCAGCGACAAAAAGAAAAGTCTTCAGCCTGGATTTAAAAGTAGTAAGAGTTGTAGCGGACCTGCAGGTTTCTGGGAGTTTGTTCCAGATGTTTGGAGCATAATAACTGAACGCTGCTTTACCATGTTTAGTTCTCACTCTGGGGACAGAGTGTTGGTTGTAAACACGACTGCTTTCTGTGTCTCAAACTCACCTACTAAGAAACATTATGCCCATGAGTGTGGCTGTCACTGGGAAATGTTGTGTGTTCATGATTTTGGAGGATCAAAACCGTGGGAAGTGGATACGGCTCTCTGCCTCATCGACCATCCCCACACTTCCTAACTGACTATAAAACACACATGAAACTGGAACGTTATACTCCATTTTATTAATGAAAACAAATAATGATCAATTACTCTCTATAATTGTGTTGTAGGATTTATGTTCGACAGCAACAGTTCGTATAGTTAAAGTTCATTCTACCTTTGTTTCGAGCCCCTGCCTGTCATTATCTGAGCTAGAATTTCAGCCTATTCATAATTGTCTTAGAGTGGAGTATTCCTTTCACCCACAGTGAATACATCTACATAGACAGGCACATAAACTGTATTCTGTTGAAATATTGCAAAACACTTTCATTAAAATGTCCCCTTTTACTCAAAAGAGTACACAACACAAGTGATTTACAAAGCAGATATGTAAGCTGTAGCAAACAAAAAGTAATATTAGTTTGATCGAAGTCCAAGCAGTCCATTGAGCTATCCGCATTTTCTTTTAAAAAGGCCGGCATGGTAACATATTTGAAGATGGGTGACAAGTTTGATTAACATTCTTGAGTATAATCCTGTTGGTACAGCTGTTGCGGTACTTAATCAACGTGCCTTGCCCTTCCTTCTTTGCTTTATGCTAATCACTGCAACTTTCCCAGAACTAATTGTGGAGATATTTAATGGAGATAGGAGCTTTCTGGCTGCCTCCGCCCGTCCCCTGCAGCATGCTGTCAACCAGAAGTAAGAGATGAGGGGAGAGTGTTGTGTTTTCAGATTTAACACAACCTTTTCATACCTCAAAAGAGGAAGCAAAGTACTTACTTTTTCCTTTCACTTCTTTGGGCACCATGTGTGTTTGTGCACATGCTTGTCTCTTTCTGCAATCCTCTCAAGATAACACACTCCCCCCCTCCGGCTACTTGTTTATTTGGCACAATGGCAGCCTCACATTACTCTGTCGCCTTTTTTGTTGTTGTTGCCACTCACATTAATAATTTTCTTTTTTTGTAAACTGACTGATGTAAAGTGGGCTAATCCCTTTATGAGAGGAGAGGGCGAGGCTGCATTTGTTAGCAAGTGCTTGTATCATCAGTATGCACAATGTGTTATTGTATAATGTGCATACGAGTATGTGTGTTTTGTCTTTGGGGGAGCGCGGCTAATTTCCACCCTGCTAGGGTCCTGTAGGACTAAGCTGCTTTTGACCTGATAAGCTCATTAGAATTCCACACTAATTACAACAAGCCCTGTTTGGCTGTCACCAGATGAGAACAACAGGTCCCAAACACATCAGCCTAACTTAGGGAGAGAGAGTAAAATAAGAGAATAGAGAAGAGGAGGGGTAAAGGCTTGTGAGGAAGAGAACGAGAGAGCAGGAAGAAGAAAGGGAGAGTGAAATGAGTGTAAGGGGATAACAGATGGAGGGTGAAAGGAGTTGTTCAGCTGTAAAAGTATGAGTACAAGCGGATGAGATAAAAAGTATTATGATTGGAGAAGAATTACGAACAGAAATCCGCCGACTTTGATGCAGAGAAAGAACAACAATGACAAGAGAAGGAGAGAGACAGAGAGGCGAGAGGCAGCGAGAGATGGTAAATTAGCCGGGCCGCCGCAGAGCGTTTTCTCTGACTTGTCGAGGCTAAACTGAGGGCAGAAGGGAGTGGGGCCCGATATGTCAGAATCTCCCTGGCAACCAATCCTTCAGCCGCACACACATACACACATACACACACACACACACACACACACACACACACACACACACACACACACACACACACACACACACACACACCACACACACACACACACACACACACACACAGACACATACTCCACAAGCCACAAGCAACACCCAGTTGAAGTTGTGTGCTGTTTGCATCCTGGTAAATATGAAATCTAAGGCAGTCCCTGAAAATTACAACAGGGTTTCCCCGCATGTTGAAAACCACACATGTTCTGATTTTCCCCCTCCCTCTTTCATCCCCCCTCCCTTCCCTCCACCCCCTTCTCTCTTTCAGTCTGCCTCACTCTGCCTTTCATATGTGCCCTTCTCTCTGTTTTTCTCTTGTAACTCAAAAGTCAAAAGGATCACTTGTTTCTATTCAGCAGCATGTGTGTTGTGACGTACACATGTGTATTCACGTGTGTGTGGCTGTGCGTGTGTGTGAGAGAGTGGGCTGTGCTGTCTGGGGGGCAAAAGCACTCACAGGGGACCCGTCTGCCTCGACCTCTATTATTCCCTTCCATTTGCTGTTTCCTCTCACACTGGCGCAGAATGTGAAAGGGAATTATTAGAGTGTCGATTTGTTCTCTATGTCAATATGAAGCATCCCTCTAATCCTGCTGTAGAGCCAGAGTCTGTCATTCAGTCACTCCGCTCTGCCATAGTCCAAGCCACTAGAGAGGCCTCACTCATTAACCAGGCTTTTCTAAGAGACAGCAAGTAACCCCCAAGGGCGTACACAGCCTGTGTGTGAGACATGTGGGCTAGATTGTTTATTTGTGTGTGTTTGTGTATACGATGTGTCTTCTTTTGCATGGAGACACGACAGGGCACCTCTTGTATTTGATGTCTAGGTAACTCCAGGGTAGTGTCTGTGCGGCCCCTGGGTAGCAGCTGGTGGGTGGGCAGAGCAGAGATGAGTGGGTTAGCCCCTGGCACAGATCTGCACCAGGGGACCAGTAGCTGCTGGCGCCAGCCATCTTTGGCACCAATTTGTCCCCGGGTGCTCCAAAGGCTGAGCCACTCAGGAGAGGCACGACTGCAGATTTACACTGTCCATTTGTACGGCTTTAAAGCTAAAGAAGGCAACAATATTCCATTATAATATTGGTTTGAATAGCAGTCATGTCATAATGTCATTATCAAATATTTAATTGAAGGGTTCCTTTGCAAACGTATGTCTGACACGCTGAGAGCCAATCACTCAGAATGGATTTGTATTGGTCTGGTCTTAATCAAATAAACAAACCGGGATGGCCAGCACAGAACTAGCCAGTCACAGTGATTGTAATGTGCACTACGTGTCTTCAAATCTATGCCGTATATTGTTCATTCTCCAATACCACTTTTGTATACAATGAATGGTGTATAGTGCTAGACAAGCTAAAAGATGGAAGAGGGAGAAGAAGAAAGTGTAAGGGACTCAAGAGCGATGCACAGGTTTCCCTATTCCTTGTTAGCAGGTCCTGGTAGAGCTAACCATAACAGCTTCCAATATTTTACCATAGTAATGAGGTTACTATCAAGACAGATAGATAGTAGACTGTATGGCTGCTCGATTATGGCAAAAATCATAATCTCGATTATTTGGGTCAATAATTGATATCACGATTATTTAAAACGATTATCCATTTACTTTGAAAACATCAATTTATTGGATGTTTTAACAGTTGATTACCCTGAACTTTAAGTATAACTCAACTGAAAAAAAAAAATAATATAAAAAATAATCGTTATATTTCGATTACGTTGTTTTCGTAATCGTTGCAACCCATAATCGTAATTGCGATTAAAATACGATTAATTGAGCAGCCCTAGTAGACTGTAGATACCGTTGATTTGAGCTGCGTCATTTGGTGGGTGGGGCTTAGTGAATTGATACGACGCAGCTAAAGAAAGGCTGATCATTTTCCATGATGTGTGTGTGTGTGTGTGTGTGTGTGCGTGTGTGTGTGTGTGTGTGTGTGTGTGTGTGTGTGTGTGTGTGTGTGTGTGTGGTGTGTGTGTGTGTGTGTGTGTGTGTGTGTGTGTGTGTGTGTGTGTGTGTGTGTGTGTGTGTGTGTGTGTGTGTGTGTGTGTGTGTGTGTGTGTGTGTGTGTGTGTGTGTGTGTGTGTGTGTGTGTGTGTGTGTTGTGTTGCGCTGCATGAAGAGCAGTTTGTCCTTGGAAGCTGAGGCCGTGCAGCCCTGTCAGGACAGGATGGGGACGGGTGCCTCTTCTGGGATGACACTTAATTGGACTCCTGTCAACGTTCGGCTGTCTTTCACTCTACTTACTTCCGTTGCTCTCTGCTACAGGTATCTATGTCTCCAGTTCTTCCTCTCTCTGACTCTCTTTACCTTTGATTGTGTACACTTGTTCCTCCTCAGCCTCCCCACTTCAGATCTGAAATGCGTTCTGGCACTACCTACTTCAAACTCCACTCTCTATCTGTCTGTCTATAAGTCTGTCCTCTCTCTCTGTGTGTCTCTCTCTTTCCATTCCTCATCCCTCCCTCTTAATTTGAGAAACAGGAGAGCGATCGATTGGTGGTCGCAGCCTCTCATCTCCCCGCCCTATTATTAATTTATTATTCTCTCAACACTGATGGTCCCCCTGGTGGGTTGGGTTGTGCAGACACAGGCATGCACACACACACACACACACACACACACACACACACACACACACCACACACACACACCACACACACACACACACACCACACACACACACACACACACACCCAACACACACACACACACACACACACACACACACACACACCACACACACACACACACACACACACACACACACACACACACACCACACACTCATATATATGATTAAGATGGTGATGCATTGTCACATCCATGTGCAGGAACTCACAAACTAGGGCACGCATTCACACAGTAACTTGCTCAGTGTAAACTCATACATTATGGATATGCTCAGACAAGAGCAAAATGTATTCACACATGCACCTTAATTTAAGCAAACACTCTCTGTCACAGGAATCAAAATGAGTGGGGGGGATCCTGGTCTGACTCAGCATTTCATATTTGCTGGTAACATTTGATCTTGATCAGCTGTGTGGGAGCAATGGGAGGTTAGATAACCAGACAGAGCCTCTCTTAGATGCAAATGTATCTTTACAAAAAAGATGGAAAGTGTGAGAAGATAAGGTTTGAATCTCGGTGGCACACATTGAAGCATAGATTGATATTGAGCAACACTTCTAGCTCATTCCAACCTGTGGCCCCTTCAATCCACAAATGTCAAAGAGAAATATGAGGAAATGTGCCGAAAATGGGTTTCAGTTTCCGCTAGAGACAATCGGGATATGTCACCTTCACTTTGCAAAATCCTTTTTGTAACCCACACTTTTATTATTTAAGTCTCTCTGAACAGGGTCCTTTTACTGTCCTGCCAGTTATTACGATCAAAGCAGTAAGCTTTACGAGCAGCAATGTGTTCTTTTTGACTATACTTTTGTGTATTATATTTTCCTGGGTTTCGCCTCTCAGGCAACCTATGTGCCGTTTTATGTCAATGTTGAAGGTTGAAGGCAGCCTGAAAGGGATTCCTGCATGCAGAATTCAAGACAAATGTACATATTTGTCAGGTAATTATTCTCCTTAAAGACCAGTGAATTAGGGGGATGTATTAGCACAAATGGACAATAACATTCATGTTTTTATTCATGTATCGTTACCCGTAGCAAGTCATGTGAGTGGATCCTCTTCCATGGAGTCCAGAGATAACACTGACTAAAATGAAAATGGCTATTTTACTCAAAGTACTAGAGAATACTTCAGCCCCCAAAATGAACACAAGTGAATGAAATTCAGTGTGAATTTACGACCTATGAACCTCTTTTTTTGGGGAACTGAAGGTTATTGTCCTCCGGCACTTGCTACCACTCAACCCAGATAAATAAGTTAAATTCTGGAATTAGAAAATACTAAATAATGTTTTCAAGGGTCATTTATTATATCCGACACTAAAAGGACTGCATCCAATGATGTTGAATACAAAAAGCTTCATTAATACAGAAGAAATCATTCCAAGTGTGGAATTTTGATTGAACTGTAAAAAGGCAGCATGTTGAAACCCTCTCTGCTAGTCAGTATTCCTACATTCAACTGTCCTTCTATCCGTCTGTACACTCCTTGACTCCTCACTTTGTTATTTCTCCCTCTGGCCTGGGGAGTGCGCAGGATGATTTGTTTGACGAGATAGTTATTAAGAAAGTGTTTCTCATCTACGTGCGGCTGCTGGCCTTCATCAATTCCCGCCCGAATCTGGCAGAGTGCTGTCGTCCTCTCCTCCCTCCTATTTATGACTCTGCTTTGACTCAGACCGCAACTTCCAATTTACACACCGCCACAAATCACCCGCACTAACTTTGGGAAGCCGACTTGTCTATGTTGTGAGAAGGTTTGATGGTGTGGGCTAGGCTAATAGGCTCATGCAGAGAGAGTGCAGGTCGCTTCGCTTGATGCATAGACCTGAGGGGCTTGTTTTCAAAAGTTGGTTGATGAAACTGAAAGCCAGATGAGGACACCATACCTGACCTTGATCTACCTAATGGATTCAGTATTGAGCATAGACTATTATTTGTCATATAATGCCATGGCAACCCTTCATTTTGTCCATATTGAGTAGAAAGCAAAGCCAGGTCACATAGATGAGTTAAGGGGCCATTCTACCCTTGGAAGCTAAATGAAGTCTTAAACTCGCTGCTTTAAAACAGTCTCGAGATGTTTCATTAGCTGTTTAAATAGCTCTTGCCAAGTAATTTCCCCTTACATTTACCACTGAATGTCTTGACTTGACTTTAAGATTAGATCCTGATAGCTACCTTCCATCAGCCTAAGTCTCCGTCAGATGTCGACTTCTCAGATGTTTCATTCTGATTGAGGAACTGAGGTGAATTGAAGATGATAGGGAAATATTTTGCAACTGGACATATCAAGATATAACCCTGCAGAATCTCGCCTGCCTGTTCATTTAAGGAGACTATTTCGAGTGAAACTTCCCACATGGGCTCAACTAGCCCAAGTGTATTCTTAAATAGGCACTATTTGTAAGTAATGCATGTGTATTTAAGCTGTTTTCTTAAAATACTAGGCTCTAGAATTGCCCCGAGGCCTTCACAATGGTTTGTGAGTTAATCATACACAGCATAATCTTATTTTTGCACAAACACTTAATCATAAAACAACAGTAAACACAAAACATTATCAAAGGACCAAACATAAAAGCAAAATGAAAGAAGTCAAATAAAGTAATGATTCTGTTAATTGTTGTACTCATGCATAAACCAGCATGAAAAAAGGGATTTAAAAAGATTATGATTATTTCGTCAAATACACTAATTAAAGTGTGTGGTCGTACATCACAAATACCCAGCCACCTTCAGCTCAGCCTGTTTTGTGGATAGCGATTCTGCATCTCCCGACAAAGAGAAGCAGAGATTAGATCTATCAGATATTTGTTCTCAAAAAGTGAGGACATGCCTTTGTTTAGTCAAAGCCGCCTTTGAAAAGTAGCATGAGAAAAAGTTGAAAATAAGCGATTTGTTTGATAGCAACTCGCACACACACATACACACACACACCCTGCAAAAGCCCATATCACACAGTGCCCCAAGGATGGCAGGCTTTCACTTCTAAAAGACTGTTATGGAAAGCCCCATTACAGTGCAGAAGGTTTCAACCTCAATTATATGGAGAATATATAGTAGTCAAGCTGCTAATGAAAATGGAGGAGAGTGTCTAGCAAACAGCTTTCTGTGAAAGATGGGGGAAGTAATCTATTCTCTTTACGAGGAGCAGTACTTTTTCCCCCTCTGATTGCCACAGCTTTAATGAAGAGCTTACATTCCTGAGGGGAATGATTCAGGAGCATCGGGCAACATATTGAATGTGGCTCTAAAATGGAACTCGGAGAAGCACATCTTTACATTAACAGTGTGTGTGGTTGTTAAAGCACGAGGTTAAAACCTATTCTCGATGCCTCTTCCATGTTACACAGTGGAGGTGTGAGCTCATGCCAACACGCGTATATCTGAACACTGACACACAGATGCTCACTTTGAAGGGAAACAAAGATATCCACGCTAATCCAAACATGTGGTGGAACACGGCAAGGCGAACACATACAGTACAATCACACATGAATGCCTTTGTGTCTTGACACCCCCTGGTTGTTTGTGTGTATGTGGCCAGCCAAGTGAAACCACACACACACACACAACACACACACACACACACACCACACACACACACACACACACACACACACACACACACACACACACACACGACGAGTTACTTGTCAGAATGTTGACATCTTCCATGTCATACTGTCAAACTCTTCCGACCTGCAGAACATGAGAATGATCTGGAGCCAAGTTCTTGTCAAACATATTTTATATAGCACATTTTTACCACTTTTTACCCAAAGATGACATATTTTCATTCATTTGACCCCAGATTGCCATTTCTTCATAGCTTGACTTCAGAAGATAACCCTTACAGGATGTAGGGTTTGTCTTTGGAAGACGTTTCATATCATCTGTGGAATGACAATGGCATTGTATATATGCGTCTGGTATATGTCAACATAATGTAGATTCTTATTGTTTGCCAGCCCTCGGAAGGTGAAATGAACCCTAATCTTGGACACTATTATGGCACATTTCCACTGCAGCGGGGTAGCCCCGTTTAAGCGTCCCTACGCGTCCTCGCTCAGGCCTCGGGCTGCCTCGCTGGCCGTCCGAGGCCGTGGCGCATTACCATTACAGTTTAGGACCTGGGGTAGCAACGCAGTGTAGGCGGGGCTCCCGTCGAGCTCCCGCTGGATTTTATCATCCCCAATGAGTTGTAGGAACGTCGTCACCTCCTCGGTCGACCACGGTGTGCTTTTCTTTGACGTTGCCATTTTTGTAGCTCCTCCGTTTACAAAAATGCTATGTATAAAAATGCTGCAAGCTTGCTTCTAGATATATGCGACGCTAGGGATGATCTCGCGCGCGATCTTGTGACGATCCTCTCTGACCAATCAGCATTCGAGAGTGTTGACGTCACTAGTTCAGCTCTGGCCCTGGCTTGATAGAACCACGATTTTATGGGGCCGGAAAAAGAGGGAAAAAGTACCCGCTAGCCGGTGCTATGCTATATGGAAAGGCCACCAAAAACTGGCCTGGCCGCTTGAGGACGATTAAGGACGCTTAAACGGGGCTACCCGCTGCAGTGGAAATGCGCCATAATAAGTATGAGTTTCTGCAGACAATGTGCAATCAGTGTTGTTTACACTACAGCTTTCCTGCAATCGAATCCAATCAAGAGCCCTATGTCTGCATGCCTGTTTCACCGTTGGTCAAAATCAACAGCTTGTTTTGTTAATCATTTTTCATGAATATTGGTCTTGGTTTGATCCACTGACGCACGGAAAATGATATCCAGAATGACGTCTGATATGAAACTCAGGCACTGCTCAGAATAAAGAAGGACCAGTAACTCTGGTCTGCGATGCGAAAGATCAAGCCAGGGTTAATACATCAAGCCGGAGAGAGATAAAGACAAAGCGAGAGACAGGAAGAAGGAGAGGGAGAAATAAGATTTCATTTAAGAGCGCGTGCTGCTGCCTCGGAGACAGTGCAGTGATGTGAGGCTGACCTCTGGAAGGAAAGCAGCAGCAGGGTCACTGAGGTTGATCCAATTCTGGGCAGCCGGGGCCAACACTCTGATTAAGAGGTGATGAAGAGGGCAGGCCGACTATCATCTCCGCAGGCCGAGTCGCTCTGGACTGCATGAGGGGGGGGGAGACCGGGAACAGAGAGAGCTCAACCCCCATAGCGCGAGAGATCATCAGAAAAGCACTTAGATTACTCTAAAGTTATTGCATGGTCATGCTACGTTTTTGTCTCTTTTGTGTCCTTTATCTTGACTTCAACATCATGTCAGTGGAACTATTGCGTTGACAGATAATCCATTCTGTCTGTAATATTTGTTAAAACGGGTTTTTGGGTAAGAAAAAGCAGTCTTTCTTTTACAAATGAAATGCACATTTGATCTATTCAGTTCACTCACTTGTGGTAGCTGATGACAGTAGATAGCTATTAGCAAACCTTACATCAATATTTTGTGCGACTGACTACTTTTATGTGTGCTGATTTTACGACTAATCTTTGTTTGTGCTACTGTTACACTTTGTTTTACAGATGTGTCAGTGGTTTTATAACAACAATAAAACAAGAAGCACAGCGCCACAGCAAGAGATATATATTTAGTGTTTCCTACCTGTGGTAGCACTCTGATTGCTAGTACAACTATGAAGTCGTTAAAGCAACTTTCAGAAGGAGAATCTTGGGTAAATGAAGGGCAATGCATGATGTATTTGCCACTTTTGGCCACAGTGGATGATGTTAAGCTTAAGCTATACAGCCTTGCTTTATTGCAGGGGTTGTGAGACATGTAGTATAGCCTCAAGCTCCTGAAAAGATAACGCAATCTGTTCATATTAGTTAGCAAAAATGTAAACCGGACAACTTTCTTTACTGTCAAAACAGAGAACCAAGTGCCCCAATAACTCTCGACACAGAAAATACATGAAAAAGTTCCGTCTATGTTTTAGTTTCTGAATCTGGGAAAGTGAAAAAAACTGTAAAAACAACTACTGTACCCCTGAAAGTGCACACATTTAGACTATTCCTTTTCATGACTAATGACATAAGTAATGTAATATGTTTTCTCTTCCATTCAGAGCCTCCCCTGAAACAATTTGGTTCCCCCCCGGTGGGAGGCATAGTGATTCATAGGTTAGGTGACATTGATTTGATTCTAGCCGGAGCTCTATCCATGTTTTCCTTTTGTTTGTAGTGATTAAAATCTCTTGTGTAATACAGCATGAAATTGGTCTGAAATGAAATGCAAGACTGCAAAAGGAGCAGAGAGATCTCATTAGAGGGGAATATAAAAGAAAAAAGGATGACAGTTTCCCTCTGCTCCGGCACAGAAACAAGACAAACACTGAGGTCAGAAGAAGTGCATTCAGTGTCTCCTCCCAGCCAGTGAGCCAGCCAAAGTACCAGAAACCATGTGTCAGCGCTTGTTGGTGTATTTGTGCGTGTGTAGAGTGGTGGGTGGGTGGCGGGGTAGATGGCACCGAGGTGGTGGGTAGTTCCCCCGCTGGGCTAAAAGCTGGGCGACTGCTCAACTCTAATTAGGCCTGTCTCAGCAGCATTTCCCCACCCCGGGTCCCCGCACCTCTCTTCCTACCTGTCTGTCTGCCAGCTGGAGCAAGCTGGGCCCGGACAGCCCGGCACACAAACACACACACACACACACACACACACACACATGTGTTTTTGAAACTGTGAGGCTGTGAATCTTTTCTTTGTTGTTGGAAACATTGAGCCAGGTATGAGACACACATGATACACAGAGAAGCAGAGTGACAGCCGTTACCCGTGAAGATGGAGGGGGGGGCCTGCAGAGAAATGTGAGAGAGTGTGTTAATCCACACGGCGTAGCATTTCCTCTGTGGCTCTGTGTGCGTTTGAACTTTTCAAGGAGAGGACGGCAAGGAGCGATCGGCCACTCTGTAAATGTCAGTGGATCTGAACGGCCCGAGCTCAGACAGCCTCGTGCGGTCGCCTGCCACTCACTTTGTCTCCGTCTGGCTTTTTCCCTTCTCTCTCACTCCCCTTCCTCCATCTCCTGCCCTCTCCCACACTTTTTATTATTGTCTTTTACCTCGGCCTCGCCATAGCCTGCAGCAAAATAGCACATCCTGTAATAGACGAGGCTGTTTTTTGTTTCCAGTGTTTCTATCGCTTTCCTTTTCCTTTTCTCTGAATCTCATTTTCTCCGTAATCCACCTCAGCAGCGACCTCTCTGCCTCGCATTACTCAGTTTTATTGACCATATAGAATTCGGACAACCCTTTATTCCTCTTTAATTTATTAGCCTACCTTTATTTTGCTGGTAATTACATTTGTTCTTTCTCTTGTAGAAGGAGCTATTGTTTTATTTCATTCTTTAAAACCCTCTTCAATTTCCTAGGGAATTATCAAGGGAGGGTTCCTTCATTTAATTTGTACGGAAATTAATTTGTCAATGTGAGTAATAGGATACTTGCTAATCTTGTTAGGCCAGTGTTTGTCTCCCCCCCGCATTAGGGCTACTATTATTCTCGTTTCAGCTTTCAGAAATATGTGAGTAAAAAGGCAGACACAGAAAACAGGCACACAGACAAAATGCAAAGACTTGTGAAAAGAAAACTGAGCTTTGTAACAAAATAAACACAGAAAAGGAAAGGGAAACAAAAGAAAGGAAGAGTATTTAAAATCAAAATGCCGAGAGGCGTGGTCGTAAAATGGCTGCCTTTATTGAGCGGGGCACAGCGGGCCAGCTGCTGTCCGCAGGCTTTTTCTAGTCCAGCTACTTGTACTCCACTACATCGTCTCTGTACTGCTCTCAATCCAACCAAGCTTTATCCGTTTCTTTTATTTAAATGTTTAAAAGAAACATTTTGTTAAAGCATATCCAAGGGCATTATAAATGGTGAATACATTCAATGAATACACACAATCTTGTTTACTTTTCAAAGCGATCCATAGTTTGGGTTTGGCCCCTTGCTGACAAGTTATTGATTACTTTAGTCCTTACACACTGGGGGAGTTTGTTTTACCCCCGCTCATTGTATGTAAATACTTAACTGTTTTTGTCATGAGCAGAACATGACTATAACACCACAACAAAGGAGATTTTGCAACCCAAATTAAAACATGTAACCAATCATATTGTGTTTAACGGGTTGAGTTGCTTTAATATTTATGAGGCTTCAAAAACTAAAAACAAGGCTCTATGGTAAGAACCAAGAAAGCAATATGTTATACTCCTTTGAACTTTAATCATATACTAAATTGGATCCTTTCCTTCCTTTCTTCCTATCACAATAAAAGCTTTTAACAATTTATTAGCAGTTGGATATTAAGTGTTACCCTTTGAACAGGGCCAGGCTAGCAGTGACCTTAAGTCTTTATGCTAAGCTAATAAAAGTCTCTTGGCGTTGGCTTTACATTTAATAAAAAGGTGTACTCATCCAACTGAGTTACATATAGGGGAATTGTACAGATGTTCTTGTACTTTTATAGCTGTTCACTAAGTGTTGTCCTTGCTAGTTAGATCAAATGAAACAAATAATATCAGAAAGAAGGCACATTTGCATTTCATTATCTTCTGTCGAAAAACAGAAAGTGTGAAGGAAAGAAAAATCTGAAAATGTTTGAGATGTGTGAATGTTTTTGTCACTCTGCTCAGTCCCATCCCTTCTGGCCATCTCTTCCCTGGACGGACTTTCTGAGTGTTGTGTGTTTGTCTGAGATATGGACTTGGATGCTTGCTGAGCGACCGCCCACTCCTCACATCCCTCTGTAGTCCGCCTGCTTCTCTTGGACGTTGAACAAATTGATTTGGGCGTTGATTATTCAAGGGGCATATTTCATAACTTTTGGCCTGGCTTCTCTCTACCTCCCACTCTTACTTTTCTCCTGGCATCTGCCTCTCTCTAACTCACACCCATATTCAGCTGTCGCTCTGAAAGGAAAGAACTGAAGCAGGCCCGTGGGCCGTGTAGTTCAAGGCTCGGTCTCAACTCTGATTGCAGTGTAGCAGATCAGCGGTGTAAACTTTCTCCTTAGGGAGCCACACAAAGTGCCTGCACACGGCTGAGAGCCAGAGATAGGGAGACAGACTGGATCCATAGGTAACAGAATCACTATCTCTGCTTGGAGAGAAGAAACACATTCATATCAGGCACTCAGATTGCACAAATGTAGTTTGAAAGGTTTATGTGTTGAGGTTTTATCTCTTGTTGTTTTTCAATGTGTTATGACACTTAAATTCTTGTAGGAAAATATTACACACGTGTGTTTCTTCACATAAATGAACTATTATTGCAGTTTAATTATTTGTACCTCTCCCATATAGATTAAAAGGAATTGCTAAAGGGAATGAAACCCATGATTGCATAAAATCTATACACTAATAATGAATATTCAAGAAAAATTGGACAGCAACCAATAAAGCATTCATCACAGGGACATGAGCTGAGGCACGGCTGCAGGCACACTCCGGCTTGTTATTAATATAAATGATCTTCATCACAAATGACTAATCGACTCTACTCCGTCCCTCTCGTTTGGGCACGGAAGTCAAATTCTTTTTCCGTGAAGATTAGTACGGGGGGAAAAAGTGATAATTGTAATAAAAAGTCCAAATTCGGAGACCATAACTTACAAGGATAGATTAACAATTCACCATGGTTTATTTTAATCATCATTTAAAGTTAAAGCTTTTAGAAAAACTGTAATAAAGGCTTCAGTTTCATATTATTTGCTGGATAAATCTATTAATTATGTCTTCAAATTGTTTATTTTGTCCGACAAATATCTTAAAGCTCCAAGATATTATATTTGCAAAGACATAACATAGACAAAAACTAAACTCCTCTTATTTAAATAGCTGGAATCAGAAATGTTTTGACATTTTCACTTCAGAAATGACTTAAACGATTCATCATTCATTACTAAAATAGTTGCCGTTATCATTTCTTTGCCTAATAACAGGTCTGGTTGAAATAACAATCTGTGTACAAAATAAAAAGCAACGGCCTTCACATAACAAATCCTATGTAGCTCGGACATTAAAATCAATAGTAGAACCACAGAGTGCAGTTTGAAGATCAAAAACAAGATAATGTAAAAATGATCCATTCTCTCAAATTGACTAACCATTCGACTGAGACACTATTTACTACCTAAAACCGACAATTTAAAGTGTGAAGTTGGTCCGTTTCCATTTTGAATAAAACGAGGGTGGCAGCCACATGTAAGAATTTGAATAAAGCTTCAGATTCTTCAACTACTTAGAAAACCACCAGCATTCACTTCTGCCCTCATCAAACCCCACAAAGCTGTAAGAAAAGTGGCATACAAAAATGAGCCATACTATAAATGAGGGTGTTATAAAGCGAAAATGAGACACTCGTGAGTAATTAAATAGTCTTCTCTTCGTTCTCATAAGGCCAGGATAATTTCCTGGCTCTATACGGGGGCTTCAGTGCTGCGCTCTCCGGCTGTGTCTCCTTCGCCCCAGTCAAGGCATGAAACATAGATCAAGAAGAAAGTTTGAGCGAGGAGAGAGTCGATATAATAAGTGCCTGTAGTTGATTGCTCTGAAACCAGGAAAGACTGAGGAGGAGGATAAGCTTTGGTGAACTCACTAATACACCTGAAGCATTTTTCTTCCTCTTGAATGTAACACACACCTTATGTAATACAAAAGCACTTGTAGACATAAACAGTCCACGCTGGTGTCCAAACCCATCTAGGTCAGAGAGTTGCAGCTACTACTTCCCATTGGACTCTCATGTTCTCTGTATGTGTAGATTGTGTGTGCGCATGTTCACGCCAATCCGTGTGTCTTTTATTGTCCGCCAGCACTGCGCTGTAATCAGGTAAGCCCAGCGGCAGAGTCATCTCAGACTGATACTATGAAGCACTAGCTGCCTCCTCTGCTGCCTTCTCTGCTGCCTTCCTTTCACGTTTCATCTCTCTTCCTCCTTTTCTTCCTCCTTCACCTCCTCAGCAGCCTCCAGGCGCTCTAATCTACCTCCCCCCTCTGGCTCACCTTCCTCTCCTCCCTCCTGTAGCTCCCCTCTGGCACACTGTCACCGCAGCACCAGCACCAGGCCCGGGCCTGTTTCATCTGGTTTCCTAGGACGAGGAGATCTGTGTTGTGTTATACGCACTGGAAAGTGTGTGTGTGTGAGAGTCGGGTGGAGTATCATTTCTTTATTGGGTTTGGTGCAACATTATCTCACCCTGTGGTTTTTGTGGTAATCTGTTTGTGAGATCAATGAGATCATTTGTGCAGTGGACACGCAAATATGTACTTAGTTGCACTTACAAGCAGTTTGTCAGTTCACATTTGGCCGAGTTATAAAGAACTGTCGTTGTCAAAACAGCTGGAATAGCTTATATGTAACAACATAGGGTTGGGTAGGTTTTTTAAGATTGTATTTTCAGTGAAGTGTATTATATGTTAAGCTTTAGTTATGCTACAGGTTAAGACAATTTGACGACACTTGCGATGTTTCCCTAGCCATTGATTTACACATTACTAAAGTCAATATAGCCAATACATTTCTTAAGTTTAAATGGTGTAGCCCAATGTATTACCTTACTAGTTAAATTAGCTAGTTTCTTCAAACTTAACAAGGACTTCACATGCAAACTCACCAATGAATATTCAAATAGCAGCCTGTCTGTGATTAATTTAAAATGCACGCAAATGCATGAGTGTTCCTATGAACAAACACATAGGAATGTTGCGTTTTCTATTTGTCTCCCTCGCCAAACACACACATATGCTCATGCACACCAACAGTCTGTCCCGTGTGTGTTTAGATTGAAAATGAAAGCTCCCAGTAAGAGTGTTTGCCAAGGTGTCTGTTTGGTGGATGGATGATTAAGTGGGTGATTTTATGAGGAGATTCCTCTGTGGTCTCAGCTGGGACTGAGCGAAAGAGATAGTGAGGGGGAGACGAGTGGGGGAGAACTGCCAGTCATTTGATGTAGAGGTGGAGTGGGGCAAGGAGCCTGGGTAATAAGGCTTGCGTCCGTGCGCACACACACACACACACACACACGCACTAACCTGAACACGCACGGAACCGTCCGGCAGATTAAATGCGGTGCAGGTTGTATGAGACCTGAGAGTGAAAGAGAGAGGGTGTTGAGTCAGTGTGTAAGCCGCAGGGCAGCAAAGTCTTCCTCCAGCACTAAGTCAGCCACTGATCTCATTTCTCCACAGATGGACTCCTAACACACTCACATCAGGGGACAAATATATATTCCCTCTCTTTTCCTCACACATTCCCGCACCACTGACCTTTTCTCCCACTCACCTTCTATTTCTTTCTCATGGCTCCTTGCTTTTTTTTTTTCCCTCACTCCCAATCTTCCCTGCACTCCGTCTATATTATCCTCCTCCATCCCAATATCCCTCTCGTTCTCTCACACTATTTTTCCCTGTCTCTTGTTTTAACCCTCTCCTCTATCCCATCGCTTTATCCCGTGTCAGCCCACACACCATTACCCCCTCTCCTCTTCCTCTGATCAATCACAGCCAACAGGTGCTGTAAATTGTGTCCTCTGGCGACCGGGTACCGCAGTGTCTCCCGCGTGCGTGCGTTCATCCCTTGCCCTTTCTCTTTGTTCCCTTTGCCACATCCCTCCAGCTCTTGCCCCAGTTTGTCAGTGAAGCAAAACTGGCTGTGTCTCGGAGACCATCATTCATCTCCCCATCCTGTCACAGCGGTGGCTCGGCTGGCCTCAGACAAATAGCATAACGGCAGATAATACAGCCACAGCCAGAAAAGAGCCAAATAAATGGTCCCCTCTCTGCCGCCCTAATGGTCCTGATTTCCACTTGGCCAGGGGGTAGTGCTCCAAACGGACACAAACATCGGCTTCTAACGAGGAAAGCTCATAAGTATCAACGAGCCGTTAAATAAATGCAGTGTTGGGTAATGTTACTTTTAAACAGTAACTCGTTATTTTTTTGGCGTTAGGAGTAACTTGAGTAATTCTGTGTTAAGAAAATTGAAAACTCCTTTGCGATTTATTTTCACAAGTTGCTTATATTGCCCAGATACTGCATAGCTTACTGTACAAATACATTGTGTATGTATGACTCTTCTGGCATACCATACATGAAGCCTCGTCTGTAACTCTGTAGGCAGGAATAACAGACACAACTCCCCCCTGTTGGATTACTACTAGACACCCATCTATACACAAGTGCCTGCCTCCCTTTTTGCACAGTAGATGTAGAGTAAACGTGTTTTTGCCTGTAGGGAACATGTTGTTTTCGAAAGGCTAAACGCTATCAAACATAGATTGATTAAATGTATCTCTTTGAAAAATCACATGACTTTTGGACTGTGGACTGAGAAGAAGACTGCGGCGCTATGTGTGTGTGTTTCTGAGATATTGACAGAGATAGGGGAAGATAATGTGGACTATTGTACTCAATGTAAGTTGAACAACAAATGTTGTCAATGTTAGGAATAGAGCTTTACAGTATTCGGCACAGCCCTACTCTTGTGATAAGGATTTGTTTAATGATCTTTAAAGAAAGATGGCAACTCTTCAGTTAGTATTGGTAGCATCTCCTCAACCACATTACCGCCTACAAGCTTGTAAACTTCCCTCGGAGTAACAGTCAAACTATAAGCTAGCGGAGGCTGTTTTGGATCTTTAGAACCGGCATCGTTCTCCTCCTAAATGGACCTCGCCATGAGTGTTGTGGATCTGTGTGTATGACTCATTACTATCAAAAAAGGTATTCTGAACACATTTATCCCCAACAATGCACACATGCGTCACACAAACACAAACCCTATGAATAGCTGTCTACTCTCAACATATCCACAGATAAATACTGTGTTTGTCTGTATGCAGTGATGTACCTGAACGCGTTCAATGAACGATCGTTCATGAACGCGTTCATATTTTGGGCGAACGTGAACTGAACGTACTGTATTTCCGCTAGATGAACGTAATTGAGAACGCGTTCATTCTCAGCGCTGTATAACGGCGTTCAAAAGTGCGTTCATTCTCAGCACTGTATTATAACGGCGTTCAAAAGTGTGCCATATTTCATATGCCTTTCAGCCGAAAACCCAGTTAAAACACACCGTAAACAGGCTTCAAAATAATGCGGAAAACCACCCAATCTGGCAACAGCAAGCTGCCTGTGACGCGTACGCCCCTGTCACCCCTGGCTGTCGCACTAAAATATACGTCATCAGACTCCTCACAACAAACAATTTGGAACCGCGGAACCGGCGAGCATTGAATTAATGAATTAATTAGTATGGACGAAGCCGAGAGCAGATGCAGCAGCACTCGCTCAGAGTCAGACTCTACGGCGTTGGCGTATGAGCATTTAAAAGAGTTTTACGTTAAAGTCAGTACTGACTCAGACGGAAAAAATCTAACGTTTGCCTGTAACCTTAGTTCTATTTCGTCCCTACTGACCGCCAGAGGCGGTGCTTTAAGCACTGGATATGTCCATCGCGCGCATGCGCAGCTCGAGTACCAATAACAACAAAGTCACCTGTGACCCACGTGACACCGGCTATATCAGCCGGTGTCGTCAGAGGATCTGTTCCTTTCATCTTCTCGCTGCGCGAGGGTACAGTGGCTACATTTTTGTACGGCTGTGCGCTGTGCAGAGCCTCGACAGACAGGTTGGTGTCAGCTTGTTGCTGGTGATGGCTGTGTCCCCGCACCCTCTCCCAGCCAAGTTGTCCTGATTGCTGTCTTATTTTTTGTTTGGCTTAGACTTTCTGGTGACGACAGTGTTCCCCGCTTCCTCTCCCATAAAGTTGCCCTTATGCTCTTTGAAAGTTCTGCTTGTGGCGTTGTGCCCGAGCTATCATTAGCATTTGAGTCCCCAGCTTTGGCTGTGTCCCTCATTCAATTTAGTATGGAAAGCCCAGAGTGTCATATTTTAAACCCGTTTTTCGTTTAGATGCAGAGAGTAAGGTAAGTACTTTCTATTTCTTAGAAGCTATTATCTGGTCTTAACATTTGTGTTCTGACTTGGTCGCTTGATTGTTAGCAGCAGCCGCTTGGCTAACACCTTGCTGTTAAGCTTAACTATTAACTATTACTGCTCCTAGTACTAGACTCCTAGCACTAGGATGATATGCAGAGAACATCTTCACTGCGGGTGCTGTGTGCTCCGCATGTGCGGTTACTACTGTAACCATGGCCTACGGTTATATGCGGGCTGTTCTCTTTCTTAGAAGCTAAGTATCTGGTCTTAACATTGTGTTCTGACTTGGTTGCTTGATTGTTAGCAGCAGCCGCTTGGCTAACACCTTGCATGTACTGTTAAGCTTCATTATTTAACTCGCGGTAAACGCATGGTATGGTTGCAGTAGCGCTATATCGTTGTATTTACTGCTCCTAGTACTAGACTCCTAGCACTAGGACGATATGCAGAGAACAATCTTCGCTGTGTGCTCTGCATGTGTGGCCATTAAGGAGGATTTCATCCTCCCAATATTATATTATCTAGTGGGCAGCCGTTTGGCTGACACTTTTAGGCACCGGCCACAGTTACTACTGTAACTAAGGTTCTAAGCCGTAAGTACTGGCCATAATTACTACTGTAACTACGGTTCCAAGCCGTGTAAGTACTGGCCATAGTCAATACCGTAACTACGGCTCTATGCTGTGTAAGTACTGGCCATAGTTACTACTGTAACTACGGTTTTAAGTCGTAAGTACTGGCCATAGTTACTACTGTAACTACGGTTCCAAGCCGTGCAAGTACTGGCCATAGTCAATACCGTAAACGGCTCTATGCTGTGTAAGTACTGGTCATAGTTACTACTGTAACTACGGTTCCAAGCCATGTAAGTACTGGCCATAGTTACTACTGTAACTACGGTTCCAAGCCGTGCAAGTACTGGCCAGAGTTACTACTGTAACTACGGCTCTATGCTGTGTAAGTTCTGGCCATAGTTACGACTGTAACTACGGTTCTAAGCCGTGTAAGTACTGGCCATAGTTACTACTGTAACTACGGTTATATGCCGTGTGAGCACTGGCCATGGTTACTGCTGTAACTACGGCTCTGTGCTGTTCTCTTCTTTAGAAGCTAGTTATCTGGTCTTAAACATGTGTGTTATTTGACTTGATCTCGCTTGATCGTTAGCAGCAGCTGCTCGGCTAACGTCTTGCGTGTACTGTGAAGCTTCTTTATTTTACCCAACTAGGTGAAGGCAGTGCTCTCGCTCCCGCTCCCTCTACCGGTAATGCGGATGTAGCTACAGTACATCCCTTTTTCTGTTCGCTGAGTAGTAGCACCGCTCTACTCTTCCCGTTCAGCAGGTAGCTGGTGAAGGCTGTGTTCCCGCACCCGCTCCCGGTTACGCTGTATCTGGCATTCGTCTCTAACTCAACCAGTGAAGGCAGTTCTCGCCCCCGCTCCTGGTAGACGCCAAACTGCCTCGTTTTTCCGTTAAGCAGGTAGTCGGTGAAGGCTGTGTTCCCGCACCCGCTCCCGGTTATGCTGCATCTGGCATTCGTCTCTAACTCAGCCGGCAGTGTTCTCGCCCCCGCTCCTGGTAGACGCTGAACTGCCGTGTTTATTAATCCAGCCAGGTGAAGGCAGTGCTCTCGCTCCCGCTCCCTCTGCCGGTAACGTGGGTGTAATTACATCCCTCTTTCTGTTCGGCGAGACGCAGCAACGCTCTACTCTTTCCATTAAGCAGGTAGCTGGTGAAGGCTTTGTTCCCGCACCCGCTCCCGGCTACGCTGCATCTGGCTACCTACAGAATGGCTCATTCATGTAGCACCTGTATGGCTTCTTTTGAGCCCGAGGACGGCCATGACCGCTGCCCCTCCTGCCTCGGCCGCCTCTGGCGGTCAGTGGGGACGAAATGTGAGCATCTGAGGGAGGATCTCACGGTAAACGCCTGCATGAACTGTAGCTGCATGCCTCGGGCGCTCAGAGTGGCTAGAATCACTGAGGTGGAACGTCTGGCAGCAGCCAACAGACACCTCTCCTTGTCACATCCTCCTCCAGATCAATTCGGCCGTTCCCGGCGACTTGAGGGAGCGATGGCTATGTGTGCTCCCCCCAATAGAAGGACTAGAAACAGGCTGTCCTCTAAAGTGGATCGGCTAGCTGCCGATAGGGGCATGATGAAGTCGCCTCTTGGCCCTTCAGCCTGGGCCCGGTGTAGGGGCTGCTAGCGGGCCGCCTGTCCACCCTTCGGTTGACGCCCCTCCTTCGGTTGGCGCACCTCCTTCGGCTGGCGCACCTCCTTCGGCTGACGCACCTCCTTCGGTTGACGCACCTCTGTATGAGGACGCCTTGTCGCTGGTACAGACTCGTCGCCAGGTTTCGCTGGCCCAGTCACCACTAACGGAGGCATGTAAGAGAGTCCTCCGTAGCGTACCAGTCGAGCCAGGGGAGCTGTTTAGGTCAGCTGCCCTGGAGGCACTGGAGCGTGCCGCCCAAGCTAGGCAGACCAGGCAGCAGCTCTCGGGTCTTCGCAGACCTGTGCCCACTCCCAGCAGGCCCAGGGGCCGCTCTAGCAGCCGCACTCAGCCGCCGGATTACAGGGGTGGTCTGCAGAGGTCTTAGCGGCCCGACCCAATGACTTTCGTGCCCCAGGTCGCCCGCCTTCCAGGCGGCCTCGTGCCCCAGAGCCTTACCGGCGCCCCCCAAGAGGCTCCAGGGGCCGGGGGGCTGGGCCCTGAAATCCCGGGGGCGGTCGTCGGCTGCTTTCCCAGCAGCAGCTCAGTTACTGGGCGGTCTGTACTTCCGTCCCTTGGGTGGTTTTCACCTTAACCCAGGGGTACGGACCGCAGCTCCGGCCCCTAGCCTTCGGCTGGGTCTAATTGACAGTTGTCAGCGATCCGGCAGGGGCCGTAGCTCTGGCCCAAGAGTTGGCCGTCCTTCTGTCCAAGGACGCAATCAAGCCAGTAAGATCCTCTGCTTAGCCCAGGGGGTTCTACTCGGCGTACTTTCTCGTGAGCAAGAAAGTCGGCGGATTTCGCCCGATCTTGGACCTCAGAGGAATCAACAGATTCCCGAAGGTGCTGCCATTCTATATGCTGACCACTTCATATGCACAAGTGGAGTGGTTCTCAACCGTGGACTTGAGGGATGCCTACTTCCACGTGGGCCGGGCAAGATGGTGCCTTATATTCAGTTCCTCCGGCCCTTGGGCAGACTGGCAGCTGCCTCGGCCGCTGGGCCCTTAGGCCCGCTGTCATTGCGCCCCATGCAGATGTGGCTGAACAGCCTTCACTTGGATGCCAAGTGGCACAGGCACAGGGAAGTCAGGGTGTCGCAGCATTGCCTCCACTCTCTGTCACGCTGGAGGGGCAGGGCCTATCTCCTAGTGGGCGTGCCCATGGGCCATCACCATAGGTGCATGTCTCTCAGGGTGGGGTGCAGTGCGGCAGGGCAGGACCGTTCAGGGTCAGCGGTCTGCCCAGGAGAGTGCGCGCCAGGTCAACGTGCTAGAGCTTCGGGCTGTGCAGCTTGCACTCACGCACTTTCTACCCCAACTGGGGGGCAAGAATGTGCGTGTTCCTTGGGGACAGCATGTACGTTGTTGCTTAGACAACAGTCCCTTCTAGATAGTGGACGTTCTCACTCCACTCTGAATTTATGTGGCTGCGATTTCTGCCCGACATGTTCGGGTCGACGGCGCCACGGCGGGGTGCCACAGGTCGGTGTCCCTCTTTATGAGAGGGGCTTTACGGCAGCGTCCCCCTAGCACCCCGAGGGCTCCGGGTTGGGACCTGCCCCTGCTGCCGGATGCCCGATCATCTCCTCCCTTCGAGCCCCTGGCCCAGGTGGGGCTTAGGTGGGTGATTCTCACAAAACCACCTTTGGTCATGTCTGTGAGGAATTGACAGACAAAATTACAAAAATAATCAAAATAATCCATTCTATATCAAACTGCATTGTGTATTGTATGTGGTACTATTGCTATTTTTGTAGTTGAGGTAGTAATTCATATTTTTTTCACCATTTTTCCATGTAGAAATTCATTACCGTAATGCGTCCGGAGTTTATTTTTTTACATTTAACCCCAAAATATCACAATAAATCTGCACAATTTAATACATACATAAATACAAAAAATTGTTGAAATGGTACATTCTTACTGGTAATATAATTATTTTGGGTCTAAGATTTATGAATTAAAATATTTTTGGATTAATATGTGTGTCCGGAGCATGTGAAGTTCATTATCGATGCACTGCCTATTTGGCCCCATTACAATTCCTGTTTGTTTAAATTAGTTGTTTTTTTACCCATGATGCATTGCATGGAAGAGAAGATGCAAGATGGCTCCAAGGTAAGATGTCCTTTCAAGGTCAAGCTATAGATATGTTAAAGATTCCATTTACTGACACCCCAGTGTACACTACTAACTGTCATTACCGTAATGGGGTATTATATAATGTTTTTTTTTAAAGTTATTGATTCCAAAATCAATAGAAAAGTAGCTTTTATAGAGCCAGAATGATAGTGCAAATATTTCTTTTGTAGCATCATGGCTATGCTAACTATTATGCTAGCTAGTGTTATGGTCATTCATTACCGTAATGCTCTGCATTCATTACCATGTCATATAGGAGGCTGTTACGGTAATGAACAAAATTGTTGCGGTAATGAAAGAAATGTGTGCAGCTATGTATGGTGAGCTTTAACTATAAAGAAATAATTTATATATATTATTTGAATCTAATTTATTTAATGAATACTGAATCCCTCTTGAAATTAAGTTCAGAAAAGGTGGAAAGGAAAAGGGCAGCTTCCAAGGTGAGGGTGGTGAAGCACAGAGAGAAAGTGTACAGCAACCCAGAGCTGCTGGAAGAGTACAGAAGGAAGGAAAGAGAGAGGTTAGAACAGGACATCTTCACATTGTGTGTGAGAGAGAGAGTGAGTGACACCATGGCTTCAAGGGAGGAGCAGCCGCCAGAAAGAAAAAAAAGAGTAACAGTGAAATCTAGCTAGTTAACTTCAGCTAACTTTATGCGAGCTGCAAAATATGGATAGATTTTTGGTGAAGTTACCTAAAGTGAGAGAGGAGACAGCGTCTGTCAGAAAACGAAGGAAGTATGACAATGATTATTTGAAGCTAGGATGTTCATGGACCGGTCCTGATGACACTCCACTGCCACAGTGTGTTATCTGCAACGAGGTGCTAGCTAATGATAGTATGAGACCATGTAAACTCCGGCGTCATATTGAGACGAAACACCCATGTTTGGTGACCAAGCCACAGGAGTTTTTTGACCGGAAGCTCAAGGAATTGCAGTCACAGAAAAATGTCATTGACACATTTAGCACTGTGAATACAAAGGCAACCGAAGCATCATACCGAGTGGCGTTACGGATAGCTAAGGCAGGTAAACCTCACAACATTGGTGAAACGTTACTCCTCCCTGCTGCTAAAGACATCTCCGTCTCAACTATTTCTCTCCGAGTGCAACGTATGAGGAAGCTGCCATCCTTAACCTCAACATGTTTAAAACATAAAGATAAAGAGGTTTAAAAAAGCTATTGTTTAATGTTTTAAGGAGGTGACGCTCAGCCAATCAAAAAATAGGAAGGTAGCGAAAACAGAGCATTTTATGACATTTTCTCACCTTACATTTTCTCTTTGAAATGCAATTGAATACCCCTGCATTATAGCAACAACAACAATAATAATAGCAATAATAATTGGGAGGGGGGGGCGCGGCTGTGATTATGTTCTCTGAGGGGAGGCTCACCTTCCCACACTTTGGGAACCCCTGGTTTAAATGACAAAAAGGAAAATGACATCCCTCTGTTGGAGGGGCAAAGGACGCTGGTGGGATTTTTTTCGCCGCCAGCAAAGCCGGTTCCTGTGACGGAAAAAAGTGTACTGCCAGCGAGCCTTGCCGTTGGCTCTCAGCCCGAGCCTGAGTTGCCGCCATCCTAGTCTCCGCCAGCATCCCCCGCCCATGCAGGTGCCCCGGGGCCGGAGTTGTCGTCATCTAGCCTCCCACCCCATCCAGAGCCTACGCCATCTGACAATGTCACTTCTACACCCGTAAGCCACGAAGAGAAACCGGTCAGCCACAACAAAAGGAAGTTTGTTGGAACCTGGAAAATGAAGTTCCCGTGGTTGTGCTATAACAAACAAAGTCCTAAAATGTATTGCACACTATGTGTAAGGGAAAAAAAGCACAACTTGTTCACCGCGGGGACGTCCAACTTCAGGGTGAAGACTATAGAGATGCACATAAAGGGGGTGGATCACAAAGCAGTGCTAGATGCACAGCATTTACGAAGAAACAACGTTCAAGTTGCCGTTAATCGAATGGTCTGTGCCAGATCAAAGGCGGTAATTGCGGCCAAGAGGAACGTGTATTACCTGGCAAAAGAACTGTTGCTGACACACAAAAACAAAAGCTTGAATGAACTGTGCATTCTGCAGGGATGTGAAACCTTGGCAGAACTGCGAGTTTCAGAGAACGCCCTCACAACGACATAGTGCAGGACATGCAGTGCGCCGTAATGTGCTGAAGGAGGATTTCATTGCAAAGTTAAATAACTCAACATTCAAGGGGCTCATGACTGACGAGTCCACGGACATTTAGGTGGAAAAGCTTCTTTGCATATATGTTAACCTAATAAATGACGGTGACTTAGAAACCCACTACTTGTGCAACACAAAGATAATGCATGCGACGCTGCTACCGTAACGCAAACCATTAAGGAGCAGTTGCAAAATTACAACATCGACCTGAACGACATAACTGACGTCCGTACAGATGGGGCAGCGGTTATGACTGGAAGAGAAAATGGGTTCGTGGCGCGTTTTAAAAAGGGAAAACCCAGCCATCGGTGGCACACACTGCGCTGCACATAAGCTAAACTTGTGTGCCCAGCAGGCTGCTGTGGCAATACCATCCCTCCAGCGCTACCAGAGGACGGTGGGCAGCATCTATGGATACTTCTCCAACAGCAGCTCTCGGCAAGCACGGCTTAAAGAAATGCATGTCATCCTGGACACTGATGACGTTCAGCCTGCTGTAACCTCAACGATCAATGCACTGTGAGCCATGCAGATTGGAGATGAAGGCGGCCTAAAATTCCAAGAATTCTTGGCCAACATTGCGGGAAAAAACGGCGAGATGTATTTTAAGGGAGAAAAGATAAAGGCCACCAGGGCGATGCGGCAGGCCGTGGATGGTGTAAGGCAGCGCTTCCTCGACACCCTCATCCAGAATATTGAAGATCGTTTCCCCGACATCGGCCTCTTTTCCGCTTTTCGCATATTTGACCCATGGTGTCTGCCACGGGACAACACTGAACGTGCGCGATTTGGACGCGATGAGCTGCAGACCATCCTGGATCACTTGTGCCCAGCGGGACGGGAACCTATCGTTGACACGGACACCTGCAGCGCAGAGTGGTCACCTTTTAAGGAGCTGGTCCATGCAAACTACAGCAAAAATTCCTTCCAGGAGTTGGTGAAGATCATGGCTACACAACATGCTGGCTTCCTACCTGAAACCACAAAGCTCCTGGCTGCAATCTCAGTCATTCCAATGAGCACGGTGCGGTGCGGACGTGGATTCAGCATTCAAAATCGCATAAAGACCAAGGGCAGGGCAAGAATAAAAGCAGAAAATCTCGACTGAATCTGTATTGAAGGACCACCCATTGAACAGTTTGACTTCTACAGAGCCCTGGAAAAGTTTAGAGTGGAAAAACACTGCCGCATTTTCCAAGGACCATGCAAGGAGCGGTGTCCCTGCCGGCAGCGGTGATTTTATACAGGTACATTATGTATCATGTAACAAACGTTACGTTACTATTGTCTATTGTGTGTGTAAAGAGACAGTATATAAAAGTAACAGTGCAATTCAAAATTGTGTGTGTGTGAATATATACGTAAAGCGAAAGTATTTATAAAGCAATAGTATATCTCTTCTCCATGTAAGGTCATTACCATAACAAAAGCTTTTCATTACCGACATGCTCTGTTCATTACCATAACACTTCCTTAATAAGTTAATATTTTGATAGGAATATGGAAAACCTTCAAATTTTCATTTTGTACAGGAAATGTTTGGTATGTCTGTTCATATTTTAAAATTGTCTTTTTTCAATCAATTGTACAATTTACACCACAGTAAAAGTCAATGTGTGGAACATAAAATTGTGTTACGGTAATGAAGTTAATAACTAAAATTATTATATTATTATATATTTACCTGAATTATTACACTATGTGACTACTTGTGACTATTGACAGCAGCATACGTTAAAAAATAAAATGCCAAACATTTACTCAAATATTTAGTTATCATCAATTGAAAATGTGTTACGATAATGAATTTATTTGGTCAATGACTCGTTAAAACTCTCTAAAAATGTGTTTTAAAACATATACAGAACTTTTCTTTTACTAGGGCTAGTTCATTTAGAACCTGGTTGATACTAATGAGAACAATTATTTTCTAAATCTGCATCGAACTGTTTTGGCTCATGTTACACCAAGTTCGTGAGAATCACCCAGGTGGCTGCCCACGAGCTTGCCATAGCCTCAGGGAAGCGAGTCGGGGAGTTGCATGTCCTCTCCATAAACAATACATGCCCGAGGTGGGACTCTCAGGCGTTGCCCTTTGGGCAAATGTGGCATTCCTGCCCGGGGTCCTTCCACAAACCCACTTCAATCAGCCTGCCCAGCTGGCACGCTTTGACATTCAGGAGTACGGCACGTCGAAGTTGCTGTGCCCTGGGGGTGCCCAAAGGGCGTATATCAAGGCTACTGCCTGTATACGGCAGTAGGAGCAACTCTTGATTTTGCCCTGGCGGCACTAAAGGAGGTTATGCCCTCTAACCAGTGGCTGCCCCACTGGGTTGTCGATACCATCTCACAGGCTTACGGGGCCAGTGGCCGCCCCCTGCCATCAGGCTGAGATGCCACTCTACGAGGAGCATCTCAACATCTTGGGCTGCCCTGAGGGTGGTGCCCCTGGAGACCATATGCGCCGCGGCGTCGTGGGCGTCTTCTGGCACATTCTCCAGTTGTCATCAGGTCAATGTCGCCACTCCCCATTCTTTGGGCGTGGTCCTTTTGCCGAGCTCCGCTGTTTTCCAGTTTCCAGTTTCCACATTGTTGGTATAAGTCATCCAGTGCTTAAAGCACCGCCTCTGGCGGTCAGTAGGGACGAAATAGAACGATAGTTACGGCTGTAACTATAGGTTACTTACGTAACCCCAGTTCTCAGAGTAACACTCCGTTCGATGTCTCACTATGGGATGCGCCTCATCGCGGAGCAAACGGAAGCATCAATCTCATTACGCCAATCTTGATTGGCTGGTGATCTTGACGTCAGCGTCAGGGAATTCACCCCCTATAAGTAGCTTGCGCCACGACGCATGCGTCATTCAAAATAAGCACCTCTTCTCGCTTCACCATAGCAAGGAGGGCCGTCTGGTGAGACATCTCACCAGACATGTTACTCTGAGAACTGGGGTTACGTAAGTAACCTATAGTTCTCATTCATAACACTCCGTTCGATGTCTCACTATGGGAAATTGTAGCTCCCGTATTGTCAGACGAGCTTATCTCGAAAATCACCAAACCAACCAGAACCGGTAGAACAGGTAGAGCTCTGACTCAACCAGGTGCCCAGCACTGCTTGAGTCACACTGGGAGCAGAACGTCCAGCCTGTTAAGAGGCGGACAAAAGTGAGCGGCGAGGACCAGCTCGCCGCTGCACCAATGTCTTGGATGGGAGACATCCTGGACAGAGCCCAGGATGCAGCCAGACCCTGAGTAAAAAGAGCTCGCGGACCCGAGGGTGCCTGCGAACTCTGACTCGTATGGGCCCTAAAGCAATTGCTTCCACAAACCAGTGGGAGAGCCGTTGCTTAGTAACAGGCTTGTCCTTATAAGGGTTAGCCCAGGACACAAGGGGTTGGTCATTATGACGAAGCACCCTTGATCTGTCCCTGTACATGCGTAAAGCACGGGCTGGACACGGCAAATCCGGCCGCTGTACCCCGGAGGAATACAGTGGCGGGGAGGATGCCTCAATGTCAAATGTGGTACCTGAACCAACCGCCTTAAGATAAAGGCAGGGTTGGGCTTCAACCACACTCTGTTTGCCCTGGGGCGAACTGAGTGCATGAAGACTGTACAGATAGCGCATGAGTGCCACTGGCTCGCTTGGCAGCTGCCAGGGTCAGCTTCATGTCACACTGTATTCAGATTGTACCACTCACGGGCCAGGCCCATAGAGCCAAGCGCTCTGGGTGTGGGTGAAAGATCGCCCCCCCCCGCTTGGGACAGTATGTCCCTGCGTAGTGGGAGCTGCCATGGCTGCCCGCACAGCAGCTGATATATCTCCGCTAGCCAGTACATAGCTGGCCAGTGCGCAGCTATCAGGATAAGTGTGTGGCGTTGCTCTCTCACTCTGGCCAGAGTTGGGGGTATCAGAGCCAGGGGTGGGAACGCGTACAGAAGGCCCGGGGGCCAATCGTGCGTGAGTGCATCCACGCCTAACGGTGCATTTAGATCGCGCATCGAAAAGAACAGCTGACACTGAGCGTTGTCTTTCGATGCGAACAGATCCACCGCGGCTCTGCCGTAACGCACCCACAGCTGGCTCACAATCCTTGGATGTAGAGTCCAGTCTGCATAAAGTGGTATACCTCTGGACAGTAGATCTGCCCCGAGGTTCATCACTCCCGGTACGTGCGTCGCTCTCAGCGCCATGGCGCGCGGGGTTTAGTTTTAGGGCGGCCACCCAGCGCTGAAACTCCCTCATGTGTAAGCGTCCCAGTCGTACGACCAGGATGGCTGACGCCATGAGCCCCAGCAATCGCAGGCATGATCTGAAGACAACATGTTTGCGCAGCTGGAAAAGAGCGAGACAAGCTCTGAAAGCTTTCACTCTTTCCGCTGACAAGCGAGCTGAAAAGGGCACCGAGTTCAGGCGTAAACCCAGGAAGAGTATAGTCTGCGCGGGGCACAACATGCTCTTCTCTGTGTTTATTATGAAACCCAGGTTGAGCAGGTGCTTTACGAGGACATTTGTCTGCGTAACAGCCTCCTGCTCCGACTGTGCGAGAAGCAGCCAGTCGTCCAGGTAGGTCGCCAGGCTAATACCCTGTGGTCTTAACGGGGTTATCGTGGCTTCCGTACATCGTACAAACATCCTTGGACTGAGAGACAGACCGAAGGGGAGTACTCTGTATTCATAACAGATCCCCTGAAATGCGAATCTCAGATATTTCCTGTGTGGGTAATATACTGGGATGTGAAAATACGCATCTTTCAGGTCGACTGATGTAAACCAGTCGTCTTGTCGCACGAGCCGCAGCAGAGATGTGTGAGTGAGCATTCTGAACTTATATCTTTTTAGATATTTGTTCAGAGCCCTCAAATCAAGTATTTGCCGAATTCCGTTCCCTCCCCGTTTGGGAACGAGGAAGTACTTGGAATAGAAGCCGCCCTGACTCTGCTCGGCAGGTACAATAGATATAGCCCTCTTTTCTAGGAGTGAGAGAATCTCTCTCCAGAATATGGGCTGACTCTCCTCGGGCCTACGAATGCAGAATGCCTGAGAAGCGAGGGGGGGGTGACGGTGACTTGGAGTCTGTAGCTCCGTGTAACTGTCTTGAGAAACCCAAGCAGATGTCATGAGCAACTCCCGCTGTATGCTCCTTAGAGCCAGCTGAGATGTCACGTCTCTTCCCCTCTGAGTCTCCATTTGTTGTGTTATGAGGCCCTCCAGTGTCTGAGCACTGTGGTGCCACATTTCGACAATCCCCACCGACACAGCGCATGCGTGTGGCGGTGGTGCCCTTACGGCTCCAGCCGGCACTGCGCATGCGCGTGACGGAGGTGCCTTCACAACCCCAGCCGGCACTGCACATGCACGTGACGGTGGTGCCTTTACAGCTCCAGCCGGCACTGTGCATGTGCGTGACGGTGGTGCCTTCACGACCCCAGCCGGCACTGCGCATGCGTGTGACGATGGTGCCTTTACAGCCCCAACCGGCACTGCGCATGCGCGTGACGGTGGTGCCTTCACAGACCCGTCAATTGTCCGCCCTTTGAGAGAGGCCGTAGCTGCTCTCAGAAGGGGAACAGTTGACGGACTGTTTATTGTTTTTATTGTTTTTCTTTTCATTTTTTCAAGCTGCGCCCTTGGCTCGAAGCCTGGATGCGTTAGCGGAAAATGTTTTATGACAGAAAAATCAATAAGTGTGTGACATGTGTTTATGCGGACTTGAGGATGGTGTTGAGGCATCTCTCGAGGCGGCGGGAACACATTTAGAGCTGGGGAACCGTAGACTTCCAGCTCTGTCACAGAGGGGAGAAGGAGGGGCTGTCACGCCGCTCGCTTCTTCTTCCTCGACTGCTGGCCGAAATTGTGGGTTGGCTGCGCCTGGGCTGCAGCCGGAACCGGAGATTTTCTAGGCCAGCTCGCCCTCGTCCCCTGCCTGGGCTGGGGACTCGGGGCGGATTGCGACCTTCGAGGGAGGCAGAGGTGGAGAGCCTCGTCCTCCTTCTTTTTCGACTGGCATCTCCTCTGCATGGAGGCAAGAGCGGAGCCGAAAATCCCCTCGGGAACGATGGGCATGTCAAGCACATCCTCCTTTTCCCGGTCTGGGAGGTTGGTGAGGTTGAGCCATCTAGCTCTTTCCTGCACCACCATGATCCCCATTGTTTTGCCCGTGGCCTGGACGGCGCAGCGTTGGACACGGAGACAAATGTCTGTGACCGCAGCCAACTCGTCCAGAACAGCCGGTCCAGGATTACTCGACATATCCTCACAGAGCTCCGCTTGGTATGCGGTTAGCAGTGAGGAAACGTTCAGAGCCCTGGCGGACAACGCTGCGGCTCTGTAGGACCGTTCAGTCATGGTCGACTGGAAACGGTCCACCTTTGCTGGCAGCGTGGGGTTCCTGCTTGGTGACGGGCCCATCCTCGGTAGGAGGTGGGCTGCCACCAGCAGTTCCATCGGCGGTATGCGGAGCAGGCCGAGCCTCTCCATACCGTCGCAGTCTAGGGAGGAGGCACCCTGGATTGGGGCCTTGTTGCTAAAGGGTCGGTCCCTCCACGAGACCGACACCTCATCCAACATCTCCGGGAAGACCGGGAGGAGTTGCCTCCTTGTCCTCGTTGCTTGGGGAGAATGTTTCCCCTCGTAACGGGACCTGGCGGTCTCCTTGGCCATTTCGGGCCACGGGATGTCTAGCCTGGACGCAGCGCGCTGACACGCGGCCTGCAGGTCCATGCTCAGACAGGGCGAAGCTGGTGTGCTATCGCCCGGGAGAGCAGCCATCGCTCCCGGCTTTGCCGTTTGAGCCGAAGACATGAAGATATCTTCTTCTTGCTCATCCGAATCAGACAGGAGGAACTCAGAGGTGTCCTCTTCGTCCTCCATGTAGTCTAATTCCAGGACATCCTCCGCGGGCGAGACCATGGTGAGGTCTCGCCGGGAGCTCCCGCCTGGTGAGGCGTGGGGCTCCGTTCCCGCGTCTCTTGCCGCCACCGGGACCCGGCCTGACACGGCGTGGGATCCCGGTTCTGCAGCTGCCGGTGTTAGTGAGCCCCAGACCGACACAGTGAGGGGCTCAGTCTCTGCGGCGGACGCCCCCGTGTCTTGATTGCCAAACGGCGAATCAGTGGACATGAGGGAGTCCTGTTCCAACAAGCTAGCTTGGTGTGCTAGCCGTCGGTGGAGGCTCTTTCGGGTGAAACGGGCACAATGCCCGCACGAGCCGGGGTTGTCGATAGCCTCCTGGGCGTGTTCCAGCCCGAGGCAGGACGAGCAGACCTGGTGTGAGTCTGTGCCTGCTATCTTCAACCCGCAGCCGCATGACCGAGCCTCCGAGTCCCTGACTCCTCTGGTGTGAGGGGGAGAGGCGTCCATCTTGTTCGCCTCGTGGCGTGGAGAGGACCCGCTCGTAACAGGTACGTCGTTGAGAGAAAAAGTGTTACCAACCCGTCCTTAATCCGGAGAAAAAGGGACGGTGTGGGTCCTTTGTTCTCAAAGAATATTGACTGGTGTGTCAATATACTTCTAATCCTTTTCTCCTCCGTGAGAGAGAAAAAGAAAAGCGTCCTCGCTACCGTGGTGTCGGTAGTAAGGGGAAGCTAGCTAGCAACAGGTGCGTAGCTAGCTTGAGAAAAATCAAAACCTTACCTTACTTTCCGGGGAAAGAAACGGCGAGGTCGATTTTAATACTAACTGGCGTTAGTATTACCGTCTTCTTGCGAAGCAGAAGGAGTAGCCGGCGAGCGCCCGTCGACCGAAATGGTTATATTTGGGTTCAGTCTGTGGACCGTTAAGCTTGTCCGGCTACTATAGAGATGTGCTCTGAAGCGAGAAGAGGTGTTTGAATGACGCATGCGTCGTGGCGCAAGCTACTTATAGGGGGTGAATTCCCTGACGCTGACGTCAAGATCACCAGCCAATCAGGATTGGCGTAATGAGATTGATGCTTCTGTTTGCTCCGCGATGAGGCGCATCCCATAGTGAGACATCGAACGGAGTGTTATGAATGAGAACTACGGTTCTATGAGTCCCGGATGACCGCCAGAGTTCCCTGTCACTCAGAATTATTGTGTGCTCGCGAGAAGATTCTGGGAACAGATCCTCTGACGACACCGGCTGATATAGCCGGTGTCATGTGGGTCACAGGTGACTTTGTTGTTATTGGTACTCGAGCTGCGCATGCGCGCGATGGACATATCCAGTGCTTAAAGCACCGCCTCTGGCGGTCATCCGGGACTCATAGAACCGTAGTTACAGCCGTAACTATTGTTTCATACCTCAGCCTGGTTCCTACCTCGTGTTGTGTTAGTACAGAGTTATGTCGGCACATGTTTATATGTTTGCACAATGACTACTTTCACTTTTGGTACTTTAAGTATATTTAGATTATTATACTTAATAAAGACCATTCAAGCAGCACGTTTTTCCTCATGTTTTTGAAAATATACTGTAGAGATGAAAGCTGCAGCTGCTACTAGTGTGTACTGAATGGGCGGCAGCAAAGCGTTATGGAAATGCAAGTATTCTGATTGCTGTCTGTGGTTCTATATGGGTTGTGGCAATCATTTTGACAAATAATAGCTCGCAGCAACGTATTGAAAAAATAACTATAAACTATAAATTAGTTCATTTTTGAAACCATGAACTTTAGTTCAACATTTTGAATTATGAACTATGAACTGAACTAGTTCATTTTAAAATGTGTGAACTGTGAACTGAACTAGTTCATGTAGAAAGTGAACTCTCCCAACACTGTCTGTATGGATGCGACACAAAGGCCTCTGTTGTGGGAGCAAATAACAGTGAAGTCATTCAAAGCCCAAATCAAATCACACATGCAGCCGACTGTAACCTGTAGGGATACGTGTTAGACAGCAGGATGTAACAAAATATTTATTTTTGTTCGGCATATTTTAAGCAAAGTTCCCTAAAACTGGAACGAAATGCTAATCATAGTATGCTTCCATCATTTATTGCAACAGCATGAGATGTTCTCACCAGGGTGTAAGAAAATCACATAATTAAATGAACACAAGTGTCTCCTCTCTAAATCAGGTACATCGTGGCATTTAATGTTTGCTTCCCACCTGAGATGGCATTTGTTATGGCATATGTTATGAATTAGTCTCCACTGTCAACATACCAGGTGGTGATTTTATTTAAGCTGTCATGATTATTTGGGCTCGCTGCTAGAGGGTGTTGCGGAGGGAGCTATTCATTTAATTTCCCTCCGTTTAATATTAGTACATTTACAATCTAAAAAAATATAATAAGGGTTTATTTTTCCATCATGTTGTGATGAGGCCTAATGGAAATGACCCCAACTGGCCTCATAATTAAATGATACAAAATAAAAGCTGTTGTTATGGACAAAGCTAAGGGAGGGATTGTAGTTTGAGTGACCAACATCACTTGCCAGTAAAACATAAGAAACTTACAGTGGTGCTACGTTGTCTTCAACCATCCATCCAATAGTCAGTTCCTGGAACATAAGCAGGTTTCTGGGCACTTCCAATCATTGCCTTTTTACTTGGGGGTTTGGACTCGTAAATGTTTAGGATATTGCTAATGGAGAAGTCTGCTGTGTACGTATTTTGGTGCGTCTGTAAGATGCCAGCACCATATCTGCTGACTGCATCCTCTCCGTGTTTTCTCTCACTGATGCCCCTCTCCCATTCTCCTTGATCATGGCTACTGTTGTCATCTCCTGTCCCCCAGCGTAATGAGTCAGTGTGTGATGTTGGATGGCTGCTGACAGTGTGTCCCATGACTCACATGGGGTTGGTACTGTTGTCCCTGCACATCTCAATACTTCCCCCCCACCCACTGTGCTCCTATTTCTCGCTAATCGTGCATCTGTTTGGGCTGTACCTCCCACAGTGGGTAAGGATAAAAACAAATAAAATACTGTCAAGGTGACACACGACATTAACCCTCTTAAACATACAGGGTCCAGTCGGCCAGCTATGCCAGTTTTCCATAGCCTTTATTGTGTTTCTTCTGTCACATGCTTCTCTTCTCTGGAGTATGAGAAGCTGAAACAATAAAAGCTGGAGAATAAAGGGACAGAGCCAGAAAGCTGGCTGAAGGCACAAAGTGTTGGCCTGTGGAGAGTCCGATGATGACAGAGGCCAAATTGACATTGGAACTGAGGCAAACTGTTGGTTTAATTGCATGCGCTCATGCAGCAGCGATTTGTACTCTCATAGTACTTTGAGATATGTAGCGCTCCTCGTTAAATTGGCGCTTTTTAATCTTTTCATCACACCAGTGTGTTTTTCTTCATCATTTAGATCCACATGCGAAGAAAGATGTGGTTGTTCTCTGTCCTGATGACATGTCAGCTTCAGCTTATCAGCCTGTGACAAATGGTAAACATTCCTGTACTGGTGTGAGGCCTGCTTTTGACAGACACCCTGCCCTGTTTTATGTAAATACCACACTTAAACACTCCTGTTTTAAAGGGCCCGGGCTCTCGTAAACCTTGACAGACCCTCGGGCCGTGCCTCTGCCTGTTAAACACTGACTGTTTATGGATGCCTGTACCTGCATCCCTCCACCCGTAAACACTTTTCTTTGTCCTTCTGGGATAGAGGGTGGAGAGGAGATAATGTCTACTCATCCAGGAAGTGTTTTAGGCCTGTCCACGCTTGTGTTTTAAAAAAAGATATATTGCGTTGATGTTTTCCTTTGTTTTTGTCCACACTCTTGTTCTTTGTTCAAGTCTCTCATCCACAATAAAATGCCAAATCAATAGAAAGGCACGTAGCTTTCTTCAAGCGACCATGGACATTTGAGCTTCACAGCATTTCAGGCCATTTCCCGTGTGTTGTTTATCACCAGAGCCTGCAATCACATATATTGAAAAGCTCAGTTTGATCTGTTGTTTATCCACTTAGGAGAAGGTGTTTGACAAGATCAAGCTTTGATTGAAAAACTTGATGTTGTGTCTGAATGGAGGAAAAACAATGTATTTCCATAATCATTTGCATTTGTGTGGAACTGCTTTTAATCTCCCTGGTCCATGTTCCCAGGAGCTGCAGACCCCCCCCCCCCCCCCCCCCCCCCCCCCCCCCACAGGCTTCCCGTAGCCTCTCCCTGATGTTCCTGCTCTGAATGCAGACGGACTGCTTGGTGCCATTGTCATTGTTGAACCAAAGTTATTTTAATCACTCCGCCAACCCAACCCACCGTGATTTACTAGCCCGTAGCATCCATAGGAATCTACGCCAGCCAATTGCATTAAAGAGATAAATAACCCGAACAATAAAAGCGTTGTGAGGGAGCCGAATGGGCCCTTGAAATGCTCATCGTCCATTTGGTGCAGTAAGCAATGGGGTGGGAGGGGGGGGAGAGGAGATGCTGGGCTTTTAGTAGAAGGTTTTTTAGGGGTGATATTGTGATTGGTGGTTGAGGTGATGTCATGTCATCCATCTTAGGGAGCCACTTCATTAGGCTAATGGAAGGGCTGGACCACTCACCGTTTTCTGTAAATGTGTGTGTGTGTGTGTGTGTGTGTGTGTGTGTGTGTGTGTGTGTGTGTGTGTGTGTGTGTGTGTGTGTGTGTGTGTGTGTGTGTGTGTGTGTGTGTGTGTGTGTGTGCTTCCATTGATGGCAGCTTCCAAGGCTAAAGTGGTTATGAAGACTAAAGTGATTTTATGGGCCTGAATGTGTGTGCGCATGCCTGTGTGTGTGTGGCAGAATCGTCCCTCAGTGCGGTAATGACACTGTTTTAGGTGAGGGGAGATAATGCGATGCGTCTGAGGAGCTAAAGCACACCTTATTCCTTTGATGTTTAAACTACACTTAGGTTCTTTCAATGACTTGCAAAAATGTGAAGTGCAGAACGGGATACTTGCCTCGCTTTAGGGTAATATCAGTGATAGGCTTTGATTTGTCACTGAGTTAAATGAGTGTGTCACTTCAAATGTTCCTCTTGTGCAGAGTGAACAGGACAAATGGAATCGCTCTTTGAATTTGCTGCGCCATTCGGCCTGCTCTCTCTCGATGTCACTCTTCTCTCTCTTTTGTCGTCTCTTCTTCGTTGTCAGTTTTCCACCTGAAACCCACAGGATTTTCAGTCTGGACATGTGCTGTCTTTACGAGAGTGATTCGTCTGATTCCATTCCTCTCTTTGTTGTCCAGGCCATCCCACCTTCGACAGCCCATTTTATCCTCTTCTTTATGTTTTTCAGATGTCATATATAAGTCCTGCCTCTGGTTTGCTTTGTAACATCCTGAACTTATCTGATCTTCTGATCTCTTTTTCCCTCTTTTCTCTGGCCAACATCTCCATTATATATATAATATCGTATACAATATATATATTTTCTCTTTGTAAATCAGTTAAATAAGTGATGGTTAAGCAACAGAGCCTTCAATTACAACCTGATGATGGCCTTGACATGAGGCCAATGGGCCAGCCCATATATGTTTCAGTCGTTTTATAAAAAATAATGTGTTTTGCTTCCATTTTTCATAATGAAGTAAATGTTTACTGCAAAAGTCAACCCATAACGATGAACAACACTATTAGCGTTTTGATTGGTTTCCAATAAACCTTTCTTTTACCTCAGGGAAAATAAAGGCTCGATTTATGGCCCAAAGTTGTGGATAACATAACGCAGTGTGTCATTGCAGTGTAAAGTAAATACATCAACAATGACATCTTAAAACATCAAAGAAAGCTTGGTTTAAGTAACAGACATGATTTACTAGTTTTGAAACTGGTAATCTTTTTTTGAAATCCGCATTTTATTTTAAAAACCAGATACAAAGTGTTCTTCCTGTTTGCAATCATCAAATAGTATTCATCACGAGCAACTCTTTTTATTAGGAACTCTTATATTTTCTGGCATATGATGTCTTGTCTCAGGACATTAACTTGATATTACATTAATGTGTTCACACAATTTAGAAAATAATGTGAGTATTAACGTACTATATGTGTATCCATGCTTGCACAATAGAGGTGTTAATCTAGTGTTATACAAGCTGCGCTGTTATGTTTCATTCTAAAGCCTCCATATCTCTGTAAAAAAGAAAACAAACACAAAAAACTCTTGTTTTCTTGTAGCAACTTAAACATATGCTCACCATTACCATTACGATGTTTCAATGAGAGGCCGGTACCCCCCACATATTGACACCTGCTTCCAGAGCAGAGGCACACTAGCCAAGCTGTTTCTTATGAATATTAATTTCTTCACTATTAACTTCTGTTACTGAAGGTCGCGAGCCCCCCGGAATAGGAATGACAATACTACCTGCTTTTTCTGTATTATTTGTGACAGCCATTAACTCGCTGTCTATGTATGCCCGGATCTGAGGAATGAAGGATGTTGTGACATTCTCATTTTAAAACGTGTTTAGGTGGACATATTCTTTGAACTCTGGGATCAACTTTGATGTTTTGATGGATTGAAGCATGAAAATAGTGTCAATGCTTATTGGATTCCTGTCAAACGTGTGAGAAAGGAGAAGACAGTATTTTCTGATGTCATCTGTGAGAAAACAATCAATTGCTTGATGCAACCAGATACAACATTATTAGAGGACTGAGCTGATGGGGATGTTATTATCTGACGTAACCTGTGGGTCACAGGGTAAGGTGTGGAAGAAATGTGTGTGAGGTGATATATTTGCACATGTTTCTGATGTGTCAGACCCTTTTTCAAGTGATGGCATCAAACACTTGTTATCTCTGCCAGGACATGTGTACCCGTGTGTGTGTATCTGTCTGTCCGCTACTTATCTCGCTTAGAACTGGATCAGCCTAATATTTTTATTCTGCTTGACTGCTGACTCCTCACACCTCTTAACTGGACCCCCAAGTGATCTGCTTCACTAGCAAAAAGCATGTACGGCCTTTGGCTAGGCCAAGAAAGACCCTTACTAGTTGGTTGCATCCCACATTTTTTCCTTCGTTTTTGCGCCAAAACAAACATTTATACAAAGGCTTTGTCGTGAGCAATTGCTGATTCATTCCAAACTCAGCATGTTATGATCCAATAAATTAAGGGGTTATATGAGCTGAATAAACCCCTTTTTGTAATCTTTGCTGCTACCTTGATTGTGATGTATAGATAGATAGATAGATAGACAGACAGACGGACGGACGGACGGACGGACGGACATAGATATATGTATATACTTTAATGATCCCAATTTGAGAAACTGTTTTTCACAACTATTAAAACTATGCAAGTAGCACTTATCGGTTAACATGATGTTGTCAAGGGTCTTGTCTGTGTAAAACAAAAGTATACATTGTGTCTTCTGACTAAATATGGGTAAAATGTTTGCTTCTTTCATTGGAAATTTAAAGGCAAGGCAATGTGGTGTGAATGTTGACATGAACCCCTTTCCCATGGCTTCAGACTCGCTGTGTTTTCAGAGCTGTTTGTGCTGTGTGCCTATCGGTATTAGTGAACCTTTGCATATCAAAGCGCAGCTTGTTTGGCTTGTGTCCGGGTGCGCTGCACACCGCGGTGGCCTTTAACGCCTGTCCCTGGTGCAGATCGATTTTGTGCCTCGCCAGCAGCCCACTGCTAACCTTGAGGTAGGCTTGCGTAATGAGATCTCATCTGATGGCATTGACTCACACCTGACAGCACTGACACTCTTCCCCCCGGCCGGGGAGACAGAGTGGGGAAGGCTGGGTCCTCTGTGGATGACAGTACTGTTGAAAGATTCAACTTGTTTTTCTTCTAACTTCCCTGTTATATACATTTCCATCCTCTATAGCTGTTGCAGGTTTGGATGGCTACAGTTTTCTGACACAAATAACAGACGAATACTGTAAAAGACATATACTTGTTCAGATTAAGCTACAGCAGTTTTTAATCACACTTATTTTTCTAATGTGATTTAGAGTGACAGTATTGCATCACTTCAATCTTCTTTTGTAGCAAATAATCCCTCATTTAGAAGGCTTCTCTTGGTACTGTAGATGGTAGATTTTGAGCGTGTTTGTTCCATGATAACTAGGGAGATTTCAGGGTGGGCTTCGGTTTTATTGGAACCTCAGCAGCTGCAGCTCTTGAGCAGCACAGTTGAATTCAGAGTTCATTCACTGTGAGGGGGGTCTGTAGGCAGTGCTGGGCTAAGCATGGTCCTCTTTCTGGCATTAGCTGTGATAAGAAGCACCCTGTCTGTATTTTCTGGCCCAGATTAAAACCTCTGCTACTGCAGGCTGCAAAGATCATTTTTCACCAAAAGCACACACTTATTTTTTTACCGTGAAAAATCTGTAATTTAATTTGAAAATAATTAAAAAGTAGCCATCAGTGTGATACACAGTACTTCATATCATTTCATTTCAAACCTTTATTTAACCAGGTAGGTCCCATTGAGATCATTGATCTCTTTTTCAAGGGAGACCAGCAGGAACACAGCACAAGATGCCTCTTCCTATAGGGCCGACCATACTGAAGCTCACAGATGCATGTATCAGGCTACAATTGGATGAGATGGGACTGCGATAACCATTATCTGAGTGGTGGGTAATTGAAACAATAATGCACATGTTAACAGCTTGGAAAGTAGCATTGATCCATCATCTAAGATGAACCCCCTTTGTGCATTAAAGCCATGACTAAATGGTGCAAACTGATATTGCTCTCGGTCATGGCTAGGTCTACTTGGCTAATTTAAAAATAAATGAGCAAGAGGAGGGTTGTGAGGTGTGGAAGAGTGATTCTTCCACCTTGAACCAGCAGGGCTTTACATCCCTCCCACAGCCTGGCGTTTCTATCGATAGATTAGCCAAAGACACAGGCACGATTTTGCGGAAGTGTGGAATTGGAATTCAATTCCTGTATACCTGCGTACAGATGTAGACTAGTAAACCATGGGGAGCCAGATCGATGGGAATCTAACAGCCTTAGCTTCTGTGCCGCTCAGGAGCATCCTCTGCAGGTTATGTCCACGTTGTCTTCACATTCTTCCGCTCGTTCTTTCTGCCGTGCATTCCGACCTTGACACGTTCTCCTCAACCGGGCAGACTGCTTTGCTGATGGCGAACTTTCATTGGGTTGAAATGGCACTGAGTCGAGCTAGCCTATAGACAGAATGCTGCTGCGCTGGATGAACACATGGAAAATGAGATCACTGACCTACAGCAAAGGTTAGACTTCAGTAAGCATGAGCAGTCAGATGATGGCGGGGGTAGGTTGGAGGTTTAATAAACTACTGCTCGCCAGAAGCCTATTGTTTTACTTCTCTGCTCAGAACCACATGTGTGTGTGTGTTTTTGTGTTTGTGTGTGCGCGTGTTTATGGTGATGTTTCTGAAGCTGTGGCCCTCATTGCAGCTAGCTGTGTTAAGCTGAAATGCTGTTATTGATTACAATAGTGTGTGTGTGTGTGTGTGTGTGTGTGTGTGTGTGTGTGTGTGTGTGTGTGTGTGTGTGTGTGTGTGTGTGTGTGTGTGTGTGTGTGTGTGTGTGTGTGTGTGTGTGTGTGCATAATTGTGTATGTGAGCCTAATTGTGTATGTGAGCCACAGCTGTGCTGTCCGTCAGCCTCTGGCTTATCCAAGGGGGAAAAGGGGGTTTGGGATTTAGGCAGAGAGAAATACCAGTGTGAGGGAAGGACGAGGGTTTGAGACCAAAGTGCAGAGCAAACAAAGTAATTGTTCTATAATTGACTAATTTCATCTAATCCATATCCTCTCAGAAGAAGATGTTCTTTGTGATTTGATTTTTTGATCATAGCTATAATGCTTTTGTACTTTTTTAAAAAGTACTTTGTTTTGCTTTTGCTATATTGCTACAATGTAAATAATATGTCCTCAGTTGGGATACTACAATGAGGAAAACTCCTAAGTAAACCACCTAATACACATTTTACTAGAACAGTTATTTGTTGATGACACTCATACCCCTTTCACACCAACGCGGTTCCAGGTCCGGTTCGGAGCTGGAGCTTGAAAAGCACCGTTTTTTCCTGTTCACACCGCATTGGAGCCGCCTCTAACCTCCGGAATCCGGTTCGTTTCAAGTACCAAAAAGTTGTCGGTCTAAAAAGCAAGCACCGCATACGTCACGCTTACGTCGGAGGCGGGGGCAGGGGCAAGATCAACCTCTAACAACAACAAAAAGCCTAACCCTGTGTAATGTTGTTTTTATAGGCAATCATTTAAGCTTTGTTAGTTCCAGGTTTAATATGTGCAATAAGTTCATTTCAATAAACATTGAACCAGTCCGGCCCTCGACTAGTACCGATTTTTTTATTTTGGCCCACTGTGTAACTGTGTAAGAACTTTTGAATGTAGCATGGAACGACTGTAAAGTTGGTAGTAAAGTCGTCCCATTTCTTCCATTTCGTTTCGACAGAGCAAAACGAGTAGCGCTTCAATACAATCGGCCATTGTTGTTGTTGTCGATGTGAGGGGTTTCCGCGCGGTTTGGCTTTATGAAGCAGGCACGCAAACGGTTACGTCATGACGCAAACGATGACGCAATGACGCAGCACCAGTCGGGCTCTGAGCAGTGTGAACAGAGCGGGAGCTGAACCGAATAACCGGTTCCGAACCAGAAAAGCTCTAGCACGGAGCTAGAACGGGAAAAGCCTTGGTGTGAATGGGGTATCAGAGAGCTTACTTTGATATTTTAATGTTGTTTTGAGTTTCAGTCTAAAAGAAGACACACAGAAAAAAACGGTGGCAGTGGGAAGGTCGTGTTATTGGTGTGAGCTGCGACATTGTGTAACAATGGTCACCAACTAAAGAGGCACCCCTAGTCCTCATGCATCACTTCCTGTCTCTCTGTCCACTTCTCTCTCTCTCTCTCTCTCTCTCTCTCTCTCTCTCTCTCTCTCTCTCCTCTCTCTCTCTCTCTCTCTCTCTCTCTCTCTCTCTCTCTCTCTCTTTCTGTCCTTGTCACATGCAGTTATACAGGCACACTTATCCCTCTCTGTGTGTGTGCTGTCCACGTGTCTTTATGTGTTCAAGTTAACAATACCCACAAAGATACTTAATAACCCCAGCACGCACATGCATACACACACACTGCTATGATGTTCTCCCATACTCTGTCTTTACTTTGCAGACACCTGTAGGCTGTAGTTAGGAACACACAACCACAACACACACACACACACACACAACCACCCACGCACACACCTGATGTTTCCCACCTCTCGGCCAGAGTGTCAGTCTCTTTATGAAAGGCCTGCCTGGCGCCTAACTGTGAGGCCCTTTTAATTAGAGCCCTGCTGTTAAGCACCGGCCTCCTCCAGTAGTCCCAACCACTTCTCACACTCACACACCCTCTGTCTCTGTCACACTCGCCACCACGGTGCTTCCTTCCCTCTCCTTGTTCTGGGTGCCTGGTTCACATACACTATCAACAACAATAGTTTGTATTAACTGTATTTCATCCAAAATCCTTGGGAAAAATAATTTTCAAAAGAATGATTGAGTTCAGATTTTGCTTGCGTGCTTGGGTTTTATTTTATTCATGAGAATCTGAAACCAGTTAAAAAGGAAAACAATTGTTGGCATGCTGTACGATCTCACAAAATGAGAAACGGGAAAGCACGAATAAACATGCCCTCAGTTTTTAGCCTGAACAGAAATAGTATGAGAGGAAAAACATTTGAATACTATGATATTATACCTTCTGTTGTCTCAGAATAAAAAGTCTAGCTAATATATTATGATGAATTTTTTTAAAGGAGAAGAAACAAGGAACATTTTAAATATTGTCACAAGGGAAAAAGCCGTTTTTAAAAGGGAATTTTAACATATTCCCAAAGGAAAATCTTTGTTTTAGAAAACTGCATGAAAAAACACATTTAAAATAAAATAAAATATGAAGACCTTAAAAAGTTTGCTTGGAGGATTATCATTATGTGGTAGGTGATTGGAAGGAATGACAACACAACTCACCAAATACACTCAGCCTTGCAAGCTTCTGCACAAAATATTCCTGGCACACGAGCTGTTTGATCGCACCCGTAACCTGCATTCTCCATTTCCCTTTTCAAGCAAGTCCAAACCCCCTTAAAAAAAATCCCCAGGTCTCTCACATTCATTGATTCTCCTCTGCATCTGGCTGCTAGGATCAAAGCTCTATTGTGTTGGGGGGCCTCCTCTCTAAGCTGCTTTCCTAAGGAACTTCCACAATCAGGGGTAAGTTGATTAGAAACAATGGCAGGTGGGTAGATATTGTGTTGAATCTGGAATTCTGAGTTAAACTTCCCAAAGCTCCTGCAGTGTGTGTGTCACCCGGTTCCTGGCAGGAGGGGGGATTATAACCACACACTACACACATGATGCAGCTAACCCTGGTCTGAAATCCTAAAATGGGGGTTATAGAACAGCTCTGGTATGGTATGTTCAAACCACACGCGACAAAATATATTAAACGGCCAAGCGTGGCTAGCTACATTTTGCCCAGTCGCTAACTTGTCCTTACTCAAACTTAATCGAACGCTCGTTGGCGTTGTTATGTCGTTTAATAGCTCAGGGAACTGGGTATCGCAGGAACGGTTTTTACTCCATTTTATTCATACAGACGGGAAAAGGTATGGGGGGGAAAGGGACAAGAAATGTATGATTGGAAAAGTTGAGGCTTGCTTAATTTAGATTTGTATTGCGCATCATCAATCAATCAATCAATCAATGTTTATTTATATAGCCCAATATCACAAATGTTACATTTGTCTCAGTGGACTTTACAGTTTGTACAAAATATCAGTATGACAATACTGTCCGTCATACATCAACAAACGTAGGGCGCACATTTGTAGCTTCATATTACTGCCTTTCATTGTAAAGGACTGTTTCCTTTATGCCAATTATATGAACATAGCAGTGCAGTTGTCATCCATTAAGCTACAGTTCCCAGCAGTAACTATCCCCTTTAAATGAACTCTAAATGCTTGGAGGAAACAAGTGCTGCCTGCATCTGTGACTGCTTGTCTTCAGCTTGATGTGGGAAGACAGGTTGTTTAGGACCGTGGAGAATAGGCGATGTAGTTAGAGCAGGGTGGAGGAAAGGGAGGAGGAGAGGAAGGCTGCAGCTGTTGGTCAAGGGTGGGTCGGCAGAAATTACAACAACGCCCGAGAGGAGCACAGACCCTGTAGATAGATAAATAGATAGATTCCTTCAAATAACTCTTACAATCCCGCCTTTCGATGCAACCATCCTTTTCTTCCTCCTGATAGTCTTCCTCTGTTGGCGTCTGAATCGAGCCTTCCTCTTCCTCAGAGGAATAGACAGCCAGCTCCTGCTACGGCCCTTTTTCTGTTCACAGGGCTGGAGTTTTATCTATTATGAATTGTTTTTCTCTCTGTCTGCCCAGGGTTGCGGATATTGCCGTTAGCAGAGAAAAAGAGGAGTGAAGAAGAAGAGCGAAAGTTATTTTGCTAAAGGACATCTGAAGAGGCAGCTTTTCACACCCTCGCCCCCCCCTCTCTCCCTCCCCCCCCTCTCCCTCCATGCCCGCTTAAACACACTTCCACCTTCTTTCTCCTCTTTAAATATTGAGAATCGTTGCTGAATTCCTCTGGCCTCTTCCTTTTGATGCTACCGGCTCAGCAATAGAAATACACTTTGAAGGGATAAAACTGTCAGTATGGCAACATTTCCCCCCCCTTTGCAGGACCTCCCTGCTCCCCCCCCTGCAGGCCCCAATAAACGGGTCTGTGCTTTTCTGGTTCCCAAGCCGCACCCCCTCCCTGGCTCCCTGTGTTCTCGAGTCTGAAGGCCAAGCTCTCCCTCTGGGCTGGCTTTGGCTGCTCATTTTCACCGTATCAGAGGGTGGCTCTCAACAGGCTTGGCTTTTTAACCTCCACCATTACAAACACTCACACTGAAGAAGCAGAAGAAGAAGGAGAAGAAGATGGACCTGTATTGTCTTTACACAGACTGTAGAAGTGACCCAACTCTTTATTTAACCACTCTCCTGCTCCGAGAACACACATCCACACACTCATTCCTCTCTGATTGCTTTGCCTTTTTTCTTTTATAGCGCACATGGCTGCATTTTAGATGCTATTTAAGGTTTCGCTAACTAGTAGGGTGCAGACGCCTGTGTTGTGGGTAGCTGGAGAATCACACACAGCCTGAGTTTGGATGCAGAGCTATTCGGAAAGGCTGCATTCTTGAGCAAATGCTGTTAGTGTTCCCTGTTTCTCCAAAAGGACAAAAACAGTAAATAGCTGCTAAATTAAGCTGAAGCTTGTAAAAGTTGCAATGCGTCTCTAGGCCAAGCAACGGTCAAAACGCGGCTGGAGGATCCCCCCCCATCGAGTTCATGTTAAACAGGAGAGTGAATCCTGAGCAGAGAGTGCAGCAGACTAACATAGACGTGTTACTGCTTAACAGCCCTCTTTATGGGATCGCCTCTTTGTGTTTTAATGAGGAGGCCATAGATGGGTGGAGAGGAGATGTAGAGTGAGAGAGAGGAGGGGGGGGGGGTTGAGTCCGTTAGGCAAGATGAGCGATTAGAAAAGAGTGAGAAGGAATAGAGGATGGAGTGTTAGGAAGAAGTCGTTGAGAGGCTTAATGTCTCCTTCTCTCCGCAGGTCTAATTAGCAGAGAAAGAAGAGTGTGAGCGGCCCTCCTTAAAGTGCTGCTCTTCATTTTCTGCGTCACTTATTTTCTCTTCTAACTCGTACCACAAATGCTTTGAGAGGAAGGAAAACGCTTTTTTTCGTTTAGTTTTATAGCCTCAAAAAATAAATCCACTCTCTTTTGTTAAACAGGACTCTTTTGGCAAGCAAACGTGTGTGTGTGTGTGTGTGTGTGTGTGTGTGTGTGTGTGTGTGTGTGTGTGTGTGTGTGTGTGTCTATGTGCGCCTCATTCCTCTCTATTTACCTCCCTGTGAAAAGTGTTTTGAGCCCCCAGTGCAGTGCCATGAGATTGGCAGTTTGCTGTGTGCTGATAAAGTCACGGTGTGTGTGTGTGTGTGTGGTGTGTGTGTGTGTGTGTGTGTGTGTGTGTGTGTGTGTGTGTGTGTGTGTGTGTGTGTGTGTGTGTGTGTGTGTTGTGTGTGTGTGTGTGTGTGTGTGTGTGTGTGTGTGTGTGTGTGTGTGTGTGTGTGTGTGTGTGTGTGTGTGTGTGTGTGTGTGTTAAGTGTGCCTGCTGGAAGGGAGGGAGAACGAATATAGTGGAGGCTGGACACCTCAGGAATGTTTTTCCGATAACAAGTTCCCCCAACGTTCCAGAGCTCTGTTGTACAATTATGTGTGTTTTACAGCACTGTCTGTGTGTGTGTGTGTGTGTGTGTGTGTGTGTGTGTGTGTGTGTGTGTGTGTGTGTGTGGTGTGTGTGTGTGTGTGTGTGTGTGTTAGTTGTGTGTCCTGAGGGAGTAGAGGTTTTGCAGCTTTCTTTCTGTATTGTGATTGGCCACTTGTGTATTACGCTATTGTCTTTTTTTGTTATTTACTGCACACAAAAACACCTAAAAAATGCAAAATGATAAACACACACACACAAATTCCTACCTGTGGAGAGAGTCCAGGTCAATGCTTATGCGTAGTGTGCATCGACGCGGCGTTGTGCAACAGCAGAGCCGTCTCCAGCTCGCACGTACTTTACGTCTCTCTGCAGGCCTGCCTCATTAAACTTTCAGCTGAACAGTTAAAAAACGCTGCTGCTGTTCGGTCCCAACTGGCCGCGGCGTGAGAGCAGTCAATTAAATGCAGTCTGTCCACTGGGTTTGAAGTCAGATGGAAGGATGGCATTTGCAGCAAAACACCGTGCCGTGGCCACAGGTGGTGCTTTCTGAGCCCCGACATCAACCTTGCAGTCTGCAGTGACCCCGACAGAGCTGGAATATCTGTGTTTCTCTCCTGTCTGACTCTGTTTCCTTGTCCCCAGTCAACTCTGGAGATGGCATCGACTACAGCCAGCAGAAGAGGCAGAACATCGGGGATCTGATCCAGGAGACTCTGGAGGTGTTCGAGCGCTACGGAGGAGAAGACGCTTTCATCAACATCAAATACATGGTGCCCACATACGAGTCCTGCATGATCTGCTGAGCGGGGAGAGGGGAGTGTCCCTGACGTTAAACAGACTCTTGACTTTACCTGTTTCTCAGTTGTTTTTATCTGCCCCAAGCGCTAAAATTAAACCTTTATCTTATCACTTTCTTTATCGTAGCCCTTTCATAATCTCGTCGTCTCTTCACTCATTCTCTTTTTGTTTCCGAGCTGATCTTTACTCTGCCGCGCTCAAACCTCTCTACCCCCTCTATTATTTAGCATATCCTTTCAATAAATTCAGTACAAGTCACACTTTCTGTATCTGCGTATTAATCACAATCACTTATTAATACAAATAGAAGCTTGACAGAACAGATGTTCCTCTTTGAAATACAACAGTATGTTTAATATATTAGCCATGCATTGTTCATTTTTTCATTGCTTTCGTGATTTATTTAGCTGCTGATGAAGAATCCCTCGATGCACAGTGACTTTTATTTCAAACAGCGATATGCGTCAGATGACAAATGTGAAACTCTTTCATCATGTATAAATTGAAAATTACATTATTTTTAATATCAAACGCTCTCCTCTGCTTGATGCAGACTGTTGACTGTAAAAAGCGAGTTCTTTACTACTTCACAGGGAACAGCAGCTGTTGCCAGCTTACATTTTCGTCAGCTACAGCAGATTCTATTGCACAGTGACACCATTTCAAGGAAGAAAAAGTGTCAGGGTCCACAGAAACTGCTCAACCTGCTCCTGCTACATTCTTTGCCTTTTTAAAGCAAGCTTTCAAAATGTGTCAAGAGACGCATTTCCGCCAGAGCTTCACTTAGATATATGCACAATTTTGAAAATATTGAGTCGTTTACATTTTTTGTGTGGAAACTGTAAACACCCGAATGCCGTTATCTCTTCACTTGGAAGCTTTTCATTGGAAAGGCGCTAATGCAGCCTGGGAGGTAAAACAAAGAGGTTTGGTAAGATTATTAAGATGCAGGCCTGTCTTTTCATAAACTCTTGTTCTACATCTGCATTTTGTCTTCTCTACAATTGCTTGTGTTTCGTTGTACCACTGTACCCATTCTGTCACAAACACAGCTGGAGACGAAGCCTGTCTAAACATGCAGGGAAGGACGCATAGGAATGAAGACTGGCAGCATTCCTCCAGATAGCACACACACACACACACACACACACTTTGAACTCAAGAACCCTGCAGTGATCAGTGAATCCTCGGTGAGTATGTGGGCTTATTCGTGACCGTGTCTGACAACATACACATTATCTGTTAGTGCATCCTCACCAGCCAGTACCTGAGCAGGCTTAACAAATCTCGTATTTCTTAATGTGCTTATTTAAGGTGCTCTCTCCCACTATCCTCTCCCCTGCAAAACAGTGGAAACGTATTCCCTGCCACAATAGAAGTTTTAACCAGCCATATTTCCCCCCCGACACACACATATATATATACAACCCTGGGACCCACGGGGGAAACATAGTGTAATTGATTTCTGACACTCACAAGGACACTTGCACGTCTCTTATTGTAAGTCATGTCTCCAGCAAAAGCGACTTTACAGGCCTGCGGATGAATCTATTCTCAAGCAGAAGACAGGTTCATAATGCTCATATTTCAACCTCAGCACATCTTGAAAAGAATGTCACTGAATAGCTGTTCCACGCTGCTGAACCCGGCCGCTCTCCTCTCCGCCTGTTGCCTGATCTCTGCACTGAAAGACGAAAAGGAGTGCAGCGTAAGTCCCCTTTCAACACTAAAAGCATAATTCACCTTATAACTGCGGCTGCGTAACAAAACAAATGTAGCAACAGTGCAGGCACATGAAGTACTTTTAAAGGCGGGTACAATTTCACCTCGCCTGATGAGCTGATCGAACTCTGAACAGCCTGCGGTTTTGTCGAACTGTATCAGTGACGCCCCGCTGTCCCGCTTCACCTGTCCAATTTTACTCAGCCACAGGCCAGCAGCTGGCCAGCAAAGGAGGGAGATCTTAGAGGTAGAGAACTACTAAAAAAAAGGACAAAGTAAAACATGGCTTTTGTTAACCATTTTTGTTCACAGTGCTTCAATAGTGTGCTTCATAACTTGTCAAAAGCTCACATCTCTCCATCTGTTCATCATAGTCTTTGCTTCAAGCCAGCCCACAATGCAAGCCATAATGTACAGAAATTGCCCAGAGTTCACTTCACTTCTCCGCACTTAAAGGGCCAGGCAGTCTGATTGCTTTGGCTCAATTAGGTCACATCACAGGCGCTAATAGGCATTAAATGCTAAATGGTGTCCTTTTCGACCTCCTCAGGAACCCACTGAAGCTCATTAAAAAAGGTGACAGTCTCGAAAGGAACATCGGAGAATATTGTCCCCAATCAGGAGCTACACACACATACGCACATAGTCTAAGCATACACACACACACACACACACACACACACACACACACACACACACACACACACACACACACACATTGAATAATGGCAAACAATACCAAACAACAACACCAAGCTGTAATTGCTCATGCAAGTAATAGAGTGACCTGTGAAATGAACAGGAATGGAGGCAGCCAATGAGGTTATTTGGCCAATCAAAGGCATCAACGCATGGCTGGTCCAGGCGCACGGACTTGAAAGACCTAGCATGACATTACTTGAATTTCTCACTTATCTGGCTCTGTTCTCCAGAATGAAAAAAAGGCTTCAAAAACATATTCAGCATCGAGCAGAAATGGTCCTGATCATCATAATCTAACCCTTTCCCCTTAGTCATAATGAGCAATTGATCATTTTGTGACTGCGGGTGCCCCAACATACACAAGAAAATAAATTGCTTCCCATTCAGAGTATTTCCTCCAGTCATAGAGCACAGGTTGTAACATCATGCTCTACTTCCCAAAGGCAGATAGTATCTGTCACAGATAAAGTCACATTATTATTTTCAGCTGAGAGGATTTCAGGAGTTTTTTTTTTCATTGTCCATTGTGAAAGATCTGCCTCATGGTGTCAGCCGACAATGGCGTTGATCACGTTATTCAGCCATTGTGCAACATCTCTGTCTGTTTAGTTTTTTCTCAGCCCTGATAAGTGTTAGTTGAGTAAATAAATTCTGGCTTAGCTAAACATTCACAAATTCAAAGTAAATAACTTGCTGATAATGTTCTCTGTGTGTGTATTCCAATGTGTTTCTAGTGTAACACTCATTGCTAACTAGATTTTGGAAAACACATTCCGTGGTCACTGCGCACATGCTTCTGAAGCAGTGCATTTGGGGTCTTACGACCTCAACATTAACCACTGAGTGTGTAGCGCGTGTAGCGTTTCTGCACACCTGCCTTCGTCCTTACAAGGTCGGAATAACGTTCCTTTAAAGCGTGACCTGGGCTTATCCTCACTCTGCAATGCAACTGGACTCCCGAGGTCAACCCTAGACGATTTGAGGCCGTGGGTACTCACTCAGCTCTGGGGTTATTATTAACCTATAGCTAGCTCACCTCCTCACAGCAGCTGCCCCTGCCCTGCAGCCAGCAATAACTCCCACTGTGGAACATGCACACCGCTGATTGTAACACAAGCATTGTAGCAACACGGGACGATGTATACAAGTCATACACAGATCAACGCAGTCGACTACGCAGACAAGTGTTTACATGTGTATCTGGCATGTGCCCAACCAGCTACTCCAGCCATCAGGTTGTGCTGTTATCTCCGAAGGAACATTGACTTTCTGAAAGCTGGTACCATGGAGCTCAAGTTTGTCCTTGTGCATCTCCGTCTCGCCACATCACAGCGATGGCAGGCCAACAAAGGCTTTTGTAGTGCAGTGAGCTGCGCAACAAAAAACACACTGTTAGCGTTCTGTTGACAGAGGGGAAAACGGAGATTGAGGAAACTACAGAAAAGGCTAAGACTGAGGAAAGTGAGAAAGGGACAATTATAGCAGAGAAAAGGCAGCGTGGAAGTGTTTGTGGTGTGTGTTTGAGAGAGTAAACATGTTGGATAAAGAGGAAGACAGGGAGATACATTGCAACCGAGACAGACAGGCAGTCCAAGATGAGTCCAGCGCAGAGAGAAATGAAGGGAAGGAGAAACTGTGTGAGCTGCGTCGAGGTGGATGGATGAGAGTGGGATGTTGTGTCACCTGCTAGAGAGAGCTGTCTAGCTCTGGCCAATCCTGAGATTTAGGAGCAACCAGCTGCGGAGAAAGGAATAAGAGACCAAAGAAAAGAGTGGTGGGGGGATGCCGACTCCACCACTTGGTTATCTGTTTCCCCTCACAAGTGATAACTGGCACAACGGTATCATCCAGTCCCTTATCTAAACAAACAAGCCGGAAGTTTGCCGTCTTCCTGTGTTGTAAATCAAATAATTTATCCATGTGGGTCACACTTTAGGTCATCAAAGTTACATGTTGCAACATAACCCAGTGTACAGTGGAGGATCCATTTAGCATTCTGGATGTCTTCATCTGTCTTCCCCTTTATCACTTCCTTCCCTTTATTTCTCTTGTCCCTTTTTTTCTGCTGAGCTGTCTCTTTTATTCCGGTGTTATAGTCTCAAAAGGCAGATTGTTAGGACCAGCAATGAGAGGGATTGTGCCGTGCAACAGAAATAAATGCTCCCTTGGGAATGATTTGTCTTGTTCACGTCTGCCCGGCGGAGTCCACGCTCATTCAAGGAGCTACTGAGCATGTGCGAGACGGGACAACACAATGGAGATGTATCTCTCTGCCTCTCCATAATGCCAGGAGTCTGATTTGCAGGCTTAACTCAAGGGGAGGAAAAATACAAACACTATTTTGTGTCCTTTGTAAAATCCTCTGTGAAGCTCCCCTTAAATATTAATAAAGTCTGCTAAAATCTCACATCCTGATTTACTGTTTGGTCTGGTGAGCAATTCTCTTATCTGTGCTTATGTGTGTTTAATTCCCAAAGGACACCTCGCCACAGGATCTATCGTTCTCTGAACAAACGTGATCAATGAGGATTCTTCCCCTCTCTGTGTCACTCTCCTTCAACCATTTTCTCTGTTCTTCTGCAGGTCTTATCGCTCACAAACACTCATTTATTTTCCTGCTACGGGCTGGCAGGTGCACGGCACAAACAGGAGAACGAGCAAGTAAACAAATACAGGCTTCTTTGGGAGGAGCAGGGATGGATCCACACTGTTAATGTTTTGCGGGGACAGATGCAGCATCAGCTTGACTTCTTTAAGCCGCATTGACACCAATGTGTTCTCCACAAGGAACAAAATGAGGGGTGGGGGGAACTTGTTTACTAAAATACTTTAAGTGTCCCTTACTGTAAAATAGTAAAGTGTGATTTTAAGTGTCATTTCCTCCTGTTGATTGATGATTAGCAGGTTCGAGGTGAGACTTTGGGGCTTTCCATACCAAAAGTGGTTCCAGCTGTCACCGACCCCCCCTCCCACCACCCTGTCTGGGCACCAAAATGCATTTCCATCATTGGATTGCCAAACCACTGGAGCATCTAGAGTACAACAGCCAAGGTGACCTTTAACAAAATGGATAATGGTGAATAGCTGTGCTGGCGAGAATAGAATGGGTTTTTTAAAACACAGGAATATTGCAGCTTTATATTGAGCTGTGATAGATTTTTCCTCACGCCGCTCCACATTTTAGCACTCCTCCAAGTGACACCTCTTCCTGTAGTGTGTGAATAGTAAAGGCAGCTACACACCACCCTGAGACCAAAGAACGCGTACCGAAGGCGTCCCGACTTTTACGTCCGCTACGTCGCCTGCGTCGGCTACGCCGCCCGCCTACGAACACACCGCAAAGACTTCAGTCGACGAGTGGCAATAACTGTCCTTACCAGCAGGCAGCGGTAGTGTGTATTCGTCATTCAAAAGAGGCAACCGCCAATCAGAGTGATTTCTTTGGCCGCGGGAGGTGTGAAAATGTGCCGTAAAGCAACGACGGTGCGGGACACACCAACCTGAGTAGGGCGCCGCGATTGCCTGACGGCCTCTGACTCCCAAAATCGGGTAGGTGTGTCAGGGCCTTAAGGATAAAAGAAAAATAAGTCTTTCCCCTCAGTTTGGCTGAACTTATTGCCTGTATGGCGTGCCCACATCTCTTCTGGTCCACTTATGGCGCATTTCCACTACAGCGCGGAGCTCGCTTTAAGCGTGCCGAGCCGTGTGGGGCCCGTTTTTGGTTGCGTTTCCACTTAGCATAGTACCGGCTAGCGGGTACTATTTCACAGTTTTTCTGGCCCCATACAATCGAGGTTCTTTCCGGGCCAACAACCAGGCTGAGTCGGGCTGAGTATGCTAAACTAGAGAGAGAATCGCTGGCAAGGGGGCTACAACTACAACAAGATGAACATATTTGACCGCGATTTAATTGTAATACACGTTTCAAAATTATGCCGAAGTAACAACATACTGATACCGGTTAGTAAAAACCATGAATTAACGCTTTGACAAGTCTGCAGACAGACGGCAGGCGAAAAACCCTTTTAAAATGCGTGTTTTCTGGCTAAGATAACGCAGTATATTCTCCGACCGTCCACACTCAGAACGGCCTATACAGACATAAATAAACCAGCGAGTGTATTCGCCATGACACAGGCAGTCTGTGGTTTGTACTTGTTTAACTTTTGTCTAGTTTCTGAACAGATATGAGGAGCTGTGAGCTCTGAGGGCTAACAACTACCGGCTGATGTTATTTTTCTGGGGTTCTCATCGAAGATGACGTCACGGCTCCGCCTACACTGCGTTACTATAGATACTACGGGTATTGTCATACTGATATTTTGTACAAACTGTAAAGTCCACTGAGACAAATGTAACATTTGTGATATTGGGCTATATAAATAAACATTGATTGATTGATTGATTGACTACCCCAGTTCCTAAACTGTAATGGAAATGCGCCATAAAGTGAGCCAGTCCTAACAAGGCCTAACGAGGCCTAGCCATACCGAGCGAGGCCATGTAGTGGAAATGCGCCAATAGTATCCCTTTAATCTCCAAACACCAGCCACACAGGCCAGGGATCTGTGGGAAAACACTGACAAAGATCAAGCTAGGTCCAAACTATGCAAACTAACATATGCAAAATCTTTTTCTATCCCTTCCCTAACCCTAGAATCCGGTCGGCAGGTAGGTGTCAAATATAACATGATGGATAGATGTCCCCCTTCCCCCCACAGCAGCCCAGCCCCTCACTCACAGCTGTGGGAGAACTCACTGCAACTTAGGTTTCTGGTTCAGGAAAACCAGTTCTACCCACATTTAGACGGAGATCACAATACACGCCATCTTTATTTAAATCCTCTTTTAGGTCCATCCACACTAACACTTCTGAACGACAGGAAAACGTCTCAATCTATTCTTCTTTTTTCACATTTCGATTGAAAAACAACATTGTTTTGCATAACAATCAAAAGTTGATAAGGGGGGTGACTTATTTTGATCACTTCCAGACAACAATTTAGTGGTTCTCATTTACATATTTAATGTAATTCCTGTGCTGCTGCCCTGGGTGGGACTTTGATTGATTGTTGAATTTTATGATCGCAAAGTTGTCAGAAAAAACATACATAGTTAAACTGCAACAAATATGACTTTCGATCAGTATATTGACATAAAATGAGTGCTCACAAAGACTTATAGAGGCCATTAAACCTACTGATGTATGACGGTTGTGATTGGGTTGACTTCATGTCATCCCAGCACATCCCTTCTAACACATCTTGTCTCTCCATCAGTATTGTCTAAAACTCTAACTTTTAGAAAGACGAATAAATAATGTTCAGTCACTGACAATAACAAATGCACACACAAAAAAGTATGAAGGCAACAGTGCATGAACACGAGTATTTGTCATGTCATGCTTATGATACGGTTAAAATGAATTATAGCTACATTATGTATTTCTCTCTATAGGCTCTGTATATGCTGTGGTTGCTAGAAAGACATATATTTATGTTGCGCTGTGCTCACACCTTCCTCAAATTGTAAATGACCCAGATTCTGCTGGCACTTTTTCACCCAGTCCCCAAACTAATTACAAAAAAAGGAAAGATGTGGTTCTTGTTTGTATGTATGTGGGTTATCAGAGCCTGTGGGCCTTTCTTTGCCTCCTCCAGAGCAACTGGTGTTATCGCAGACAGCCGTGCCTCAACAAACTCACCAGCTCCCACTCACTTTCCGGCGGCTGTGGCCCCCGGGGCTACATCCAGCAACAGGGACCCTACTGAGGGCCCCATTGTCTCCATCAGCATACTTTCAGTTGAAAACCCAGGGCACTTTCTAAGCTCATTGTGAGTGAGCTAACAGCCTCTCTTCAAAAGGGGCTAAACGCATGTTCATTAATTATCTGGATCTTGTTAATTGGATTAATTGTTGAATAGAAACCGTGTTATTAAAAATGACGAAAACACAAGGGCAGGGGGAGCAAAAGGGGGATTAATATCGTTTCTGTTTACTCTCGGGCTGTCATAAGACACAAGCATGCACGGGCACACACACACACACATTTAAGTTTGCTCTGTCTGGCTAACGCTGCGTCTCTATCTCTAACGCTGTATTTCAAACATGCACTGTATGTGACCCAACTCAGAAGAAAAAGCACTAGGCAAGGTATAAATTACCATGCACACCGTCGAGATAAAAACCAAACCCATTTTCAAAGCTCGGAGTAAATGCCAGAGACTCTGTGACTTTTTCCGCCGCCTATATACTAAGAATAAGGCAGGAAAAATGAAACATAAAGTCGACACCATGAACAATTTAGCAATCTCCAAGTCACATGAAAAATGGGGTTCCTCATTCCCGCTGCCTATCTACACTCTCTTATCCACCAAAATCACTTATCAGTGTTTGACTTCAAGGAACGTTTTATCATTCTGGCTTTCAGATGTCACGCTGATATTGAGACCATTTTGATGACGGGACTAATATTGGCCTACATGTCCTGTGTTTTTGGTGAAGGTGCATCTGACAAGACATTATGCAGAAGCCTTATTAAAGCTCCTTTCCCACTACACAATAATCCCTTTCCACTATCTAATGTCGGATTTTGTCTTTAGGGGGAAAGGTCAGCATGAATTCCTGTACTAAATGAATCTGTAGTTATCAGAGGTATTTAGGCAGTGATGGAAACATGAAACATAATTTTCGCCGTTCGGGTGCTATGCTACGTGGCGTGTGTAGAAGTGAATGCATATATAAACTAAATGAACAGCGATAATAATTAATGTACTTGTACTTGTAAAATATACAAATAATGTCGTTCTTCAAACCACAAGAAGAAAATGACTCAACTGAACTTTGAGTGACAGTTAAAAAAAGGAGTGGATTGTCTATTTTCAGTCTATTTTTAACAGACCTGCATAGACATGCTACATTGTGGTAATTAAATGGTAAATGCTTCTGGTTTAGAGCTATTAAATTCACCGGAGGAACATTTAAATTTGAATGTGGACAGTTGCCAACAAAAGTCCAAATTGAAAAAGAAACTTTAAGAAATGATGATTAATTTAAACCCTTTGTCTGAGACTCAACCTATAGGTTTGACAATATTTATAGCAATACCAAAGCTGTATGTGTAGGGTGGATGAAGGGCAAAACAGCAGGATCCAGTAAATGTGTTGTATTGGTTGTTAAGGCAACTGCCTTCCTGCTTTGATGTGGAGGCTCCTGTAGCTCGCTGCACTGCCAAATGCTGTTATCCAGGGCCGGAGGAGAGATGAAAATATTAAGCAAGTTAACAATTTGTATATGTTGTACGTGTGTGGCATAGGCGTATGTCTTCTGAGTTAATTACACAAAGACACAATTTCAGTCTAATTAAACTTGTCCCAAGACATTACCTGATCTAGTTTATTTTCACACTAAGCAGGATGTGAAGAACTGGAGGTAGCTAGTTTGTGTGTGTTCCATTGATCAGGGATGTTAATCTTCGGGGGAGAGAGGTCCTCTCAAGGACAGCACAATGAAAAGGCTCTATTGATTAATGGAGCGTTGATCAATCGGTCCCAAGACAGATAACAAGATGTACAAGTCACAAATAACAAAATATATGTTGTGGGTTGTGGACAGCACAGGTTGATTATTTGTTCATATTTTGGCAACCTAACATCAATCTTCCACATGCAATTCCTAACTGAATACCCTCATTCAACTCACCAATTACTTACATCGGATTACTAGTAAACATAACAGATTGGTAGACTCATAAAGGTAATTTCTAAACAAGAATTAGACCTCGCAAAATGTATGTGACAAAATAAACTTCTGTGCTTTTAAATACTAACTGGAATGTTGTTTTCACACAGGATCGACAGCATGAAGGATAATGCTGCTGATCTTGTGTAACAAGGAGGGGGGAAGTGAGGCAACATAAAACCAGTTGGAACGGGTAAAAATGGCTATTTAATTGAGCAGCTGATTATTTCCCCACAGATAAAAAAAAGAGCTGAACATTTGAGTGTTGAAAATCAAAACGTATACAGGCAACTATAAAACAAACAAAGATATACAAATAAAACCTCAGCCTTCTCCACTTTGTAATCACAATATTGTCACGAGTAGGCCTACTGCCTTCAGTGTTTAGGTCATGAGACCACTGAAGACAGTGCCATACTGTTAGGGCACAGATAGTTTATTGGAGTCTAAAAATGTTATGTTAAGTGATATAATATCTATATTCGTTAGGAAAAGAAATAAAGAAGTGTGCTTTTCTGTGTTGACAACACTTCAGGGGTATTATGTGCATGCCTGTTCACTGCATTGGTTCAAATGTCTGTCCTTCATTCCACCATTCAGCCTGCCCCGCCCTCCTGGCTCGGATCTGAGCGTTCATTGGTCCTCCCATTAGTCCCCCGAAAGCCCCACTGGCCAATAGCCGACGAGGAGGATGGAGCCTTTCCGGTGGAACAGTCGCTCGCGCCTACAGTGGTGGAATCGAACGTCCCCGAGCGCACACGGCGTATAGGAGAGTACGGCGCACGAGTCTCTGGAAGGAAGATAACGGTTTCTTTTTTTGCCCCCGCTCGACTCAAACAAGAAGAACAAACCAAACCTGCATTTTAGGGGGGTTTACAGAGTCTTCTCAGTACAAGGAGGGAAGCGAAGGATTGGAGCCGCAAGTTTTTTTTTTCTTTTTCGTTTTTTTCTCCTTTTTCCTAAAAGAGGGATTCTGTGTTTCACTGTGGTTTGTTCTCCGTTCTCGCCGCAAAGATGATGGTCGGAGAGGTCGAAGTGAAGGAGCGACCGAGGCCGAGTCCCGACTATTTGATGCAATTATTAAACGAGAAGAAGCTCATGACCAGCTTGCCAAATCTCTGCGGCATCTTCACACACCTGGAACGGCTTCTTGATGAAGGTAAGGGGCCGGGGAGGGGGAAGAGACCACGGTGCGGTCCGATATCTGCTCGGCTTCGCTGGGCGTCCATGCTGCAGCGAGACCCGTACGCACACTGGCAACACAATATGCGGACCTAGGCAGGCAAAATAACACTCACAACACCCCACGAATAATTTCTCACATCCCAACAGGAGTTGTAACCCTGGTGATTGTTTCACCCTAAAACCACAGCGAGGTGGGGGATTTTAAGTTGTGTTAACACCACGGAGTTTGTTTCTGCACTCCTCACTTTATGGCGACTAGACGAAAACTTTATATCTTTCGCACAAAAACCAGAAATGCCTATCACTATCAGTGTATTAACACAATCTAACAACGGAGAGGTTTTTAACCACTCTTTAGGTGTATCCAAACCGTGTCTCAGTTAATTTGGACGGGGCCTGTTTCCACATGTTCCTCAGCAGTTTTAGCTTGGGTTAGCCACATTTGTAGCTAGCGTGCCTGGGTGTCTACATTCCGTTGAACTCTTCAGGAACCAAAGAGCGTAGCGTTAACTTCGCTTTTAAATAGAGACTGAACCCGTGAAAAGAACGTGTTAGACACATGTCTAGAAGTGTTACAAAAGTTGTCTTTCGTTGTCTTTATTTTAGCAGTGAGGGTTGTGTGAGTTGTTGCCCAGCGGCCGAGCTTTAAAGCACGGAGGAATGTGTCTGCTTGTTGCCCAAACAATGGCCAGTGAGTTGCTGCTGGGAGGAAGGGGAGTGTACGAAGATTATTCCAACGATCTAACTTTTCCATTAAAAAGGGCACCGTTTATTGTCTCCCTCACACATCTACTACATTACTTCCCTTTAAGCACGGGTATATCGGTTACATATCCTTGCTGCAGCAGTCGTCGTGTTTTTGCCATTCAAGCGTGCCTCACCAAAAATTGCGTCGCCTTTTTGTCGGCGGCGCCGTCCAGACGGGATTTCTCCCTCGTTGGTGTTTTCTACGCTTTGTCGCCGATCTTGGCACAAGCGCTGATAGACGAGGCTTATTCAACGTTTATGTTGATGGTATCAATAGCTTAAGCGGAAGGTTGGACCTATGCTTTATGTAACAGAGCTGGGGACACTAGAGAGCGCCACAACCCCCTGGCAGACTGTCCCCGTCCTGTGGGTACTATCCGACTGGACACCATGACACTGGTGAATAAAAACAATAGGCACTCTGAATACTTTTTTTATAGACAAGATGGGACATACCGAACAGTGCATAGTTGCATACTTGATAGTTTCGGTTGCATGTCTGGATGAGTAGGTTTGTAGTTGCCAAACCGGTCTGCAGAGATTGTCTTGCTTCACTGATGAGTGATAAACAAAGCACTCAGATTTGTTCCTTCCTCACTGCTATAAAATAAAGTTACATTTGTATAATATAAATACCCCTAACCAAATGAAGTTGATCTTATTTAAAATCTGAATGTTGTTTTTCATCTAATTTGCCCATTGCATGCAAACACATTAGATTCAGGTTGAGGCAGGCAGAAGTTTAAGGAGCTGAGCAGAACACGTGTTTTGGAAAAAGAGACACATTCCCGTGTTTGTTTGATGATATAATTCTCTTTGCACTCAGTTTGTCAACACAAGTATAACGTTTTCCACACCCCACTTATGCATACCATAAAGGAATTAATTTTTTCAAATACTGATTGGTTTATTGAGCTCAATTGGAAGTTTGGGGTTTTTTATTGAGGAGAAATAGGGAGGAAGCGGACATGTTTTTTGTTCCTGCTCGCTTTTTTGGCTAATCCCAGCCCCTATTGATATACAATAAATCAAATGTATCATGCATGCACAGTGTGTCCCTCTCCTTTACTCAGCCATGCAGCTTTTGGCACACAATTAAAGTTAACCCTCAAGGCAATAAATAGGTTTTAGGTGTGTGTGATCAGCAGTTATTTTAAAATAGAACAACACTTACTGGCTTTCCGTTTGCGAAACTTAAAAATAAAATAAAAAATCCAAACCAGAATAACCAAAAGTGCAGCAGTGATGGGCGAAACTGTAAACTCAGGAATATCAGTTATATCCTATTGTTTAAAAAAAAAAAAAACACGTTTGTTCCTGTGTAAGTTTCAAAATCACAAATAAACTGAACAAACAATAGCTGAGCTATTAAGCTATTTTCAAGTTTCCTGTGTGAATACTCACATTTTAAAGTAGGCCCATAGTCAAATTGTTTGCATTTTGGCTTTATCCTTTCCTTTATTCCACCTATGCAGAGATGAACTGTGCTCAATGCGGCAGCAGTACGTGCTTGTATCATGTATTTGTACGGTGTAAATACGGCTGTTCTAATTTCGACCATTAAGGATTTCACTGATTTATTTTTTGCTTCACTTTAAAAAGAAGTCATTTAGCTGATGTTGCTGGTGGAATTGATTCACTTTTGCTTTTAGAGAACAAGCTTTTTCAACATTTAGTTTGATGTCGGGCTGTAGCTTTAATTGGGTGTCTTTAGAGAAACATGTTTGTTATTGCTGTAGCTCAATCTTGTAATGAAGCACCGGTCCGTTGCTCATGTGCCACATTCAACCGATAAATGTTCCATGGCAGGGACACTTCCAACTCCCCAGCTCCAGTCTCAATCCTCCACAGAAGTCTGAGGTTTACAAGCGTTTCCACAGCACCAGCCCAAACTTCACCCTGCCGATAGTATTGCGTGTGTGTGATGAAAGCCACCCCAGAGCAGAGTGTCTCACTGTCTGGTTCCAGTTAGGGGCGGTTTGGTTTGCTTTACTCTTTGAAAGGGGCTGAAGCTCTCATGTGATTATCGGGGCCACCTTCCCCCCCACTTTGTGTCCCATACTGATGAAATTCCCACCTAGAGTAAAACAGAAAGCACAATCCAGTCAAAAAGGAGAACAGAATGCTCAGTGCTTAAAGAAATAGCCCACACGGCCACACCTTTGACCTAGAACTTTTAAAAATAGCTGTCACGTGTGTCTTATTTTTACAGTGTTACATTGTCAGGTGCTGCAAATCCTGAAGCTCAGAAAAGTTTTTTAAATGTATTAGATTTTTGTAATTTGAGGTTAATATTTGCACGATAAACTTTTTTTTTGATGAATGACATTTTTTTTGTTTCTGTAGTCTTTTCTGTGGCCTGCAATAAATATAAACATCACACTTTACTGCCATTTCCAGTCAGACAGGAGTGGATAGTCTCCAGATGGGAATTGTTAACTTGTGGTATTGTGGTGTGAAAACTGTTGACGAGAAAAGTTATTTTATCTGGTTTGGTGTGTGTGTAGTTTTATAATCTGTGTGTTGCAGGAGACTTCTCAGTCTCGTTAAACACTTGTGTCTTTTTGAATGCGAAGAGGAGAGAGAAGATGCTAAATGAAAAGCTATTCATTCCCAAGCAGAGGTAGAAACATAACCAGTCATCGTGAGGTTATAAAAAAAAAAAAAAAATGCCAAAGATAAAGTTAAGTCCTGATCTGTCAACAAGGCATCAGTCTCCGGAGGCACGAAAGTGTTTGTGCGATATTGTTAAAATTACAATGATGGCAATTCTCTTCCGAGAACTGTTTCATTAGCTTAAATCTAACTGTGAAATTCCCTGCTTTTGTCAGACTTAAATGAGCCCAATAAACACAACAAATATAACTGGTTCCAGTTAAATGCTTGAAACTTTCCCAAATTGTCCATCTCTCAAGAGTATACCCTCTCAACAGCTGCAGTCCCCCTCACCCACCCTGCATGTCTTCACAGCTGTTTCCATGGTGGAAGAAAACTGACACCACCCTTGTGGTTACGACTGCACCCACCCGGACGCCCCTGTTGCTTTCCCAATATATGTGTAGTCCCTCAAGGTCACTCTGGCCGATTGACAGGCCCCTTTTGAAATCCCCTTGCGTTGCAGTTGTTCATCTCCCTGAGGTGACACCTGCTATGGAGTTTTTTTATTTCCCTTTACGATGTGCCAGCCAACAAGCTGCTTCAAATTGCTATATTTTCTCTTGGCAGGAGGAGACAGCCCATATAACATCCAGAGATGTAGCGTGGAAGTGAAGTGCAGGCGATGTTGTCAGGTGGCAAAGTATAGGAGAAAGAGAGAGTTTTCATTTGGGTTTGTGAAGTCTTTGGATTTATCGAAAATATTTGTATTCCAAGCTCCCCTTTCCTTACAGGCTCATTTTCGAGCTGTGTTTGTATAGATTAAATGGTCCGTTGTTCCATAGCACGCTGTGTGGCGGAGTCGCACGGTGCATTGTACCATTTGTTCCAGCCTTCAGCCCCCCCTCTTTTGCATCTACAGTTTTGTGTCTGCTTGTTTGTCTCTGTGTGCCGTGATTTAACAGGACCTTCCCGGGAGAGCTGTCAGAGTTTTGGAGGACAAACTGTCCACTGTGGTGCCTGTGTGGGGAACTGATCCTTTGGGAACAACTGTTTAGAGAACAGATTTTGATAAATGGGAGACTGCTCAGAGTCTGTGTTAGGTTTTCTACCTGATGTCTCATATTTCTGTTAATCTGTCTATGTAGTTCTCCCAATTTTGTATTTGTCTGTCTGGTGGTTGCAGCGCTGTTCTCTCCTGCTGTTGGTTGACCCTTCACAAATCTCGGCACAGGGCTGGACCTGCATTAACCTCTGACACGCAATCAATTTAGCGGCTAACAAGACTGAGCACCGCTCGCAAAATAAGATACAGCTTAGAGCCTTGAGAGAGCACAGGAAGAGAGGAATGGGGGTGTTAGGCCAGGACTGTTTTTGCAAGCAGAAACCTGTTTTATTCCCCCACCCCAACCCCTTTCTCTTCTCCCCACATTCTCTCCCAAAGCACCACTTATAAGCTGGAATTTAATTAACCGAGAGCCATTCTGTGAGCTGGTTTACTGAGCCGTCGCCTCCAGTGAGGAAGCAGAATTGGAGGCTTTGTGCCGTCTTCCTCTGTCTGCCTCTCTTGCACCCATGCACCCCCTCTCTCTGTCTCTCCTCTCTGGTAATAAATTAGGCGGTGGCATGAGTCTGACAGGGTGAGGCGGAGGGGTTGCGGCGAGGCCGAGCGTCGCCCTTGCCTGTCTTCTTCCTGATGTGCCTCCTACCCAGAAGCCCCACCACAGTGTGAGCTTCAGTCTCTGTTCTAGCTGCAACCCTGGACCCAATCTCGCTCCCCTGCCACCCCCCAGCGGGTGCTGTGTGATAAAGTCATCCAACGACAGCTCTGGGCTCTTATCCTGGGCCCCAATCCCGTGAGTGCTGGGGCCTCCTTATCACAGCTGCCTCCGCCTGGCCTCATGTCTCCGTGCCCTACCCCGACTATCTGGCGCGCTGTCACCAAAACTAAGTGTCCTCCCTTCCATTACTGCCGGCTGTTAGACAACACATTGCTCGAGGCAGTTTATCTCTCCCTTTTTAAATTCCTCAAGCCTTAAAGCAGAGCAATCATATTAAAAGTAATGGGGAATGAGGTAACGTAGATGCACAGTTAATTTTGCTGAAGGGATTTCATTGTATGGTTTCTGTCAAGTCATAGTCCTGCATGTGCATGTGTGCTATGATGATAACAAGCCGTGTTAAACAAGGAAGACGAAAACAGCGATGTTGTAATAGTTATGTCACAACAGCTTCCCGACACAGACTTGTTCATTAAATGCGGCTGTTTATTTCCTTTTCTGTAACCAGGGCTCCACCCATTGCCCTTGACCGAATGTTTTCTACCATGTTTTTCTACATTATGTTGTGTCTCATGCAATAACATCTACGGGAAGCAACGCCCAATTCAGACAGGAACAGTCTATGGAGCAGGAGGTTCAGCAGTTTGTTTTTCCTTCAGTCAGACAAGGAGGAGGAGGGGTGGGCTGTTTCCCTGGCTGTAGTGACAACAGGAACCCTGCTCTTCATGTGCCCTCTCCCACAGAGAAGGTCTGTCTCTTAGCTTTCTTTAGATTAACTTTGATCACATCATGAATCCTAGCTCCATTCCTTCCTCCACACACTTGTGTGAGTACGCAGCACACAGAATATTTCTCAGTTCAAGTATGGGCCCCACCCTGTTACATTCTTTGAGTGCTTCAAATAACTCTCCCACCCCCTCACTCACAGTAGTCCCCCTTGTTGCCTCTCTCTTTCTCTTTGTCCAAGTTATTAGGCCTGTGAACTGAAAGAGATATAATGAAAAAAAGATTTTAGGAATCATACCAGAAAACATTTGTCACAATTTCCTGTTTCCTTCCCCTTTTTTTTAATCATAGAAAAATGAGCTGAATGCTCACTCTGTACCTCTCTGAATGGCCCACCCCTCTGCATTCATTTTCTCTCCTTTCAGAGGAGGAATGGCAAGCGAGCGTTGGCAGTCAGCTCAGGAATTTTACCGGGAGCCCAGTCAGAGCACTTAACCTCCAGCCTGGTGTTTGTTTTCCCCACACACTCTCATAGTGTGTTTTAGCTCGTCCTATGTGAATGCTGTCCACAGTGAGGCACAGGAACCTCTACGTTGCTTTCAAAAAACCCAAAATGAACATTGATGAATTTGATCTGTAATTTGATTTATTGCTTCAAGGCTGACACTAGCAACACTCACAAACAATCAAGTACTGTTGTGTTTTCTTAAACCTTCTAAATGTGTGACACACTCCCCCCTGTCTTACTTATTTGCCACATTTCCCCCTCAATCTCTAGCCCCATCCTCCCTTTAAACACCCCAGTGTATCAGTCTGCCTGTGGTTTGCAGCCGTTTCCTGTGTTTCTCAGTAGTTGTAGGCTAGCCGATAAATCAAAGATGAATAATTTACTTGTCCCTCTGCAGCCGTGTTGTTTCTGCGAGGCTTGGCAAGAGCAGGCGGTGCTGCCATAACCTTCCCTTAGGGCCACAGAGAGGGAGCTGGCATGAGGTAGAGAGGTGGAGGTATATTCCTCTCGGTATCACTGGAAACTCCTGTGTTAATCTGACTCCGATGCTTCTCTGACTCCCACAGCTTCAACTATTTTTTTTTTTTTTTCATGTCATAGCATTCACAGCACTCTCTTGATATTCTGCAACACACTTCTCTGGTCCACTGCCATTGTTGAGATTAAAAGCTATACTTTTGTCATTCATATCTTAACTACCCTGCTTGAATGTAGTTTTTGTGAACTTGCGTTAACCTCCAATGTCCCTACAAATTGTAAAGATGGCTCCTCTCACAATAAACCTTCACTTTTCATGTTATTTCCATTTATCTAGGGCAGCATTTGAAATGGATGTGTACCCTGAATGTTGAAGATGTGTTGTATAGATGTTTGCTACACTGTTGTTGGATGCATTTGTCCCTCTCGATATCTCTGGCTTTGAAATTGACAAATGTTGTGAAATTGAGGTGAAGGTTGCAGCTGTGATTATAACTCTCAAACATTGGGCTTTTTGATTCTATATCAGCAGCTGTCACCTTTTTAGAAATAATACCTTAGAAAACCTCATCAGTGTTTAAAGAAGAAATGAAGCTTTACTGATTGTAAAGTATATTTACAAGACAATGAAACAGATTTGATCAGATGTGTTGGGTTTAAAGCGCACACATGCCAGTAGCTGAGGAGAGTTGCCTCAAAGCAATCATGCTGAAAGGCTTTCTGCAAGTACACTGCGCTCTGTGTCAGTACGGCTTTGAGATGTGTATGTGAAGAAGTTAATTCCACACTGCAGCTATTTGAAGTTCATTGGGTTTGTACCACTTGTCCAACACTACCCTACCTTCATTCGCTGTCAGCCCATACAGTCATCAGATCAGAGATCAGCAAAGTACTGCTTAACTTATAAAATGTATGCTGACATGTTGCTGTTTGTAGAAGAATCACACAGAGCATTCACTTGTATTCACTTCTTGGCCCTTTCAGTCGCACAACGTGATCGTCTCGCCTAACAAGGTCTACATGTGTTGTATTTTACGGTGGCTGTCTGGCCTGCGGTTGTGTGCTCTTATGTAAAACATGATTTGCTTAGCATAATTTATACCGTGTGCAACACCTTCAACCCGAACTGATTGTAGCAGCACATGAGGGGAAGGCAGAGGTGTGCAACTGCAAGTGAAACTTTTTGTGTGACGCTTCTGTTTGTTTAGTGTTAGTCGCTGTTTGTGCTGCGGCTTACGTCTGTCCGTCCTTATCAGTTCATTGGTTTGGAGGAGATTACAGAGCTGTAACAATGGGAAGTTTTGTATGATGAGTTGTTAATTGGTGAAACAAACAGCCCCTTTAGCAACGTGTGAGACATGGGAAAGATAGGCATAAAAGCCCACATATAACTGTCAGGAAAAATGTGCCGTGTATGAAAGGGTTAGTGAGCATGCTCAGTTGATTGATTGTGTTCGCTGGAAGGAAAAAGACGAGCAAGGCTGCAGAGAGCGAGGGGAGGTGCTGAGTGTGATAGAGAACAGTGGGGGGAGACAGAGGATTCCTATGTTCTGTGAATGAGGTCATTTGGTTGGCTATGAGGAAGGTCAGTGACCCCTCCCTCAGCTCCACACTCCACCCCTCTGTCTCACCGTGCCTCCCCCTCAGATAATCATACACAATGGCTTTTTGTACTTTAATGGGCCGGACTCACACACTGGGTCATTCCTACCCGTTCACACAGAAGCGTGCACACAAGTGCTGTCTGTGACACTAGCCCAATACATTGAAATGTTTACGTATTGCCTTTAACACTTGGTGTTAGGGCTGTGCGATTATGGCAAAAATCATAATCACGATTATTTGGTCAATAATTGATATCACGATTATTTTGACGATTATTCATTGACCATTTATTGAACTTCAAAACAAATAATATTTTACCAATAAACAAGATCAATAAATGTGTTGGAGCGCACTTCCAAAACCATACTAAACATATATTATTATGATAAAATAAAATAGACCAAAACAAATTAAATCAAACATGTTGCAGTGCACTGTCACAACCTACTGAAAACTCCTTAACATATAGCCAACATTTTGGTAAAACATATTCAACATATTCCACTCAGTTAAACGTTGAAGGCTGGCCAACCGTCATGGTCCAGAAGTAACAGGAAATAAATGTTGAACTACAATTTAAGACCAAATAAAAACGTGTTGGCCACCATGGCAAATGCTGGTAGGGCTGCTCATGTCATCTCTTAAAGATTTTTTGCAAGAAATACCAGCCTGTTGACATGGTCTGGTTTCAGAGATGAGCGCAGGCAGGTGACGATATTGCCACCTGTACTGAAGACCCTCTCTGAAGAGGAACTTGTGGCAGTGCTGCCACATGACACAGGAAAAAAAGAAAAGACTCTGAACCCTTTCTTTGCCATTATATAAAAATAGTGTTGCTACAAAAGTATAAATTAGGCTTACTAATAAGACAACTCAGATCTGAAGCTACACAGTAATCTGCTGCAGCAACAGTGCAATAAAAAAGACAACATTAATAGAATCAAACCCATTTTTTGTTGCATTTTATTAGAGTATAAAAATAAATGCCTTTTAAAATAGGATGCAAGCAACACTAGTTTCTGAACTGATAGACTATAATCAATTTAAACAGAACAGATCTTAATGTTTGCATTCTTATACCATTTTGTACAATAATTATCATGAATAAGTTCAAACAAACTAAAACTTACAGCAGATTAATAACGGTATCTAAATTGAGTTTTTATTATATCAAAAACCTGTTGAAATGCTGCTGTTATTTTTACTGTCCCACAAAAGCGCGTCGCAGCCTCCAGGAATGCTTCTTTCACAACTTCGCCGTCTTTGAAAGACTTCATGTGTTTCGCAAGAACGTGACTGACACGATAAGATGCTCTGGCAGCAGCCTTGCTCTTGTTGTTGGGCCTGGTGAAAATGGACTGCTGTGCATTTAGCTGTCCTTTCAGGCCCCTCCCCTTTTGGAGCGTAGGGCAGAATTAGGAGGGAATTCCGTCTCGCAGCGTTTGTGCACTGTTTTGAAATGCCGCTCCTAAATTACGCGTCGTCGATAAAGCCACGCTCGCATTGCAGATGAGACAGATGGACTTTGAATTGGAATAGATACAAAAATAATGATCCTCCCACTCGGAGTGAACATTGTATATTTTGGGCTTTTTTGCTTCTGCCATAATTGCGGTCTTGTGTGTGTGCGGACTGTCGCTCCTGTTGACCATCCATGCTGTTGACACGGACAACGTCAGCGAACTAGTGCACTGCTCACCAGCCACGCCCGGACACATGGGGTGAGGCCGGCCAATCACAAAGCTTTGATGCGTTCAAGTGCATTATTCTGGCACGGGAACATTATGTTACAGGACATTAACGATAAAACAGAATATTGTTGTTCTATTTTTAGACACATCTCGCGATCGACTGGGAATCTCCCCGCGACCCTTCTTTTTAACTAGTTGCTGCTCTTGTTCTGACATCTTCGCTTGCGCTGAACACTCACAACACATGTCACTCCCACGTGGCCGAGTGGGCTTTTAGGGAGGGGCGAAAGCGCACCCAGCAAAATAATCGTATTTTGTCAATTATGCTGTTTTCCTAATCGTCGCAAGCCATAATCGTAATCGCGATTAAAATACGATTAATTGCACAGCCCTACTTGGTGTATTTTCTTAGCTGCTAAACGTTGCTTTATGTACAGTTCCAGGGCTCGACATTAACGACTGCCCGATGGCCCGGGGCCATCTAGTATTTAGCTCGGGCAATGAAGCCTCACCTGCTGGTTGCCCGATCGGGCAATCTATTATGCCAGTATCATGCAGCTCGCGGATCCAGTAATGAGTGACCCGACAGTAAAACTAAACATATCTATAACTAGTTTAGGTAGTTTGAGAGGTCATTAAAATAGCTAAGTGTGATATTCTAACCTGAAGTGTGTGTTTTGTCCGCTCACCGCTGCATGTGATCATGCAGAGCTGCGTGTCGACTCGTCAGCAGCAGCTGATCTCTCTCTCCCGTCAGATTAGACTTCACTCGCGTTTATGTCCATATCGATCAGATCCAGCTAGTTCTAGCTAATGATATGACTACCTGCTTATTAAAAGACACCTAAACAATAAGTGTGGCTATGCAACTGGGTGAGGTCACAAAGTATAGCGCAGCATTATGCATTTGTTTACATGCCCACCGGAACCCAGAGGCATTACCAACAGATCAACGCACAATCAACCCACACAGGACATCTCTTTCTCCACATTAAGTGTTAGACATTAGAGTTGACTATTCTTGTCTGTCACATACTCTTCTTGTCTGTCACATAAGTGGCACAACTGAAGCGGTATTGTGCTAAAGGGAAATCATTTTGACCGGACATTTTGACCGAAGAGATTTAGATTTGCCGGCTAATGGGAACTATGACGTCGCCATTTTGTGTGCTTCGCGGATGCGCTCGGCTCCTCTCGACTGCTGCTCGGGTCTGCTCGGGTCTGCTCGGTCAGCTTCCGGATGAGGAGGCATTCGTTCGACCAACTTACAGTAGATAACATTACAAACATTTTTAACAGGGTTCATACTAGTGTAAATAATGTTTGTTTTGGCATTAATAACTGAATGTAATGTTTTCTACTTTTTTACATCTGATGAAGGCATTTGCCTTCATCAGATGTAAAGTGTCTTGACCAACAACTTAAGTGTTTCTTAAAGCTATGCAGGGCATGCAAGCGAGCAAACACAAACAAGAACAAACAAGTGAAATGAAGAATAAAATTGAAATTGTACAATATAATATTGTGGTGGTTCATCTTATAATTCAGTCTAGAGAATGCACCAGACAGCATCTAAGACCTGCAAAAATCTAAATTTTCTAGGTGGACGGAGGCCCCCCAAACCCTTCGTGCCATTTCGTCCGCGCGCATTTTTCAGGGCAATCTCTATTGGGCTCAGGGCCATCTGTAAATTAGCTTAGATGGCCCACAGGGCCATCTCCCAAAATCCTTAATGTCATGCACTGAGTTCTATAAGTTGCTGAGTCATGTGGTTTGTTTCTGCAACCCAAGGCCCTCACATCTATATTGTTGCACCACAGTTGTATATAAAACATTAGAAACCTCTAAAGAATGGTTCTGTAACATGTCCTGCAGCAAACAAAGTGCCCAGAGTAATGTTAACCTGAATGCTCAGGGTTTATTGTGTGTGGATTGGTAGCCATATCCTTGTATAAATCTGTTGTCTCACTATGCCCTACGTCGGAGAACTGCTAATAAAAGTAAACATCAAAGCTGGGATCTGGCCTAATTTTGGAGATCAACTCCCAACCAGATAGTACACATTACTTTGACTCCTAATGCAGTTTAAAGAAGTGACTTTAGAAGTTAGTTTGATGTTCCAAATAATGCAGAAACACATCAACCTGTTTCTCTTGATTTTGTAGACACTATTGCCTTATCTTCCATCTCCGCTCAGTGTCAATACGTAGGAATGTGGCCCATAAAAGACAGAAGTGTTGCTTTATTGTTGTCTTGGATAAGATTACAGCTATAGCTCCTGTCTGTCTGGTTTTAGTGTTCTTTCTTGGGGAACGTGCCCGGACACGCACACTGACAGGCACACATAACAGTGGTTTGAGATTTATTTGATTACAATTGCTTTAATAGTTAGAATTGAGCATTTAGCTTGGATATATGTTTGTTATCACCCCCAGTATGTGAGTAGATCAAATAATGTATAGGAAAGCTTAATGGTGCTTAAGGGATGGTTAAAGGCAGCTGGGGACAGACGGTGTGCAGACACAGCCGAGCAGACAGGTGTGTGTATGAGCAAGGTGCCAGGGCGCCAGCTGCTGTTGACACCTTAAGGTGAAGAATAGTCTGCCAGGAGATGGACTTGTCTCTCTCTGTCCCCTCTAATCCTTCTCCCTGTCCCACCCTTCCTCTCGTCTCACCTGATCTTCTTTCTTAGGGAGTATTGGTTTGACGTGAGATTAGGCTGTTTGTGATGGTCGCTCTTTCGGCAACCTTATTTTGATTGAGCGTGTGACACTTTCGATGACCCAGACCCCGGGTCTACCTCTGCTCCTCCTCCCTCATCACCATGTTTATATACTACTCTCTGTCTGCACAAACACAAGTACTTGATGTTTAAACCATGTACATGCATTTCTTTCATCCTTTTATTTTGCCTTCCATCATTGCCATAGTGTGTTCCAGATGAGGAATTCAGTATCCTGCTTTTTCCCAAGGGAATGACTCATTTTCCTGGCTTTGTCTTTATACCTATTTATTTGAGGAGAGACTGCACCCAGCTTTCTTCTCATCTCTTGTCTCTCCAGATCTTTCTTCAATGGCTTTCTTCTTCCATCCGCTTTATCTCATGCAGCTTCCCTCTCTACTCTTATGTGAGTATGTGAGGCAAAATTACAGGCTACATTGCCTCTTTCTTGTGAGGACCAGTGGTGACATTAAAGGCCTGCTACGTGGTCTGTCACTTTGCATCAGCCCAGCTCTCACTGTCTGCGCTCAGGACTCTAGTATTCGCTTGGCTCTCCGCTCAATCACTCCCAGGCTCAGGCGCTGGTTGGTAGGGAACAACATGCCTGCACCCGCTGGCTGTATTTGCACATATTCATTTGCAATTGTTTGTGAAGTCCTCACACCAAAGTGCTTTGAGGCAAATCGATGTTTAAAGGCTTAAGCACACGGGAAGCTCGGTTAATGGCAGTGACTCTTTCTCCCCTGCCTTTGACACTCTGACCCAGTTTTTACAACGTCTTTATTTTTAAAATGCTCTAAATGGTACATTCAACATGACTTGGCAGAGCAAAGAGATCATCTATTTGATCTCCACGACGAGACATCCCAAGCAAACACACAGCGTGCAGATCCTTTGATGATTTGCAGACTACAGGGTCAGGGGGAGTCTTTTCCCTGTCTTTACATTGTCCACCCCTTTTTTAAGACGAGCGATCTTAATATCTGAAAATGCTTCAGGCTCCAAGAGTATTTCTTCAGCGTCTCTTAACAATGCCAGACCTGTTAGCTCTTTATAGAGAATCAATGCGAACCAGTTTAACTGAGAACTACCAACACTAGCAGACAATCAACGTTTGTATACTTGGCCATGAACAAGTTCTGGCAGAGCGCCACGCATATCCATCCAGATATTGAACTGATTTGTTGTGGCTATTTTGTCTTTTTGAGGTAAAGTTTTGATTCACATCCCAGGAAAATGATATGCGAGGTTGTAAACCTGACGAAGAGCCGGAACAAAGAGATAGCCCCTTGTGATTCTGTGTGTTCACAGCCACTGAGCCTGTTGGTCTCAAACTTTAGATGTTAGATACAAACCCTTGCAGGTGTATAACAACAGCTGACTCCTGACGTACACTTTGATGTGATATGTTTGTCTTCCTCTGTTCATTACTCATGTCCCCGAAGCCTGGCTCAAATACTGTGTTGTATTCATAGAATTAGTGTCAACTGTAACTAAAATCATGCCACGGTAACGATAGGTAAATATAGCAGCATGAAACACTAGCTGATTTCAACAGGTGAAAAAAAAGTCCCAGATTATTAATACACACATGGATATACACTCCCTGAACACTCTGACTGAGAGGTTTTGATTGGACGTTATGGCCATTTCTACGGCTTGGTTAGTTTAATGTTTAGTGTGTATCAAACAGGAACATATGACATTGAACTGTCTTTATTAAGCCTTTGTTGTTGTTTTTCCCTTCAAATGCAACCCAATACAAGCACACAAGCTACAGCATGTGTATTAGCCATAGCATTGAACCAATGTCTGTCTGGCACACTCTTATCAGCAGCTGAGGATGATAACATTCATAAAGGTAGGAGTTATTGCAGGGCTGTTGTATTTGATTGCATCAGATTATAGAAGTGTTTTCTTAGTAATACTCATTTTATTAAAGATAATTTATTTAAACTGAAGCCTGTATCTGATTGCGTCCGATTATAGTCTTTTCTTGGTCTCTTAAAGGAAATGCTGCATTAACAGCAAATCTCTTTGAGATAACTCTGTCTTGGATAATGAACTCATAGCTCTGCTAAATGCACACACCTTGTCTTATTTGGTGCTGGCTACAGGACAGTGTTTCATTGTTTTCTCTCTTGACAGAAGACACTGAAACCTTAACAGTCTTAAAAGAACGTGATTCAAAAATAATGACTTCCAAAACATTCAATTGTCACTTTATTCTAGTGTTGCAAGGTGTACCGATACTTGAAAGGTACCGTGATACCCTGCCGTTAAAAACGATACGATTCCTCCGTTTCATTAGTATCGGTACTTTAAGAATGACGGGGAAAAGTACTCGTGTGTGTTCAGCGCTCTGCTTCCACTCCCTGCACTGCAGCCGTGCCTGCAGTCCCTCCCTCCCCTCTCAAGCACGCTCTAAGTCCCTCCCCTCTTTCGTGCACGCGCTAGCTGCCAGAGCATGTGAGAAAACGGGGAGCAAGTGGCTGCAAGTGGGAGTGCAACTGCCGCTGCGCCTCGGCTTGTTGACAAAAAAGACGCCAGAAGCGAAATTTGGAAGTATTTGAGCTATATCTCTGACAGTGAGGGCAAGCCTACGGACACCACGAGGCCTGTCTGTGAGACATGTTTTAGATCCCTGCAAACCAAGGGAGCCAACACATCAGACTTGGCTAAGCACCTGACGACCGGCATCCAGAGCTGTTTAAAGAATTTAAAGACAGACAGGTTAGCGAATGTGATAGATAACATAATTACATCATGCTCAAGCCCATGCCCTCACATCTAAGTCAAACAAGTGTAATTTATTTTGTGACAAACAAACGTTTTCATAGTTTGATGAGGCAATTAATGGCAATGATAACTGTCTAATATGGCTATCTTTTTAGCTAACTTACCAATGTGGCTAACATCTGCAATATACATTTTGTCAATAATTATTTATATTACTGTACTATTACATGTTAATAAAATATGAAGTTAACTATCAAAGAAATCACATAAACTCAAGTATAAAGAAGAGACCATTTTGTAAGAAAACACTTCACAGATAAACTACAATTTTATTGATCATGAAAATAATAAAAGAAAATGATCGGAAAAGAATCGGAATCGCAATTCTTGACTTAGTATCGGTATCGAAACCAAAATGTTGGTATCGTGACAACACTACTTTATTCTAACGTAGTTTTCTTTGTTAAGAAGTGACCTCATCCCCTGATTCTGAGAAAATGAAGGGAATGAGGTTGTTCCTCATTCTGGCTCTTTCCCACCTCGCACTTTTCGTCAGTTTGTTTACGTTCTCCATAGAGAACTTCTGGCAGGCTCATGCGGCTCCCATCTGTTCCTCGCCCAAAACTGCTTAAGTCACAGACTCACAGTTGATGTAAGGATTTGATGAAGGTTTACAGTAAAAATGCAGCCACAGTCTTAATCTCTTTGTGTTGCCACTTCAGTGTTTCACCGTGATGGCAACTATCACTCGAATGTTAACATAGCTTATTTAGTTTCCTTCACATTAGCCATTGTGTGTTTTTAAAATGTTCATCAACTTTATTTAATAACTGTGAATTGAGATTATTTTGGACGCATGCAGAACCATGGGAAAGTTCACCTATTGGATCAGAGAACGATGGAGGCTAGATAACAGATACAAAGTAATCGTACGATAAATTGTCCTTCGTCCCTCCTATATTCCCCATTGGTTGTGAGCACTGTTGTCTCCTTAGTTACAGGGACAGGAAGTGCCGTGCATGTTATCTTCTGCAGTCACATTGACAGTCGGAGCCTTTCCTTCCTCCCTCTTCTCGTCTCGTTTCCTCTTCTGACAGCTGGACCTTTCCTGCCATTGTTGCCTGACAGAGGGGGCCGCTGTGTGTAGGGGCAGACACAGTTGAGATGTGTTTGATAGATGAATAGAGCTCTGCGTTTTTAGATAATTTGAATATTGGTCGACAGTGTTAGCTCTGCTGTTCTCACAACTCTTTGGTCACCCTTTAAGAGATTGTCTTTCCTTATATCGTAACAAGAGCCAGTCTGACGCACATCGTCAATCTTACGGGCAGTGGGGAAATGGGGAATACCCCCTGTCACGGGCCAAAGGACATGGTTCCTGGGCATCATGGGGGCCATAGTCTGCTCTTCCAATCCACATACATACACCCCCATCTGCATGCATCCTGAATCTTCATCCTGTTATTCTTCCCAGCCCTTATCTCATATTCTCAGATCTTGTTGATCTCACAGCATGCATCCCGTGCTTCATTTTACATCGCATCCCCTCCATTGTTGTGACTGTGACTGTGTGAGTGCAGTTGCACGTTTGGAAAAGTATGCCTGGAGCCTCGGTGGATAAAACAGTTGTGTTTCTGAAAGCCTAAGTAGCGTGTGTACATCGACCGCAACACCGGGCGTAGAGATAAATGGGTTAAAGCACAGTGAGAGAAGGATTCTTGAGGTCTCACTGTCTCACTGTCTGCCTGATTTAACTGGCAGGTAAAGTCTGTGAAATGAGTTCCCACGAGATGCAGAAGAACTAACAATCTGCTTGGCTGTTTACGCTCATGCTTTTTTCACGCTTTGGATGTGTGTTTATGTTCATACTAATTAATCCACCAGTTTTGACTGCTCCTGTCCTAACTGAACATCCTTCTTAGTATGCATGGAAACACACAGATATGGTTATATCGTATGGAAGTAAAAGGTTTGATTCTTCTTTGTGTTGTAGCTTTTTGAGGCAGTCACTTTTTTCAGTTTTTCGACCAAGTATATCCCTTCAAAATGATTTTCAGCTCATGAGGCTTCTCTCTTAAAGCCAGCCTGTTAAATGACTATTGCTGTGACTTCCAATTTAACGCTACATATCACTCCCTCTTCAGATGGCAAAAGCAGCAGTTAAATAGCCTATCTTTTCGCCTGGTATTTTAGAGGGAGCCTGAGTCTGCATCTTGTGTGCACTAGTTTGGCTGTTTCCGCTGAGCTACGTCGTTGGGCTACTTTAAAAGGTGAACCGAGGAGAGGGTAAGCATTGGCACTGAACTCTATCTTCTGCCGTGCTGGATTAGACTATTTTTGTTGAATAATTAGCATTATTATGAAACTACCCTAAGAAGGAGCTTTTAGCTTTCTTTAACTACCACACTAACTCTCCCTGCTGCTTCCTGTAAGGGAATTAAATCTGTGAGTGTGAAAGAAAGAAAACAGTTTCTGTATCTTTCCACCTAGCCCACCCGCCCTGGGGTGCCTCCCCCGAGTGTAAGTGTGTGCGAGTGTGCATGCAGTCACAAGTCTCACCCCAGGATCCCGTTGAAAGTCCCCCCACGCAGAGAGTAATGAACGTTGGACCCTTGCGGCAACCATTAAGAGTAAGCCATTATGGTTCAGTATCGAGCCAGCCCTCCCTGCCAGTTTCCCCTCACTCTATGGTAGACCCCACTAAGTGCACAAAACTGGCACTCCTATGGCTCATTGAGCTGCCAGCGTGCCCCTCACCAGCACACAGACCCATAAAGCAGTTCCACATCATCAACTGTGATGATCCCTTATTCTAATTTTAGCCCACGGTTTTAGTGTCTCTGCAGATACTGTCTGAATTACGAATTTCACTGTGAAGCTCTCGATGGGTTTCGATGGTGCTCTGGGTAAGCAGGATAAGATGGGTTTTTGTCACTTATTTTAGAAATCATGGAAATATGTACCATAGTAGTTGAGCCAAATGTGACTAAGAAAACCACTTTTTTGATAAATATGTCTCCAACATGTAACTAAATAGGTCATATTCTTTTAAGGCGAGACACGGCAGGCAAAAACATCGTTTTTCAAGTATTGGTCAATTTTGAGATTTTGTGCTATTTTGATTCTATAACATGTTTTCTTTCAGGCTTTTGGAAGGGAAATGTACAAAATACACATTTAAGTGTTTATTTTACTATAGTTTGTCTATTTGCGTCTGTAGATTTCTCCTAAATTCACCAAAAGTTAGCATTCTAACGTAACATAAAGTACCGCGACCGCTGTGTGCACCATGTCATCAGAGGTATCGCTGGAAAGCTGTGTCTCTCCTGCACAATCTCATCGGATCCAAATATGGTCATTTCCTTTGTATCAGCAACCAATCGTGAAAGCACAAAGGGGTCTTAAACCAAGAAACAAAATCTCATTGGCTGGTGTCAATTTCTGACAACGTGATTCGTTCAGATGCGTCACGTGGTGTGCTAAAACACTTCCTGGTTAGCTTTCCGCTATAAATTGAAATCTCAAAATGGCAAAAGAATGGCGAAAAAAACGTTCACAGAGAAGACGACAACAATTGTCACTTGCACGAAGCAAGGTTATACAAAAAACAAATGATCCCGAACATGAAATACCTTCACGGAGTGCGTCGATGCGCAAGCTGTCATCCAAAGAACAGGAGGGTTTAGCTAGCGCCTCACTGCAATCTTTAAAGGTCGTTTTCTCAAAATGAGTTGTTTCTCCTACTCTGAGTTCGAAATTTCAACTTCAGTAGCACGTAGATACACCAATCCTTCCAGTTACATTTCTATCAATATTATGAAGGCTTTTACAGAAGGGTTTGTTCATATATCATTCATAGCCTGAATTATACAACATTGTATACCTAAAAACATGACGAAAATTGATATTTTAGGGCTGTTGACAGTATTTTCTGATTTATGGAGTGATAAAAATAGATATCCAAAATCCCTTCTGTAAAAGCCTTAGATACTAATATGACTACAAAATGAAACAAGAATTTTGAACCTGGCTTTATCCAAAGTTCAGATTTCGATTCCTGAAATGTGTTAAAATATGTGCATATTTAATGAGATAATGAATAATTTGCATATTTAAACATGCTATTTCAGAAAACTTGTAATACAAAAAACAATTGCCTTATTGTAAGTAATTAACTGGAGAAATTTCTAGCTGATACCTTTAAGTTAAAAAAATTACCCTATTCACCTGGGGTGTCTCGCCTTAAGTCACACATGGACAGACATGTCACCATTACATAGATGGCTCATCAGCCAGTGGAAGATGTTTATTGAACAGCTGCTTTAATAATCACCATCCTGTAATTTCATTTTTTGGACCCATGCTAATCATCATTGTTGCCAGATCTGGGACCATGACACAATTTTCTCTGACTTTTTGTTTTTAAAAGCCCGTCTTTGTGCTTTTTCCACCTACTGCATTCTGTAACATCGACATTTTGGCCACTTGACAGTTGTTTTAAAGACTTTGCCTCAGTGATTATGCTGATCTCATAGTGGGCATCATAACTTGGCTTACTTTTAAGCTGAGTTTCCCAGGACAATTGCTGTACCTGTCACAGCTGCTGCCACAGTTGAAGTGACAGCAGTCACTATAGCCAGATGGTGCTCGTTTCCCATGCAATATTTTCAGTTGTCATATTTAAACAGGCATAGTTTTTCAAATTCAATTTCAGATGTGGTAATTTTCTGGAATATAATTTAACGTTTATTCAGTCCCTTTTCACCACTCAGCTTTGCCTTTCCTTTGGTCCCTCTCTACGTGTCTGCACTGTCTGTTTGCTTTGTTGAATCGCCAAACTAACATGCTATGACACGCTCCTACAGCTCACCATCGCTGCCAGCAGCCACTGAAAGCCGCGTTCAGCTTGGCTCTTCTTCCCCTTCCTGCATTCAGTAACAGTGACAGCAGGACAAAACATTGCATTTTCCCACCTTTTATGATTAATGGTTTTGCTGATTACTGTTCTTGGCCATCACCACACCTCCACATTCTGCTTTTAGCATACTTACTCTCAGTAGTTCAGCCAGAATGGAGGAGTTAAACTTGTCGTTGTTTCTGGCATAGATAAATGTAAAAATGTTTTTAATGAGGGTTGGATTTGAAAGACAAATGACTTTAGACTTGTTGTCAATGTAAAAGTAAAATAAAAGCATTTTTGATAGTTTCGAAAGATCTCTTTGTGTAGCTATACAACAAATAGACAAGTTTAACATTACATGTTTCGATTTGTATTGCAAACATCCTACATTTAGTCTGTATTCATGATGAAAGTGTACTTAGTTCTGTCTTTAAAGGTAGAAGAGGGAATATTCCCACATGTTACCTTAACAACCAACAACCTTGTGACATTTGTTTCCACTGCTTTCAGCCGTCATGGTAAAATAATATAACCAGCAACAGTTTAAGAAGAATGTGACAATGATGGGTAATAAAGGGCAATCTGCATTTCTCTTCTGGCCCTTTGTCAGCGGACTTACTATGTTTCAGTTGATGCTAAAGCGAGGTAAAGGAGAGACTAATGGCACATTTCCACTGCAGCGGGTAGCTCGCTTTAAGCGTGCCGAGCCGTGCGGGGCCCGTTTTTGGTTGCGTTTCCACTTGGCCTAGTTTTGGCCCGGGGCTACTTTTTCACCTTTTTTCTGGCCCGCCTAAATCGTGGTTCTAGGGCCAGGAACAACCAGGCTGAGTCGGGCTGAGTATGCTAAACTAGAGAGAGAATCGCTGGCAAGGGGGCTACAACTACAACAAGATGAACATATTTGACCGTGATTTAATTGTAATACACGTTTCAAAAATGATGCCGAAGTAACAACATACTGATACCGGTTAGTAAAAACCATGAATTAATGCTTTGACAAGTCTGCAGACAGACGGCAGGCGAAAAACCCTTTAAAATGCGTGTTTTCTAAATGGAGCTTGGCTAAGCTAACGTTGTATATGCTCTGACCGTCCACACTCACAACAACGGCCTATACAGACATAAATAAACCAGTGACTGTATTCGCCATGACACAGGCAGTCTGTGGTTTGTACTTGTTTAACTTTTGTCTAGTTTCTGAACAGATATGAGGAGCTGTGAGCTCTGAGTGCTAAGAGCTAACGGCTGTGTTGTTTTTCTGGGGCTCTCATTGAAGATGACGTCACGGCTCCGCCTACACTGCGTTACTATAGTAACTGCCCCAGTTCCTAAACTGTAATGGAAGCGCAGCATTAAAGCGAGCCGGGCCTAATAAGGCCTAACCAAACCGAGCGAGGCCTGCAGTGGAAACGCGCCATAACTAACACCGTTTCCTTCTTGTTTCCTGCTGCATTTGTTCAGCAGATTTTCCTCTAAGGCGGTTTTCCTCCTCCTAACATGTGGAGTGTTATTTCTGTGGGTTCACTGTCTCTGGAGAACCTTGCCTACAAACGCACAAAAGCTCATTAGCTCGTGTGGGTGTTTTAATGTTAATATGCCGTGTTTTCATATACTAGCATGTACCAGAGTTAGTCAGGTCAGAGCTCGCACACTCCTGTGCATTGTTGGGTCGTAGCTAAATGGTATGCAAGTGGTTATCTTTATGTGTTTTCAGGCAGCTTCAGCTCATTATTGATGATCAGGCATAAGGTGTAGCTTTTAGGGATGTAGCTGGCTGGGATGTATAAACGTAGGCGACTTGTGTTCATTTACAAACCCAGCATGTACGTTCTACATACGTTCTGCACCCGATTGTTTACCTTTTTCAAAAGAGATATTACTAGGTAAGCATTTTGTTGATGAAGAATGCATCTATTGCCCATTCCCAATATGGATGAAAGCTTAGTTCGCTCTGTGTCCTGGCTTTCCTTTTACCCATGAGATGAGTAAGCATGTGTGTAATGTATGGGAGTGTATTTCTGTAATTACATTTTTTTTGTACCTGGCTTGCGGAAGAGAGAATCCAGAAACCTTTTTATGTCAGTTGTTTATTTATTGGCCTATCTACTTAAAGACCTGACGCTGGAGCTTTTTACCCAGCCTGCCTTAGGAGAATCCCTGACACACAACATAAATCTCCCCTCCGGCTGCCAGCAATTCACCCCGTCATTTCTGTCTCGAGCCTTTGGGGACCTGCACTTGTATCCACATCATGTCAGGGTTCAGTAACTGTGTAAATATGTCACTGTAAAGCTGTTATGAATACTTCAGTACTATTTTGAATTGGATAGTTTTAAAATGCACTGAGAGCATTCACATTTCTCTTAATAAATAGGTTAATTCTATTCTGCGTTGTTCACAATACCCACATACCTTATGTTCACTAAAAACGTTGTTGATAACTGCTATTGCATATTGCCCCGTCCATACTGGCTGTGAAGTGATCCCTTTTGTTAGTGTAACTCCTATGGGATAGGAGGAAAAACCCTATGTCTTTGATTTGTGCCGAAAATACAGCCAGGGCTAATGCGACGCCTCAGGTTAGCCAAATTAAGTAATGTATTTATTTTATGTTGCCTCTTTGTGTTACTATCCATCTCCTACAGCTCAGCAGGGAGAAACTAAGGGAAAACACAGACAGGAATTTCAACTAAAAACACTACCCAATAGGTAATATAAGGAAACAAATCTATCCGTTTTGCTCCAGCTTAATTACAAAGCTAGTTGAATGTGAATGAGCGCTATCGTGGGGATAGACGACGCTATCGTGGGGGGCTAAAGCGCTTTGTGTTTTCTAAAACTGAGTATAGTCACACATCTACAGCAATAAACGCTCCTATTCCATTCATTATTGCCTTTTCCCTCTCTGAATCTGTGGAAGGGGGCTGCTCGGATGCCATTGGGGGAACAACTTGCACCCAAGTGTGTTTTATACAACTGCAAGTAATGGACACGCTTGGATAATGGTGTCGCGAATGAGTTGATGTATGTGATGTAGCCATTCCCATAAATGGGCTGAACAACGGTGATTTACAAACGGATATACTCATGCTTTACTGAGGAAATGTATTTACTAGCCTTCTAATTCCTTGGTTAATGTCCTTAACACCCCATAAACAAATCTCATACTGAACGAAGCATCCTGCCCTGAACATTTAGTTAAAAACATGTGTACTGTCCAAAGTCCAGGAAAGCAGATTTCCCTTACTGAAACGATCATGACAGGATATTTCAGACCTGAATCTGGTGTTTTATTGGTAAGAACTGAAATAACTGCTGCTCTTAACTATGCTGAGAGTACAGCGTACTCATTAACAGCATAGCTATAGTTAGTGTGTGAACATCAAAGGATTGTGCCGTGTAGGCCTACTGTTAAATCAAAGATTAGGAAGTAAAAATGAGACAGAAGCACGAGGAAACTTTTTACCCCTCACAAAGCAGGAGGGGGAGAGAAGAGGCAGCTGGGAATTGACGATAAGACCAAGAAATGCATACGTTTTCATGGCTCAGTAACCCTCACCAATGCGCACTATATTTCTGCTCCCTGCTTTAAAAGAAACCTGCGTCTTTCATATGCTTGGCCTGCCAAACCCTTAAACTGTTGAAGTGGAGTGTCGTCTTGGATAAAGTCGCCAGTGCCGTGAATAAAGGGCAGGAATGCATTAAACGCCCAAATCCTTTCGTTTGCAACGGCTACCCGGGCTTTGTGATTGCCAAAGTGCACAGCTTATAAAGTGAAAATGCTTGTTCCTCGCCTGAGTCTTGTTTCACTCGGGCACATTAAGGTGTATCTGTGATTACTGTTGTTTTCTTTCTGACACAACCACAAGGTTTTTATGTCTATATTTGCCTCAGCAGCGTAGCCTCTCTCTTCTTCCCCATGTGTTCAAATCATTAATTGAGAAAACAGGGAAAGATTTGAAAGATTGAATCCCTGTCATTCACAGAGGTAAACATTTGATCATTTAAGATGAATTGGTGTTAAACTCCATCAGTTTCAGGTGCCAGATATTATCAGGCGAATACCAGGCAACACACGGCATGTAAAGCTGCTTCCCTATGGCGAAGCTGATCACACTGATTACATTTCTTATGATCTCTCTCTTCATGCATGCATGCACGCACACAACGCTTAAGTGACAGATGTGCTCAGCATGGTCGGAGGACGTTTTGCTGTGAGCTACAGGGTGAGGACAAAGCAGTTCTATTTCTGGGCTCTTAATGGACATGTTCCCATTTTCCAGTGGAGCAGGTCTAGCTGAATTATCTCCCCAGTCTTTAAACTGATTACAGGATCTCCTTCTTGACTACTCCACTGCTGAATTCTACTCGTTCTCTCTTTTTCTCCGTCTTTGATCTCCCCTCCTCTCCGCTCTGTTCCCCTAGTTTGTCCTCATGCTGTGTTTCCATTGATTAGATCACATAAGGACGGAGAAGCTGCAATATCAGAACATATGTATACCTCATTTGGCTGTTCTTTTCTTCGTATGCCTTTCTCCTCCCCCCTCTCAACCGCTTCTGAACTATTTCCTTGGTTCTGCCGGTGCCACTTCTGTGTGATCATGTTTTGAGCATGAAGCTGAGTAAGTAAAGGAAAAGCCTCCATATCCCATGATGCCAAGTTCACAGTGGCTGAGTCCATCAAAATTCACTCAGATGTGCGGATTCACTTAATGGATTTGTTTCTCTCTGTCCCTCCCTGGTGCACATGGCTCTCCAGTCTAGACCTAGTTCTTCTTTGCTCTATCAAGACGTTATTGTCTCTTTGTGGTTAGGAATCAGACCTTTTGCACGTGTTGCGTTTTCACATGTCGTCTGCCCGGTGAAGAACCAATCGCGAATGTGGTGGGAGTTACGCAAAAGCACTAATTGTGCCGATGATTTGCTTGGCGTGCTGCTCTTAAGCATCATTACATGATGTCGACATCAGTTCATTGCTCATCAGTAAATTCATTCTTGCAATTCTAAGAATGTAGCCATGTTTACCTCATCAGTGTCTTATTACATCGAGATTGTATTCTACAGACTATTAACTGCTTAAAACCTAGTGTTTAATGATGGGCATATATTAAGGACTATCTAGTAGCCATAAAGTAATGGCTTGGTATTCATTAAACCATTATCAGAGGACAAATATACCATTATGTTACAATCTTTCTTAGCAGATAAGATTTGCTGTTGGTGAAAATGGCTCCGCTGTCATCATGGAACCAAAGTATTAAACGTGTGTCAGTGGTAACAGGTGGCTGTTTATGTTAGCTCCAGGAAAGCTTTGTAGTACACCTTCAGTCAAGTTATTACATATTAGAGGTTTATCAAGGTCAATAATGAACTTTTAAATGTAACTTTTCACACTACACTTGAATCCCTGTCTATCGACCCACTGCCATTGCCCTCTCCTATTAACTTCCTTTTGGGTATTCCCCTTCACTTTGATCACCAAAGAGATTAGGAGTTATCGTCTCCTTTCTTCAGCTTTCAGAGGGCATATAGATCTGCCTGTGACATTTCCTATTTCCACTGCAGGTTTGAAAAAAAGGGTAGACATTGAGCAAAAAGATCAACTGAAATATATGTTTCAATTTACATGGAGGCTCGGTGTCAGTCAAGTACAACTGTGCTCTGCTTGCTCAGCACTGTTATAATTCTCTCTTTTCCCCGTCTCTGCCTCATCAAACCTTCCTCCACTCCACCCTCCAACTTCTCTCAAGGTTGATTCTTGGTTCTCCCTGACAGATGTCTGGGTGAAACTCTAAACAGAGATATTCTAATCTCTTCCTGTGTGTGTGTGTGTGTGTGTGTGTGTGTGTGTGTGTGTTCAGCCAGCCCCCATAGGTAAATAGACAGCTTGTGTGGGTGTGGGTGGGGTCAGGTTGAGGATGACACACTGCCACTGAGCTGAGAGACGGCTAAAGGGGAGTAAAGTGGTGGCTGGGGTCTGTTACCTCCCCTCATATAGCTGTTAAACCCGTACAATGCCAAAGTTCAAGAACAAATCTCACTTTTGATAGCCTACCATTTTCTTACTCTCGGGTTGTCTTCCTCTTTTTGCAAGATGGTGATCTGGTGTCTTTCTTACAAAGGCCTTTTCTGCCGGGGTGGACAGCTACACAAATGATTTTGTCGTCAATTCAAGGCAGGGGGTAATTTTTAGATGAGCGCAGCGCTTCAGAATAGACTTGCCACGCTGAAATTAGAGGTTGTCAAATGCTGCACGTCTCCACCGATTATGGCCCAGGACGGCCCCCTTATGTTAATGTGGCATTTCAGCCAGAGGAAATATAATTTAGAGGGGGGAGGGGGGGTGGTGCAGTGCTGGTTGTTGTTGTGGAACAATGTCACATGTTCACACTTTTACTTTCTCTTGTTATCTGAAGGGTGGCTGTTTTGAGTTGCATTGGAGTTTGCAAATAGCACACATTATGTTTGCTGTCTAGTGAAAAGAAGTGATTTTGTAACCCACAGAAAATTGGCTCCTCTTTACTCGTCATTGATGTCTCCTACACACATACTTAGCCCACCAGTGGTCTGTTAAATGGCTCCTCTGTGTTTATTAATTGCTACAGCAAGTAAGATACTACGATTTATTATAACGTCTTCATTTCATTTTGATAGAATGCCATTTAGTACTGATCATCTTTTCTAGAAATACTAACTGAGTGATTGGGCTGTGGAACATTCACAGAGTAACAGAGATTACACTTCTGCCCTTGTGGTTAACGGTCTCCTTTACCACTAGGCCATCATGTTTATGTTTTATGGACCTCTTTTGGTCTCACAATAATGTATAGTTTACTGTCCTGTTTTTCCCTCTCCCATTACTGCCATGTTATGTCCTGATCCCCTCCCTGTATGATGTGTCCCGGCCAAGCCCCTCTGCTTGTACAAAAACCTTGAATGTGGCCTGAAACCGCTGGCATTGGTTAGGAGGACTGATGTAATCTGTCTTCTGGGCTAGATACCATGAGGGTGAATTCATCTTTAGGGACCACTGGGAGTATCTGTGAGGACCACAGAGTGCTGAGGTCATGTTATTTGGGAAGGAGTAACTCTGGGCCGACTCTCCTGGCCTGTTTGAACACTTAGGATGTGTCCCGCAGGTGTTTTCCACACAGCTGCAGACCAGATGTTTGTGTGTATGCTTGTCAGTGTCCATGAGCCCATCGATCACACATTATTCTTCTGTCTTTCGACAGAGTAAATCCCCAAAACCTGACTCCATGGATAAATCCACATTTTCTTTTCCAGTGTTTTATATTTAGCTCTTTTTTGTTTGTAAAAGTGGACGATTTTTAAACGACACAAAGACTAAACAAAAACCTAATTATAGAGCTTGGACCCACCTTCCACTTTAGCTTCAAAGCTTAGAGGTCAGGCAGGCTTTACCGAGGGCATCTAAAGTTGAGTGTCAGGTAACCCAGCTGGAGTTTAATATAGAGTTCCTAACTGCTAGAAATCTCCTAACACCCGCCCTCACTCCACCTCACACTCACCAATCCTTGAGGCCTTACCAGCCGTGCCACTTTGTTTTAACTGTGGCAGCCGTTTCACAAAAAAAGACTTCTCCGCAGATTTTTTTATCACATTTCTCTTTCACTTTACTGCTGTTTTTTTATTTCTTGGGTTCAGCAATAGCATGAAAGACATATAGTGATGACACCTTTGGGAAGTTAGAAAGTGTGCGTGTCCTCTATTAACGAGTGTTACAGCCACAAACGTCAATTCTGATCCAACACTGACACACTCACACACGATGAGCAGGAAGAATAAATGCCTCTTGTCAACCTGCACTGCACAGCATTCCTCTGCAGTGTGAATTCATGTAAGCTACGGAGGCAGTCAAATTGGGATATGTGTGAATTGGTGGTGAGCGTGTGTGAGGTAGTGTTAATTTCGTTGACTAAAACTATGACGAAATATGTTCGTCAACGACCTTTTTTTCCATGACGAAAACGAGACGATGACGAGACGGCACCGACGGCAGTAAACAATAACTGTAACGAAATCATCATGCAATATCGTTGACGAAAAGTGACCAGACGAAAATGTAGTTTACTAAATAAAAACTATGCCAAAATCTCCCTTTACTTTCGTTGACGAAAAATGAGGAGATAAAAGTACATTACATCTCTGATAGTCAGTTTTTCTCCCAGCAGTTCCATTTCTTGCGCTGCGGCTGGGCAGCAGCTGTGTGTCTGTGCTGCGGCAGGGCAGCAGCTGTGTGTCTGTGCTGCGCGCGGCGGTGGATTTGAATTACACCGGGAAGCGGCACACTGTGAACTGTCAGGAAGACTCGGGTCTAACTCATGGTCTAACTAACCTTATTTAACAGAAAATAAAATGGCAACAACAGGGCTTGGGAGCAGTGGTCGCACTCGCGTTAACCGAATACCCCCCCGTCAGCGCGAGTGAGTGATAAATTGTGCACTCGACGGATAATAATGGATTATGACGGAAATGTTACGATCCTGTCCGTCAAAATGTCTGACAACGAAAAAGTCTAAAGCCACCACTGCTTGGGAGAAAGAAACAACGTGATATTTGGGCCCATTTTCGCTACAATGAGGCGGAGAAAGGAAGGGAAGCAATGTGGCCATAACACAGCTGGTAAAAACACCACAAACCTGAGCAGATACTCTCTGCAAAGCTTCTTAATCATTCAACCTGTGTTTTTCATCAAATAAGGACAAGATATAATCTTATTTATATATATATATATATACTAAAATGACAAATTATTGGTTTTGGCTAGACTAGTTTGACTGAAATGTTCTATATAATCTGATGACTAAAAAAGACTCAACAGTTTTCATTGACAAAAAGTAGACTAAAATAATTTGTTTTCTTTGACTAAAATAAGACTAAAATGCTCAGACTTTTAGTCGACTAAAACTTGACTAAATAAAAACAGGATGAAGGTGACTAAATATGACTAAAACTAAAAAGCAAATTTAACACAGGACTAAGACTAAATAAAAAAATAGCTGACGAAATGAACACTAGTGTGAGGGTTTGAGTCTCTGTTGGCAGTGTGTGAGAGAGTAAGAGAGAGGTCCATTAGTTTCATTTGACAGAGGGATCAGATCTGAAGGCATATACCTGAACGCTTCTCTGCGTCTCTTCTCCACACCTGCCCTGCCGCTCACACAGGCTGCTCTATTATAGACCAGCCACAGGGAAAAGCAGACAGAGAAAATAGACAATGGCCTCAACCTCCCATAATGCAGTGCTTAACTTTATCTCTGCCATATAGAATAAGTTGTTCACAAACACAGATTCTCCGTTTTTAGTCGAACATTTGTTCTATCCAGGTATAAAGCAGTCTTTCTTTTTTACAGTTGCAGGCTAGGGTATTTATTTATGAAGTACTCTCCAAAATATCCTCACACAATTGTTCATCTATAAAAGACAAACAATACTCAAGGCACTTGACACATTTCTGCTGTTTCTCTTTCCTTTCTTACAACAGAGATTGATATGCTACATTAAGCCTTTGCCCAGAAGTCAAAATCAATTTGACAGTGATGTATCAAAACCTCAAGAAAAAATAAAATGTTTGATTGTGCTGTTTTTTCTTTTCTCTGTTGCTTACCACAGTGTGCGTATGTTTTATGTGTTTCAGAGATCAACAGAGTGCGCAAAGACATGTACAGCGACACAGTGAATGGCCTTGTGGAAAGACATCCTATGGAGCTGCCCGAGCCCCTCGGACCCATCGTCCACCAGCAGGAAAAACTGTTTGTGCCCGTCAAAGAGTACCCTGACGTAAGTCGCTGCTGTACACACATCACAATCTATTGCTGCCGTATGCAAGTCTCAGTTATAGCTCTGCATTTCTCTTGTTGTTTTAGAACTTATGAGGCAGATCAAATACATCTAATACTATGTCAGTATTGAGTGTTAAAAGAAAACCAGATATTTGTTCTGTTTTTACCAACAGCCAAACCAGCAGCTGTCATTATTTAAAAATGTGTAATTTGTGAACACATGTAGTTATTCTTCTGGTCTTTGGCAATGCATCTTTGTGCAGTGTCATCACTGGAATAACAGTTGCCGATAGTTGAGCAATCTCAGCGCTGAGGACATACCGTCTTTTTCTTCTTCTTTATATTTGACAATCTTGCTTGATTCTCAACGCAATCCACATATATAGTAGTTCTGACTTATTTCCACTGCTTTTTACTCTTTTAATTTATGATGGGGGGAAAACACAACAGTTTTTGTCAGTTTGTTAAACAACAGTCGCTGGACTAAAAAGCATGTATACCCAGTTGTTAATGGACTCCAGTTAAAGATATATCAGATGGCAGAAGCTCATTTGGTCCTTGTCTCAGGAAAACATGGACTGCTGGGGTGTTTATGGGCCCACTCGGCGGTAGATTAGTCCTGAGAGGGAGATAAGGAGGGGATTGAGAGGATGAGTGTCACGAAAAGTAAAGTGCAATTCCATAAATATTCAGTTGGAAAGAAATATAAATCTTTTGGATTCTCAGAATGGTGGAATACATTTATTTTCTGGGATTTAAAGAAACACATGTACACAATAAACTGGGAAACAACAGTACAGGTTGGAGCGATCATGCTAGATGAGGAGATGAGGAGGATGCTGGCCACTCTGAAGAAGCGAGTCAATAAAAGCTGAGGAATGACATATTTGTGTGTCTATAAGAAGAGCCATGGAGTGTGTGTGTGTGCAAGGTTTTGACCACGGTCAGCCGGCCACCATCCTGTCCTCATGGTAATCTTTGGCACCCACATGAATGGTTGTTCCACGTGTTGAGGAGCAGCGTTTCTCGACGTAATCCCAGCAGTTTGCAGTGAGGAAATGAATGGAGGGAGGTGACTAAGGATAAGAGACACTGTGGAGCGGGGCAGGGCTCAGCCAGGCCTGAATTGCATTTTCCCCCTGACAGAATTGATAAAGGGCACCAGGGACTGGCCTGGATCAGCTTAGCTGCAGCTCAGCCGAAGACCAGGCCCAGTCTCTGGACTCAAGCTAAATCAACCAACCACAACACCTTCCATCTCCGGTGCCACTACCTCAGGTCCTAGGGCTGTCCCCTAATCAGAATCGGAATCGGTTTCATTACAAAGTAGGTTTATTATCTTGAGAACATCACATTTAAACACCTAAGGTAAAAACGTTACATGTTTTGCTGTAGGATCCTATGTGATGTGTGTGGGTTTTGTGCTAACCCTGTATATGGCCCGTTAAATGTTATAGGAGACAGAAGAAGGTCTATGTGGAGCAGAGTGTTCCCCCTGATGCTGTGCAGACACTTCTGGAAAGACTCTCACACACTCTGACACACACAAGCCTATTAAAAGTGCAGCATCCTCGGGTGACCTCTGTGTTCCCTTTGCTCTACGGGCTATGTTGCTCTGCGCAGAGCAGGGCTGCAACTCAGGATTTTGTTTACGAGGTGTCGGGAATGCTACTTAATTAATTAGGCTTCCCCTGGTGGCTGAGATGACTCACTGATGACCTTAACAGACACTAATATATACACACATTAGTATGTACACGAGGATGTGCGAGTAGAGGCAAAACGCATAATGATGCAAAACTTGGACATTGTTCCACTCTGTTTTGGTATACACATGCACGCCCCTTTCACCATGTGTGCTCGTTAAGTCTGCAGCAAAGAGCATATCTTTGTTACCTATGAACGTGTTGATTTGAACCAGGGGAAATCAGCCACAGGTCTGCTGTTTGGAACATGGTTTATGTGCAACAACTGTTATTCCACCTACAATTACATGCACATTTTGTTACTTAGAATTATATTGACCCTTTTTCAAGTCATCTGAATTTGACCAATGTGACCCTGCATAATGTATTAGGTTATGCAGGGAATCCTTTCACAGCTGCTCTAACTGCCCTTTGCAGATGCATCATAGGCAGAAAGGAAATAACATTTCGCGTTGCATCATTTTAACTGCAAAAAAAATGTCCGAATCGTGTGGTCGGTTGTTCGGCTGTGTTGTAGAGTAAGAAACAAACAGTCTGAGCTGCATTACTTTATACCCAGTTAGTGTTTTCAAGGAGGATAAAGACTAGCATCATTTAGTGGTGGGGTAAGAGCGGAGATGATGTAGGATCAGTTTGAAAAGCAAGAGGGGAAATTACTGATATACGAAGGAAAGAGAAATGTCTCTTCCTATCCCCAGCTGCCCACCGCTTGAAGGGGAGGACACTGTAATGCTGATTATTAGACTGGGGAATATTTTCCCCCTCTCACATTTCCGTCTGATTTCCCAGATTCCCCCTATCAAAAAGGCAAATGCATGTGAGCGCGCCTGTGTGTGTGTGCCTGTGTGTGTGTGTGTGTGTGTCTCGTTGATGCAATTATGGGTTCTTCCAAGAAGGCACGGACCAATGATGGTTGGAGCCTCTGTTTTGTGTTCTTGGCAACAACTCGCCTGCCATGGAAGATTTGTCATCATTCGTACTATTTCCCCCATCTTTTCCTTTTTCCACACTCCCCTTGTCATTTCGGGACACCAGCCATCCCCTTTCCTGCCTCTCAGTTTCCACTTTTATTTTAAAACATAACTCCCACTTACCTTTACCCGCCACATCCTCATGCTGAGGTCACGCTTGCTCGATGGGGCTTTCTCTGTTTCACCCACGTGTCCCCTGCTCTGGTTTCTACCGGTAGATAATTACACTTTCCTGGTGCCTGGATGCAGGGCAGCATGTCAATTCTACCAAAATAACTTGCCTTGCCAGCACGCCTCTGCTCTAATTCCCTTAAGTGTGTCCTTCTTCTGGCCTGTGTGTGCTTGCCTGTGTGCCCCACATGTGTCTGTTAGTGTGTCTCTATCATTCTGTCTGCCCGTGTGACTGTCAACACACTCCCTCACCATTCTTCAGTCAGCCATTTCCTGATGTCATCAGTGGTGCAGAGCGCTGTGAAGCGTCACCGTGGTGACTGAATCTTGAGTGACAGCTGAGTCGTAGTCTATCTGATAACTTCAACCTTCAATTAAGCGCTATCTGTGGCGCCGCTTCTTCCCGAGCACACGCTCACACACATTGATAGGAAGCTGACTGACGGCTCAGCATGTCATTTCTGTTGACCTTCAGGCATCTGATAGGCTGATGTCTTTCATGTGCACCTCTGTCTCCTCTGCCTACTTTATTCCCTGTGTATGTGTTTAATGCCCAGGTGGGTTGTGGGTATGCCATTGGGTAGTATGAAATGCTTAACAGTGAAAATACACTACCCGTGCACCCCACAGATGTCGCCATTGCTGTGCTGACTCTATGAAATGGAAACTCAGACGTAAGCGCTTGAGCAACTGCCTGACAGGAGTGTCTGAACTCCTCTCACCAGTGTCAAGAGGCTGAGAGAACAACATGAACACTTCCATAGATCTATGAAAAACGTTGTGCTATACCGGCATCTGGTGTTTTGAGGGTTGTCATGGTATTTTTAACGGAATCCTTTTGAACCCCCCTCCTCACCATCACAATTTACTTTTATAAACTACACTTCCTCAGCAGAACATACGTTTGATCCCCCTGGCAGGTTAACATTTGCTTGGTTATTGGTCCGTGTTTTGAAGTTAAATGAATCCAATCGAACATCTTAATGACTTCTTGGTCAAAATAAAACAGGGAGTTTTTGATCAATAATGGCTCTCTGCACTCAGCTGTCTGAGACAGGAGATTGGTTTCTTTATTTTATTGTTGTTTATCAGAGTATTAAGGTAGAAGAAAGGCTTTCATTAAGTCTACTTTGTCTCATACATTTAGAACTTTAAAAAAAAAGAGTAAGAAATGAAATGGTGTAAAAAGATCTCTTTGTGTTTAGCTATGACAAACAGCTGTGAGTGTGTGAGTGTGTGCCAGCCTTTAGAGAGAGGGGAACATTTAGCTTCATTGCTCGATGATGCTTCACTTCGGTTGCAATGCAGAGATTTTAAAGTACCAAAAAAGACTCTGGTGATTTGAGCAGTCAGGCTGTTCTGGACCTTTCTGTTTCACTGCAGTAAAAACCAGCCAGATCCCTTCACAGAGAAAGTCATTAAGCTTGTTCCCATGTGGGTGTCATCACTTATCATGCCAGCTCCTGATATCCTTCTGACCCCCTTAAGTCATTACCAGTCCTGAAAATGTACCGCCCCACACCTCGCCTCACCTCGCTGATAGAGCTGCAGAGTGGAGGATTTTGATATCTGTAGCTGGCCAGCCATGCATGATGATGATGATGATGATGATAATTTGATGAACGGGTGGTCTTCTAGTTAGCTATTTGATGATGAGTGTAATTACAATGATGATTTAAACAGAGAGAACTCTATTTGTTGTAGTCAGTTAACATGATGAAGGGCAACAGTGTAAGCTGTTAAATGTGTATTTATAATTGTGCTAATTCAAGTGAGTGCTTGCATATTACCAACTAGTGCTTGTATCCTGTAAGTGGACGCTGTTTAGTGCTTCCTGGGCCGGTTTGTCTCTGCAGACGTTAAGCTGAGGGACGGAGGGAGGTGGAAAGAGAAGGACAAAGGGAGCAGGTTTACCCTACAGGATTTAAAGGCTGCACCAGCAATGTAGTGTCTGAAGAAAAGGAAGACTTAAAACTTTGCAAAACTAATGTAGATATCATTTAGTTGAAAAATAATCTCATGCTAATATTTCATTTTAAATAAAAAAACATATTTTCTTCTGAAAAATAGCTGACTCTTGTTTACCATGAATTAACCCGTTAAATTGACAAGCTTAGTCTCTTGAAATCAGTGGTGCTGTCACTGAGGTGCATAAGAATCCACCAGCTACATCCGTATCTGAGGCACCAACAGGTCAAATCCATAATTGATCACCAGCTGCATTATATGATCAAAACAGGCACTGAGTCCCACACTCACCCGAGTAAGAAGGCGAGTACACTGTCGTGGTCATATGCAGCCTCTTTCCCTGCAAGACTCTATCACATCAATTAGTTAAGCTGCAAGGTTGTCAGTGGTGTGTGTGTGTGTGTGTGTGTGTGCCCGGCTGGGTCTCTATCAGTGTATTGCAAACCCGGCAGCCGTCCTGTGTGTGACTGAGGAACCATTAGCAGTAACTTTATAGCTGTGAACATTGCAGTGTGAGGTGAGTTTATTCTATTTTTGTGGTGAATAAATGATTCACAAGACACCAAGCTTCTGTGACTTGCTTGCCAGCTGCTGAATATAGTGAAGACAGTTAGACCTGAAGTAAGCATCAACTCAGGCTAAGGCTTACTAAAGGTAGGCGGACCTTTTTAAGTTCAACAGAAATTCCTTTTTAGGTGACAAGCGTTAGTTTCTCTAAGCTATTAATGTTATTTAAAAAAATAAAATAAAATCTGATGGCTTTAATTGGTCGTTTTCTGATCAAATAATAAGAAATATCATCCATAATAGGAATGATTCTCAGTATACCTGTATGAATGTTTTTATCTGTTTGACAACCAGCTGACTAGTAACACAGTCAGCCAAAGTTGATGAAGCTGTGAGGGAGAAGCTCATGACTGGTCAGCTGATGCAAGTGTGACTTCAGTGCTTTGCCTGAACTAATGCACTTCTCTAACAGAAGAATGGGCACATTTTTGTCAGACAGGACCAATCCTAAATGGATACCGTTTCCATCCCTCCTCGTGATGACGGATAAGCTAGCATTTGTTCTAAGCTTTCCCAGCTCTGTCAAAGTACAGTCTCCTACTGACTTGTGATTAACTAACAGGCAAACAAACACTGACGTACAGGCTAAATCCTTATTACTCTTTCTGCAAATATCTTATCTTAGAGTTCATCAACTTTGCTCTGTGCTTCTTTCACTCATGTCTCCCAAAACCAGTCTTCCCTCTGTATTTCCACCCTGCCTGCAACCCCAAAATAAACCCAAACAGAATTATCAAAGGAGCCATGGATTAGGTGCTAAATGCTGGATGTGCTGAATAGAGCGCTTTGAAGTATATGGGGCATTAAGGCAAAAATGTCACCATTGGAATCTAATTCTAACTTTGACTCCTTCATCGCCCCCGCCTTCATTCCACAGCTTTATCTCCACTGTCCCTCCTGTGGACGAAGTTTGCAAACTGCTGTATATGAGCCACCTGTGTAGTGCTTCCCTGTCTATGTATGAGTGTGGGTTCTGGGGATCAGGCCACAAGGCAAACAAATCATATGGATTCACCGAAGGATGGAACATTTTCCACCCAAAGATGAACGAGGGATGAGAGGCAGGCTGCCGGCTGACGGCTAAGGAGGTTGTGTGTAGCCAGAGAGACATTGATTTTTGCTATGAGAGACCGAGGCACATGAGAGGATGACATGCATAAGAGGAAAGGCCAGATCCTGTGTACTAAGACAAAGAGGAAAAGAAAGCCTGCTCTGTTTCCACAAGTCATAAATGGATACAGAATAAAGGGGAAGGAGACGCAGTGTTCAACTCAGTGTTCTCTGTAAAGCCTAACAAATCTGTAACTTAAAGTGAAATGAGATAAAGGAATTCTATGTATGATGAAAAGCGGAGTTTTGCTGTGATAAATGTTTAGCCATTGCTTTGGTATCATCTCTTTCAAAGTGTTACTTATGACTTTATGGGAGGGTTGGAATCAAGTGAGTGAGAGGAAGAGGAGCGATGGCAGTGTCTAGTCCAACCATAGATTCCACCTTGCTTTGATACATTGCACTGAATGAACTTTTCCTCATTTCCATAAGCTTTGTGAGGCCGGCTAATAAGTGATTGGTATTCTCGCCGTGGCCTGGCCCCGCTCTTCGATAAGCTGTGTGCGCACACAGCCGGAGCCCTCAGCATGATCTAATTTCCTGTCTCCCAAACACCACAAACAAACGCCGTCAAAGGCACAATTGTTCTGCTTCCCTGAGAACAATTTGGTTGGTGAAACTGTTGTTGTTTCTCAGTTCTGCACACAAAAAACAAACCACAATGCACACACACAAACCAATGCAACATTAGCTCTGGGTGCCGAGGGTGTCTGCAAGAGTTCACTCCATACATTGTGGTTTCACAAACACTGTGGCGTAGACGTAGATATGCTCACAACATAACCCGCCTGTGGAGTAGCGATTGCTGGGGCTAAACAAAGGCCCTTTTTAATGTCAGTGTAAGCCCTTGTCCTGAAGGGGGCTTTGTGTGTGTGTAAGTGTGTGTATGTGTGTGTGTGTATGTGTGTCTGTCTTTCTGTTTGCACACAAACTGTTTGTTTATACTGTATGCTATTCTCTGTATTAGGGTGTCTGTTTGAAAAACTGAGATAAAATGGGGCCGTAATAGAGAAGTGAGAAAAAGAGTTGGTCAACCAAAGGTCCCATTGTGTCTAATCTTTGAATTCAGTAAATGAGCAGAGGAAATAAGAGCGCAGCAAAGAGAAAAAGAGACTGCTGGAAGTTTCTTAGTCAGCGAAATGCGTAGTTTATGCAACTGTTCTCATCACCGGATGGGTGCTGACAGGAGGGCCTGATTAAACAGAGCTGCAATTGTTTACTTGAACACCAGAATGGCCTTTTGCTCTCTATTTCTAGTCATTGTGCGATCAGGCAACAGTGGTTGGAAATAATCGGTTTATTTAAATCATGACTGTTAGTATTTTTATGTATTATCTATTGTTAAAATACAAATGTCCCTGCCACTAGCGACTGCTTCAAGGGTCCCAGAGGCTGTAAGCTTTTGAAATCCAGCCAAAATTCATGGTGGTTTCTAGACATTACTTTAAAAAGCGGCCTGGAAGCCAGTGGAAGTGCTGTAACAGCAGAAATATTGAAGATGAAAACTAGCTTTTTTTAGTAGGTGCGGAGGAGGCTAGATAGTTTAGCGAGGGGGGGTGAAGAGCGGATAGTGTATTTGGCAGGGAGGGCACTGTATCCATCCTACTCCTCTGGCAGTACTGAGTGCAGTTCCTGGCAGGCTCAACGGCTCTGCACCCTTCTGATAACTTACCCGTTTGGCTTTCCATTGTCTCTGCATTCCAGTGGCTTAAAATGGAGGTCACCTTTTCTAACAGCATATCAACATCCTCGAGAATAATGTCAGACCCTCAGTGCACAGCGGGGGGGAGACATTGAGCTTTATTTCATCAGAGTTTATTTGGCATCGTTATTTACAGAGTTACACTTCCAATTGCGAGGTTTTAATCAAATGAGATTATTTCTTACTCCAAAGCCAGATTGTGGTGGGATGCTGGAAGCACAAACATAATCGTAAATGTATGATGTGTGTTTGCATTTGAAAAAATATTCTTGAGTGATGTTTGTGAATGAAACTTGTGGTAAGTGCATGGCCAGACATGACGCCTGCCCTGTGCCGTTCCTCAGCCCACATTTGTGTTTGTGCACATGCATCAGTCACCATTAAAACACATCTGACACTGTAACACCAGCCGTCCCCCACATGCGCTTACTCCACGGGGTGTGAGGCGGCTAGCAATAAAACCTGAGCCCCACGCATGCACCGCCTGCCCTAACCCTCTATCCTTGAGCGACCTCTCGGATCAAGTTGAGTTCCACATTTAGAGTGGAAAAACGATGAGAATGTGTCGGCCTTGCTTATAATAGCTCCCCTAGTACTGGAAAAACAAGACGTGCGTTTCTTTTCCACCCTCTGCTCTTGTGCCTTCATCTCGCTAACCATTTTCTCGCCATCAGGTGCCTTATTTCTGTCGGGCGCAATTTTCCTCAGCATGTTCATCTCCACAGAGAAACACGTTTCACTGCGAAAGGGAGGATGGTATTGGCTACAAAGTGAAAGGGGCAGATGATAAAATGTTTAATGCTCCTGTTGAGTCACTTTGGGATTTCCCTCCTGATATTTTTAATCATTTATGCTTACTGTCCAACTCTTGTCTATTTGACTCATTCTTTAATTTAGCTGCAAATATATTCAATATTCTTATAGTGGGCAAATCTGATGGAATTTGATCTGATTATTATTTTATTATTATTTATTCCATGAGGCTTGCGGGAACTGTCACATGTGGCCTATACGGAGAACCACATATAAATATGGAAAATGTAGGTGTTCATTTTGTGTGTACCAAATGACAGATAGCATTTTTCAAATATGCCACTGCAGTTGCTGGCGGGGCAGGCTGTATAACAGCAACCAGGACATTGCCACTGTAGCTTTTGTGTGATAGGTTAGAGGCCGTGTGTGTTTCTGTGTGTTGTTGAGAAGAACCCCAGCACCACCATAATGCCCACAGCTTGGGGTTCACCCTTGTCTGCGATGGGTGCTTTGATGCAGCCCGACAGCTCGCGCCTGTGCTCCTCGAGGCTGTGTGTTTGTGTGTGCGTGCATGCGAGTCAGAAGCAGGGCAGCAGGCCACCGTGCGGCATTAGTGGCTGACCTCCGAGGACAGGTGCCCCTACATCCTGCCTACATCCTCTCAGTAGGCGCACACTCTTTCACAAATAGCCCCTGCACCGGTTTCCTTGATTCGAGTTAACCAAACCGACAGTTGCCTTGTGACAGAGACACGCACTGAATAAATCCTGCGTAGCTGCGTGCTAGGATCATCCGCAGGGACACCAGCGTCTCTCCAGCTACAGGGAGTGTCTTTCCTGCTGGAGACGGGCTGCGATCGCAGGCAAGCCCAGAGGCAGGGACAAAGGAAATGGCAGCCTGGAGTTTTTAACTGTTTTCAACACAATAATTTCCTTAGTTTATGGAAAAATACACCAACAACGCATTCAATTTGTTATCCCTCGGTAATTAAACGTGACTTCTCAGACGGCCTTTTGGATTTTGTTGAGGCATTGATTCAGTGCGAACGCAGATGTGACTGCGTTTAAGAATTCAAAGCGGCGGTGTCACGGCTCATTGTTACACTTCAAGAGACAACCAGTTGTGCTTTTCTGCGTCAAGGAAAGCTTTCCACTATGCCAGTTAGCATTTGGGTATTTTCAGGTTTGGAGATTTTGCTTGAGTAAAAATACCCCATTATAATAGTGTAATTTGCTGCCCTTCTCCCCGGCTCTCCTCCTTTCCTTCTGTTTTTATTTTGGCTGAAAATTGTGTTTGATTATTTCAACACATTTTCCGTTTATCCCGTTGGAAGCCAGTTTGAAGTGGAGAGGATGACGTCGGTAAATACGTTTCCCTTTGGTACAAAGCTCCAAAGCCACTCACCAGTGAAAGAGGGCCTTGATAAGAAGATTGTGTCAAGCACACCATCTCACCTGAGAATTCCCCCCCCCTCTTCACCCTTCCTTCTCCATTTCCTCTTGTTTTCTTCCAACCATTCCTTCCTACATTAATTCCCTGTAGTTCATTTTCTATTTGGAACTATTTTGTGTGGTTGGTAAAGTCAGAGCAAAAAAACCCAAATGTCTGACGGGAAAAGGAAAATCTTATAATTAATCTGTGAAAAGGCCCATACAATAATTGGACTCTATTCTTCCTAGGTGATACTAAATGCACTTCTCCTCTCTTGTAGTGCTGTTAGGAGAAAAACAACCAATGTATCTAATTGAACAGTGTTGCAGGAGAAACCAAGGCTGACGGGGAAAGACAGAATGTGTGGTTGATTTTGTGTGGTGTGTGTGTAGTTGTGCAGCAGTGGCTCGGTATCCAGTAAAGCTGAAGTCATGCTAACTTAGAAGCTCAATAAAAGTGGAATCTTTGTCCATCTGTATGTTTGTTTTTGCATACACCATACTAAGCAATGTCGAGATGAATTTGACCTTTTTCTATTCAGCCCTTGTTACTGAAATAATGTAATTGCCTATTAACTCTTCTCCCTTGTGCTCTGCTTTTATATGCAATTGCACATGTGATGTAAAGTAATATCTCACTGTATATTCACCCATAGACTAACTGGTTTCCTTTTGTATTTGCAGTATAACTTTGTGGGGAGAATCCTTGGCCCTCGTGGACTCACAGCCAAACAGTTGGAAGCAGAGACGGGATGCAAAATCATGGTGCGAGGCAAAAGCTCCATGAGAGACAAGAAGAAGGTAAGCTCATTTGCAAGTGTCTTAATAACAATGTTACTTTGTACATTATTATATTAAGTCCCAAGTGTTACCAAAGCATTTCACATATACACTCGCATATTTATTTCTCCACAAGGATTCATCATATGTCTTGAGATATGACACAATGATGTGAAACTCGCTGTGACTGCTGTCCACAAACACGTCTCACTATCCCAGTAGAGACACAAACACACGCTTGGTTCATGCTCTTGGCTGCATTCTGACATCTGATAGGGCTGTTTGCTAAACGCTGCGCTGCGGAAAGGCAGACGGCGAATGCCAGGGGCCGCCTCTATTTCTGGAGCTACTGCGCTGAGGTTGGAGACTTAAAAGGTTAATGTTGTGTGTGTACACATCCTGAGACCCAAGGGGTGAACTTAGGCAAAACAAAATGGTAGCTTACTTTAAAGGACAAAACATATTTCCCATTAAATTATGCAAATGTAGTAAACAGCCATGTCACAGAATGAAAAGGCTGGCTATGTTGCACAGGTGATGAAAGCTTGTCAGACTATGGCTTGTCTTTATTGCCCTACTATCAGGTCAACCTGCATTAGTGTGTTTTCACGCCTACAATGTTGACTCGGTGCATAATTTGGCAGAGTATATATTGAATATTAATGCACCATACCATAAATGCTACAGTAACTTCAGTGTATTCAAAATAGTGTCAGATACGATTCCTTGATGTACTATGACGACAAACAGTTTTGAACATTGTGGTTTAACAAGCATCCGTGCATGTATTGCTTTGTTATAACTTTTTTGAGCTTTTTTTCCTTTTGACTTTCTTCTTCATTGAGTGAGTCGCTTCCTTATTTTTAATTCTCTTCCTTTTCTTTTTTTTTCTGTACCTCCCACTTGCTCTGATGTGCCAGGCGGCGGTGCTATACAACAATGCATTTACATAAGTGTGTTTCACCCCTCTTGGTATGGGAATCACCTTCTCTCCACACACACACACACACAGACACACACACACATGGCCCACAGTGCATAGTAACAGAAAACAATTCAAACACACAAACGTACACAGATTTTCAGCTGAGTCATAATCTTCGAAGCCTCAGTTTGCTGCAGAGCCAACGCTTTCTTCGCTCTCTTTTTTTTTTAAATGGCTCCTCAATTCATATTTTAATTTCTGTCTCTTCGTCCCCTTATTTCCCTCGGAGTGTTCATTAGAACAGAACAAGATGAAGATCTCTGCTTATGGTTTTTACTTTGGAATATCCTGAAGTAGTTAAATGGGAGAAAATGTGCTCAAACACACGTCTTAAAAGCTAGTCTTAGCTCATTACATGAATATTATGATCCTAATAATCTCTTAACATTTTAAAATGTAATGGCTCAGGCTAGTTTGTTTTATATTAGTCTGGATATGTCTAAGGCCAAATTACTATGCTAACACAATCCAGTTTTAAATGTATACTGGAAAACAGCGGAGCAGGATATTGTCTTTACTCAGTATGTTGATATGAGAGGAAGTCAGGAAATTAGCCAATATTATTTTATAAATAATCCTGGCTGGTTTTTATAGAAGTTAGGAAGAAAATCAGTTTTATTATTAGATGGGTTTTTAGCGCATTTAAAATAAAAATAATTGCATAATTGTTTTAACAAAAGCTTTATATCTATTTAGAAGGACATTCTCATTCCTCTACTTTTCTGTCCCTTACCTTAAACTACTAATGTATTTTCAGTAACATTGGGTTAAGCTGTGGGAAAATACAATGTAAAAAACACCCTGCCCGTTTTATATCCTCTGCTGTCTCCCATGGCAATAAATCACAAAAAGCGTTTGGACGGCCAGAGTGTCATAACGGAGGCTCGGGCCAAGACAAAGGCTCCGCCGCAGCATCCTCACCCTCAGTATCTCCTGCTTGATGCCCTGTGGCAGCAGAGGAAGCCGCGGGAGCAGCTTAGCCAGTGTGTTTATTCAGGATCCATTAGCGGCAGCGTTTTTATGCTCTCAATAATTCAGCTGGTTGCTCCCTCCTGGGCCGCACTGCCTGGCGGGGAATCGGCTCACTGGAGCTATGCAGTGGGAGAGAGTCGAGCAGACACTCATGAGGGGAAGGGAGTAAAACAAAAGAAAGAACAATGGCGAGAGAAGAAAAGCAGAGGTAGACGATGAGGAGGAAAATAAGCAGGTGATGAGAAAAAGGTGGTAATTCACAAACATAATGCTTATAATGAGGGATGTCATGATCAATTTATTTTCCACTTCATTTTCCTTTTTAGATTATTTAAAAACTGAGTTGAAATTGTTATATTAAATTTGTGGATTTTCATTTATTGTTTCCCTAAAATAATGATTTTGATTGCTGTTATTGAACATCCCCCACAAATACTGTTGAGCCTGCTGTCACTTATTACCGTTCCCATCCTTTTTAAAGCTAGCCTTTTGATTTGTTAGATGTGACAGAAGATTTATTTTATATTTTACCACTGCTGTCGCTTTTAGGAGTTTACCATTTTATGATAAACAAACAATTGTTATTATTTGACTATTTTTATCTTGGTCACTTGTAAAATGTCATAGCTAATGTGTATGTTTGTTTGACTATATACAAACATATTCAATTTAGCTTTTTAAAATAGCAAATATCACATATATATAATATATATATATATTTACCAAACTCAAATATATACTTTTATATTATGTCATTCATGATCACAGTATAATACAATTGTGAAATCACTAAACCCACCTGTGTATGTGTGTAGTGACAAACGCAGGATAATGATCTGTCCCAAGACTGCCCTTCACACTCTGATCAAACTAAACAAATATAAAGTGTCTATGAGAGCGACTCGGTTAATGCAGCTTTCCTGTCAATTCTCTGCATTGAGGCTTCTGGACTTCCTTCTTTTGACACATTGGTTGAGAGAGGAGGATACACTAATCCTGTACAGAGCACTTATTTGAAGGTGTGTATATGACACGTCTTACAGTCCCTTTATTTATTCTGCAGCATTGTCTTAGTTGGAAGGCTTGAGTTACCGTCCAAAGGGAAGACGCTTTCTCCTTCTCCATTATTATTGTCAAAACAGTTAAAAGGATAAAGGACTCGTTGTGGAGCTTTATTCCAATCAAACTTGTATCTAATGTGGCAGCTTGACTGCCGCTGGTTTTCACTCTTACAGTAATGCCTAATGCAAAACAACAGGAACAACAGCAATTAAATTACATGTACGTTATATCGACCATAGCACAAATAGGATGGGGATTTCCCTCCTTTTGCTGAGACACTTTATCTAATTCTAGTTTGGCTCCAACACAGTGAGATCACACTTGGCACAAAGATAGCTGTAATACTTTGAGACAAACTAAAGTGTTCTTTCAAACTTGCATTTTAAGATGTGCTTTATATTAAATTAATTTCATTTAGTTTGTTGCGGATTTTCCTGGCACATAATGGCTAAAAAGCTGGTCTCAGCACTGGAAGAACAGAATAGACCTTCAACCCCTGCCAGAGAATAGACAGTGCCACACCCCAGCATCTACATTTTATTGCTTTTATTTATGAAACTAGTGTGTGACATTCCCAATCAATATGTTGGACTTGACTGGCCCGTTGGCACTGCAGCATGCCCACTTTTTGTTTAGAGTTTAAGCTGACTTGCTTTTCCTTTCTTATCGCCTTGGTCTTGAATACTTGTCCCAGTGCAGCTGAAAGCTAGTTTCTTAGGAGTAAATGGGGAGCTATTGTGTTGATGAATAAAGGGAAGCAATGTTTAGGTGTTTCTTTTAATACATTGGATATGCACGTGGCTGGAAATGTTTTTTAAGGAAGGACATTTAGTCTTTTAAGACTGCTAAAGTATGCATCATTTTTCACAAAGAGCCAGGAATCCTGACATTTAGGATACCTGTTTGGGATTTCCTTCTGAGTTCTGAACTAGTCCTCTTTGTCCTTTTAGATTTAGATATTACATATAATGTTGTATTTTATAAAAAGAGATCTAACCCAAAGCAATCATTGGGTAGACCAAAACCACTAAGCTTTCAAAAGGCCTCCATTCTTGATTAACGTTTTAATATTACAAGGTCGTCTGTCTTACTTGTAAAGTCAAGTAGAAAGAATTTGAACAAGTGTATATTGAGTTTTATCCTTCCTCTACAGCCCCGCCTGCTCTCTTGTCCTTCCTTGCCCCCGCTGCACCTGTTTGGTGTGCTGGCATTTAGCCTCAGTTGCACGACCCCAGTTGGGAATGTCCTTTAGCATCAAAGGAGAAGGCACTGTTCAGAGCAAGAGAGTTGAAACAGTGCAAACAATTAATTTATGAGTGTTAAAGTGCAACATCGCTGGAACACAATTGTAGCGCCGCGTAGTCAATAATCCTATTGAGGCAGCAGGGTGTTATATTAAGTAGGCCCGACCTTCACACACAACACCAGAGATTGAAAGCTTTGTCTCTGATAGTGTGCACCCTGTTATGTGTCCTTGAGCCATGCAATGAATCTCTTCCAGCTTACATGACCGTGTAGTGTAACTACACAGGTGGGGGCTGGTGTAATGATAGTACCTACAGGATCAATAGAGTAACATGCAAACTAGGGATGGGAATTTGAAAGCAAATGTATATTCGACCCCCAAAAAAAGGATTAACCGAAATGTACATATCCTATAAAAACAAAAGTGGGAAAGATACACATTTCTTTCATTTAAAAAATACAAATAAATACATGTTCAAATAAGTATAAAAACCAAGTCGAATTTGTCAAATGTATTGAACTGGTGATCACAGTTTGAACAGTTGACAGCTATAGGCCTACAGCTTTCATGCTTAAAACATAACTTGGTTTTCTGATGGATTTGGACATAAACGCGAGTGAAGTATAACCGGACGCGAGAGAGAGAGATCAGCACCTGCAGCTCTGCCCGCTGTGAGGGACCGGTGAGCGGAGCAAAACACATCTTTATACCTAACACTAGGGGTGTAACGGTTCACAAACATTTCGGTTCGGTACGTACGTCGGTTTTTTGGTCACGGTTCGGTTCGGTACGTTTTCGGTACAGCAGAATTTTTTTTCACAAAACAAAACATATATATATATATATATATATATATATTATTATTATTAAACTGTGAATAATGTATTCACTCAAATAAATACAAAATATAATAAAATAAACATTAAGGTGCAGCATTTCGATGAACTGAAATAATCTGTATTTGAACTTTACTGTACTAGTACTCACAAAACATAAACTATTAGTTTTGGGTTTTTAATTTTTATTAAACTGTGAATATTCACTCAAATAAATACAAAATAATAATAAAATAAACATTAAGGTGCAGCATTTCGATGAACTGAAATAATCTGTATTTGAACTGTACTGTACTAGCACCTAAGCAGCCAGTTTGACATTATGACTTGCTTGTCATTGTATTTTCATGTTTTTTTAAAGAAAGATGAACTTGTCCACATTGCTTGCCGAAAGGGCAGATCTGCTGGCACTAACAATGTCTCCTGCTGTGGAGAACACCCTCTCTAGGGACAGAGGTAGCAGATACAGCCAGGTAGCGCTTTGCTAACATGGCAACATAAGGATATTTGGCGTTTGTAATAGCTTTGGCTCGGTCTGAACTCTCTGCGAGTGGTGGAAACTTACATGCTAGTGGGAGTTGGGTTTGCACTTCAGTCTTTTGGTACCGGTGATATTCACGTTCGGGTGATGCCTTTTCAAATGAGTGTGCAAGTTTGATGTATTGCCAGCCACGTAACCAATGTTAGTTGAACAATGCTGACAAACAGCTTTGGTTCGGTCCACCTGTCTTTGTCCGTCATCCTTGTACGTAACTGCGAAACCAAAATGTTCCCAAACCGGAGACTTCAATGATGCTGGAGGATTTTCGAGCTCAACTTTATCTGCGTTCGCCATTAATTTGACAGTTCCTCAAATTACTGACTACATTTGAACGCATCCCTCTGACCAGTATGCCTCTCATCCAATGAAATGACTTGCTCGCTCTATGCCGCGTTGAACCCAATGTGAGCAAATTACTCTGAATGCTGCGACGCAGCACCTGAGATTACTTCCAAAAAGTTGTTCACGTTCTCAATCTTTTACGTTTAACGTTATATTTGTTCGGTACACTTCGGTACACACCTGTACCGAACCGAAGGGCCCGTACCGAATAATTTCGGTACGTGTACCGTTACACCCCTACCTAACACATTTAGCTATGGCATTGTCGTATACATTGATTTTTATTTATTTTTTAATTACAATAAGAATATTCGAACGCCTGAATAATTTTGAATATTCGATTAATCGTTCTCATCCCTAATGCAAACAGCTAGTTTAAAGGGCCTCTTCTTTTTAGTGCTGCCGAAAACAGACTGGAAAGAGTCAGAAGAAAAATAGTTTTCTATTTGTGTCACCCGTTTGTATGTGGTGTCATCCATGTTGAGAATTGAGGTTAAAGTTTGTTGGGGTCCAACTGAAGGGTGTGAAAGCCAGAAGGCAAACAGGTGCTGTACCGGCGATGGAAGTCAGACGACATTACTGGCTGGCAACCTTTCCCACTGATCCTATTCTTAGATGTTGTTCCTAGATTCAATGTCCGAGCTATTAATTCTTGCTACATATTTTGCCAACCGATAACCCTCTAGTATGTGGTTGCTTATTGCCGTGGCATTTGATGTGGGCCAACATGCACATACTCTTCAAAGGCCTTCCCAGTATTCCCATTAGCTCTCGCCCCGCCGCCCCTCTCTTTTCTCACTCTCCCACAGCTCCACCCTTCCTCCTGTTTGTCATGCTGTCACTTTCTCTCAGAGGACACACAGTGACCTTGTTCACAGGCAGTCATGCTGGTGTGTGTGTGTTTGTCTTTTCCCAGATCTCTTTGCCCACAATGCTAAATCAGAATCCTTTGGCATGGCCACACTGTGCAGGCACACACAGACCCTCATAAACACACACACAGACTGATATGTGATTGAGTTGAGTAATCTTGTTGGGTCCAACTTGGGCAACAATATGTTGATATAGTGCATTTATCCGCCATGCGCTTTCATGCAGTGCCCTGCATTCAGAGACAACCTTTGTGGCCTGTCTGTCTGTGTCTCCTCTAGAAAGTGCTGAGTCACCTTCTACTCCCCCGTCCCCTAATAGGCCATAAGCAAACAGCCATGGTGAAATAATGGCCTGACTGCTGCAACTAGGCCTTCCCCCCTGTGTGGAAAAGAGGAAAACGAGAGTGGAATATTGAACTTTCTTCCGTGTGTTTTTGTGTGTGTGTATATGTGTGTGTTGTAAAGAGCAGTGCCATGGCAACAGGTCTCTGTGGAGTAGAAAGCAGGTGGGTGGCACTCAGCTCAAGCTCTAAGCCTTATGTGTGTCTTTTTGTGCGTGTGCATGCTCCCTCTGAGTCTGCGGTGCTCGTTTAGGGTATTGAAATCATGTCGGGTGGACTCCCTGTAGAGCACTTCAATGCATAGTTTGTAGCTAGACACCCTTGCAGTAGCTCACTACTCATTAATGAACAGTGATCTGAAATTGGGGTGTTTTGTATGGGCGGCAGTAAATGACAGTGTTCATCAACAGTCTGTACAAAACCTGTAGCAGCAGCAGGAGAGGAGAGGGCTGGGATGAGGTTGACTGCTTGAGACTCTGATCTCCTTTCGGAAAAAAACCTAAATTCACATTTTGAAATCTTTTTGAGTTACAGTTCTCTTGACGTACCGGTTTTGTTTTCATAAAACAACCGTTAAACCTCATAACATTATATTCCTGTTATGATGTTTAATGTGGTGCCACACATCAGAGCATCTGATGTCATGTCTGCTTCAGACGACCTAGACCTCAACTCCTCACCTCGGGGGGGGGGGAGAGAAAGAAAGTAGTCTGCTTTCAAACCGCTGACTTTCACCGTTGTACAGTGACACGTGATACAGTGACACGTGATACAGTGACACGTGATACAGTGACACGTGATACAGTGACACGTGATACAGTGACACGTGATACAGATACTTTTTAGAGCGCTCTTAGTGTCTGCACACTACATTTACTGTCAGTTGGGCGACACCAGTGGTTCTCAAAGTGGGGGGCGCGCTCCTCCTGGGGGGCGCAGAGGCATGCCAGGGGGGGCGCGAGAGACCAGGAGGAAAAATGGTTATTAAAAAAAAAAAAAATCATAATTTGAAATATTATTGATTCGAAAATAATATGGTACAGTACTATTACGTCTGGGTCTCTGTGTTTCATTAAAGCTCGACTCTGTGTGTGTGTGTGGAACTAGCCATGTTGTGTGCGCGAGAGAGAGAGCGCACCGGTACTGGAGATCGTTGTTGTTAGCTTCTGGTGCTAGCGAGCTACGCTAACAGATATAAGGAGTTTTTTCAACAACAAAGTGGAGGAGAGTCCTCTCCTGCCAGACTGAGAGACTCGGTGAGCTAAAGGACTCTCTCAGTGTTATCTCAGTGGGTCTCAAATGTTTTGGTCACCATTAATGTAAACAATTATTTCCGAGTCACACGTTTATATGATCATTATAGTTATACAAAAATAAGAGAATAAATGAAAAACAGGTATGAAATACTATATGACAGTAAAAAAAAAAAAAAGTTTAAAAGGGTGATTTGTAAAATATCCATAAAGAAAAAGTAAATCTGTGTACAGTTCTGTTTCAAATGGATGTTGAGAGAGGTATCCATAGATCTCTTCATTTTGCTCTCAAAGTACACCAGATAGATGCTTTTAACTTCAATATTTAAAAATAAATCTTCCCGGGGGAGCTTGCCCCCGGACCCCCCTATGTAAGGTCCACACACCACCTATACAAATAGCACTTTACCCCTGCTTACACCTATATGCGGCGAGCTGATTATCGAGCCTTCATTGTGACAGTCGCGGGTACACTGTGTATGTGCGTGGGGAGTGTTGCAGTAGAAAATTCCACTGTAGCGACCGATGTTTGAGCACCCTCTATGAAACGTCAAGCTACCCCACAGCACCCCCAAAATAAATCTCTTGCACCGCCACTGAGCCTGACTATTTGTGTTGGGGGGGCCCCGACTTTTTTTTTTCTCCAAAGGGGGGGCCTGACAGAAAAAGTTTGAGAACCACTGGGCTACACAAAGAGGGAGGAAAGTAGCTATCATAAATGTAGAAGCATGTTTTTTATTTTATGCAATTGTCAGGCTACTATTTGTCTCAGAATATCCCATTTTACCTTATTACAAAAGATTAAAGTGTGACTGTCCTTCACGTGGAGGCACCTGGAACACATGCAACAAACCTAAGCTGAAATCCGGAAACGTCAACTTTTTTAATTGTGTTCAAAGACTCTGAATACAGCCCATTTTGCATTGCAGGTCCTGCTAGCACTATAATTTGGCCGCCTGTGAGTGCCTTGGCGCAGCCTTTTCAGGGGGGAGAACGACTCCCTCAGTGAGCTATTGTTACCCGGACTCTATTGTCCACCCAAACACAAGTCAGAGACAGAGGCTCACACTTGTGCACCTCCACACAATCCTGCAGCTCTTTGAACTTGATCCATGTATTATAATTGCATACTGACTCGTTAAGGTGGTGTGGCTTAAATAATCCCCATCCATCTCTCTCTGATCCCTGCACCCATCCATCTTTGGCTGATATTAATTGCTGCAGGGCTATCTGTCGTCTTTGTCTCTGTGAAGCGAGGGATCTATTAAAGAAAGGTGTCCTTTCAAAGTTAAAGCAAAATAGCTGACTAAAGGGGCGCTCCTGTTATCCTGCTTCTCTTCACAGGGCCTATTTGCCCTCTGTGCATGCCTGCATTTCACTGTCGCTTCCTGTGATACGCTGTGTTACTGCATTGGTGCTTCCACACACCCACACTGTCACATTCACTCACCATATCTCTCACTTGCTTTCTCTCCGTCTTTCCAGGAAGAGCAGAACAGAGGGAAGCCAAACTGGGAACACTTAAACGAAGACCTTCATGTCCTGATCACAGTGGAAGACACACAGGGCAGAGCTGAGATGAAGATGAGGAGAGCGGTGGAGGAGGTCAAGAAGCTCCTCGTACCTGCTGTAAGTACATACCACACACAAGTTCATGTAAACAGGCTGTCCTCGCCTAATAACTAATAAAAGTTCTTAGACACGCACAGAACATGGTTTAGCTAGAACCTTTTAGTTGTGCAGAGACGGGCTGTTAAATGCTACACTATCTTATTCCTAACGTCAAGATAACGGGGCTACATATGGGGAGCCACTGCGTTCCCACTGTTGGCATCCTGTTTACTTCCATATATAAACCAGGGGAACAGGTTGGCTGTGCCCCCAGTGGAGTGGAAAAACACACCAACACACCCTCCTGTGAGCGCCACATTTTATCTCCGCTCCCCCTGCCTGAACTTCCTCTTACACTGTGCTACTGGTAATGGCTGCTGATAGGTTTTTGGCTTGCATTGTGTATTTTCCCTGTAAACTGTGGTGACCAGGTGGACAGGGCAGCTGAAGGCCCAGTTTTGCCATCAGGTGGCCTGGTGGTCTGCGGAAATGGGGCCAGCACATGTCGGGCCATGCAACAAAAGAGGCCGTGTCTGTTGAACTGTAAAGTGTTGAGCTGCTTTCCTTAATGCCCTTTATCCTGTAAATACAGAAGTATGTTTTACATGTACTTTATTCAGGGTTCGTACGGTCATTGAAAACCAGGCCCTGGAAAAGTTATGGAAAACAATATTTTTTCCAAAGTTTTGGAAAAGTCATGTAAATGTAACTAAAGTTGCGTCAAATATAATTTACATTTTATCTAATCGCCGAAATAATCTGCAGTCGCGAGCTGTTATGTGCCATCATGACGCGCATGGTGTTATTTTTTTATATATGAAGCGCGAGCTGTGTGCTCGAGTCTTCTTCCTGCCTGTCGGGCCGGCTGAACTCTGCTAGCTAGCATACATTGTCACTATCTGCTAACGTTAGCTTTAGCCTTCGTTTTCTAATAGTTTTTTTCATAGGCTATAAACAGGTGGTATAAGTATGGATATTGTACTTGAGTAAAAGTAGAAGTACTCAGATCTTGTACTAGAGTAAAAGTAGAAGTATTCAGGTCTTGTTCTTGAGTAGAAGTACTCAGATCTTGTACTTGAGTAAAAGTAGAAGTACTCAGATCTTGTACTAGAGTAAAAGTAGAAGTATTCAGGTCTTGTTCTTGAGTAGAAGTACTCAGATCTTGTACTTGAGTAAAAGTAGAAGTACTCAGATCTTGTACTTAAGTAAAAGTAGAAGTACTCAGGTCTTGTACTTGAGGAAAAGTAGAAGTACTAAGATCTTGTACTTGAGTAAAAGTAGAAGTACTCAGATCTTGTACTTGAGTAAAAGTAGAAGTACTCAGATCTTGTAGTAAAAGTAGAAGTACTCAGATCTTGTACTTGAGTAAAAGTAGAAGTACTCAGATCTTGTAGTAAAAGTAGAAGTACTCAGGTATTGTACTTGAGTGAAAGTAGAAGTACTCAGGTATTGTACTTGAGTGAAAGTAGAAGTACTCAGATCTTGTACTAAAGTAAAAGTAGAAGTACTCATATATTGTACTTTAGTAGAAGTACTCAGATCTTGTACTTAATAAAAGTAGAAGTACTCAGGTATTGTTCTTGAGTCAAAGTAGAAGTACTCAGATCTTGTACTTGAGTAAAAGTAGAAGTACTCAGGTCTTGTACTTGAGTAAAAGTAGAAGTACTCAGATCTTGTACTTGAGTAAAAGTAGAAGTACTCAGATCTTGTACTTGAGTAAAAGTAGAAGTACTCAGATCTTGTAGTAAAAGTAGAAGTACTCAGATATTGTACTTAAGTAAAAGTAGAAGTACTCAGATCTTGTAGTAAAAGTAGAAGTACTCAGATCTTGTACTTAAGTAAAAGTAGAAGTACTCAGATCTTGTACTTAAGTAAAAGTAGAAGTACTCAGATCTTGTAGTAAAAGTAGAAGTACTCAGATCTTGTACTTAGTAAAAGTAGAAGTACCAGAGTGTAGGAATACTCTGTCACAGTAAAAGTACTGCATTCAAAATGTTCCTCAAGTGAAAGTAGGAAAGTATTCTCATCAGAATCTAGTGAAAGTAGTGACAGTAAAAGTAGTCGTTGTGCAGATTGGTCCATTTCAGAATAATATATATGATATGTTTTCTAATGATTGATCATGAAAGTGTTCTCAAAGCTGGTAAAGGTGCAGCTAGTTTGAATGACTTTGTATACTGCAGGGTAGCTGGTGGATTTACTCCAGGTGGAACTAAAGTCTGATTTAAACCTTGATTATATTTCACATCATTCATCCACATCTGTGAAGTAACTAAAGGTATTAAATACATGTAGTGGAGGAAAAGTACACCATGTACCTCTGAACTTTAGTGGAGTAGAAGTACAAAGTAGCAAAACATTGAAATACTTAATAAAGTACAAGTATCTCAACATTTTACCCACGTATAGTACTTGTTGAGTTTATGAACTTAGTTACTTTACACCAGATGCCATAAAGATAGAAAGACTAAGCCTTGCACAGAGGCATGAAAATACATTTTCAAAATGCTCAACAGTGCTGCCAAAATTATAAACTGACTGCTACACAATTAAAATAAATGCTTTTATATATTTCTATTAGATGTGACTCTTTGGCGTTTCTGTTATTAACTGCTGCTTTAGTTGCTCTGACTGCTAAAATCCTCTGTTGTTCCTAATTTTAAAGCCGATATTCCGTGGGGTCGGGGGCTCAAATCCTTGTCACCTTTTTCATACCTGATGAGTTTGCATCCCTGACTACAGTTGCTTCAGCGTGTAGAAGCTAGTAAGCCTACTATTTGATTTGTTTTAGATAGGCACTACATGTTTCATATGCAGACCTTATTTTCCTGTTCCATGTTCAAATAAATCATTTTCAGTGGTAATTTTTTTTTGGTCATGGAAAATGAGGTAAAGGTCATTGAGAAGTCTTGGAAAAGTCATTGAAAATCATTGGTGAAAAAGTGTATGAACCCTGTTTATTGGTATTCTTTTACTTGGGAGGAACAAATGGAGCAAGTACAATGTTTGCCTCACATGTAGTTGTCTGCAACCTTTTAGTACCAGAATTTGGATGCTTTCTATAATAACTGCGATATCTCAAAGAAGACCACTTTATTTAACTATGAACAAATACACAAGAAGGCCACAAAGACTGAACATTACCATTGTGAAATGAAAGTGTTTCATCTAAAAACTTGCCTGAAAATTATTAACCATATCTGGGCAACTTTATTATAATTATCATAATCTGTAACTTTTAGTTTAGCTCATCTGAACTGCACTGGTTATGGATGTAAGATGTGAAACAAACGGTGCCATCATGCCGGGGTCTCCTGTCGAGTGTGATCATTTCTGTCTCAGTGAGGCCTCGGCCCAGCCTGACAATGTTCAACGCACTTCAATTCATGTCCTCTTGTTTAAGGATTGCTTGTCTCTACTCAGCCCGCTTGTCACATTTTTGGGCACTTGTTTTGTTTCAGAGAGCAGGAGGGTTTCGCATCTCCACAGCCTCTATGTACACAAAGAGGATGTTGACATATGCGCACACACACACACACACTTAAAAATGTGCGTGCACTCACCAACTTAGCGGATGAGGCTGTCTCTGCGCGCAACAATGTTCCAAAGAGTGATGAATGAGTCACTGTTCACACACATGTGTAGACAAATACACAACAAAACCCCTTGGGCGTCCTTTTATGTCAATGACAGCTCTTGGCAGCTAATAGTCATCTGAATGGAGTGCCACAAAAATAGCTTCCTCACAGTTTCCTTTTTCTAAATCTCCTTCATTTTGTAGCCTTACAAGTGAATCAAAGATGGTCTGAGTCAGTACCTGAACCATTTATTGGGTTAAGGAGAAACTCTCTTCTCTTATTTCTCACACATGAGAAAGCAGCTTCAAGCTCTTTCAAGACACTAATGACATTTTCCTCCTAAAAAGTGTTACTCTACCCTTAATTCAAATAAGAGTTTTATGGAGCAAATTAATGACCCAATGCAAACCACCACAGGTCGTTTTTCCTTCAAGCAAGGCATCTTTGTTCATTTCAATGCAATGAGAAGATGCTTCCATTCGATGGATGTGTTTATCTCAGCCTATCAAATGAACCTGTAAATTCTTTAATTCGTGAGGAGAAAATTACACAAGTGTCTCTCCAAATATCCATGTGTGTTTGGTTGGTGCATTGTCTACCCCAGATTCCCTAAAGGCACCATATTTTCTCCATGTCAAGCGTGTATATGTATGCACACGAGTGGGTGGGAAGTAAAGCCATTTGGCAGTGATGCCCTTTATCATGCTAAACTAGATTGGATTAAAATATGGACATGCTTGGAACGCACTGTTCTAATGAAGGGCATCTTCTCTACATTTGGCAGCGTAAAATCGTCTTTATAAAATCAAAAGGAAACAAAATGTTGGGTCATGCTTTTTATTCCCTTTCAAAGTACAGGCTTTACTCGTCAATGAAGACAAACCAGCTGCAGAAATCAAACAAAGACGGTGTACAGAATGATAACCAAAAGTAGTTTTGTCTACAAAGACAGTGGTACATTTATGTCAGACTTTTAATATAATCATTTTGATTTCATATAATCTTATAATTGAATTAGTAGCCAGGATATCTGACATTGAAAAACATATTCTTAATTATATCAGCTGAGCAAGTTGTATAACAGTCACACTGACAGTCTTAATTTATTCAATGATTGTGTTGTATATGCAATAATCTCAAGTATTTTTACTTTATCATTCAACTAGTTTTTCTGTTTTTCAAAGGCTTTAAACTAATAGATTTGTTCTAATAGATATTATAGACTAATATAGTTTTCAATAACAATATTCAGTAATTCCACTTAGACACTGTTTCAAAGATATATGGGAATAACCAAGTGTGACTAACGGTAGAGTAAGTATGTTTTTAAATACTTTCTGTCCGTGTCTAAATTATCATCAATTCAGTTGTTACTTGACATGTTGGTTGAGCAAATATTGACTTTGGTACGCCCTGTCAATGGCTGCTCCTTATTCAGAGATCGATTGACAGTTAGAATAGGGTGCTGATAAATGTTACAGGTTCGTAGTTGCTCTGATTCGCCCCGTGGTGCGCTCTCCAGTTCTCAGTCCTGTGAACTCTTCAACTCTCGGTGAACTGGAAGCAGGGGTGCATCAGCGAGATGAGAGAGATGGGTGGGAGAGCTTGATTGAGCTACTCTTTCAAGTGTGGATTTACTCCACTGATCCAACCCTCAATACACACACAATAGCACACACACACATGGATATGCATGCCCAGAAAAATACGTCTACTTGCACGCACATACACACTTCCTCAAATATTGCGCTCATCCCTTGAGTCCTTGGTTAAGGCCCTCAAACGGAGCCGGCAGCAGAGCCCCACTGCACTTTGGGCAACCTCGACTCAGATTTTCGCAGAGCTCTACTCATAAACCCTAACTCGCCTGCTCCATTTTAGGGCTGCAACAAACGACTAATTTGATAAGCGATTAATCTATCGATTAATGAAACGATTAATCGACTATTCGGACTATTACGCCTTGCACAATTTCTCAAACGCTCTTATTTAGCCATAAACTTTTAGCTTGAGGTTGTTTTAGGCATGTGGAAACTAACAATGAAGACAATAAAGATGAATACTTGATTCAAAAATACATATATTATTAAATTAACTAAACACATTTTGAACAAAATTAACATTGCTTTTTATTTAAATTAAATAAATAATATTTCACATCAAAAGAAACAAGTGTTTTAACAAATCGTATTAAATAATGTGATGACAGAACTGTAAACAGAATAGCTGAAACTTTAACAAACTAAATAACTCAGTTACCTCTAATCATTAACCCATGTTTGTATCATGGAGTTAACTCCGTGTGTTGCTGCTAGCATACATAACACCTGACGTGGAAACGTTACTCGTGGACGGGGCTACAGAGCTACTAGAAAGACGGTCGAACCCGGTGCATTCCTCCGTCTGGATGTGGAGCACTTTTGCTAAATGTTTAGACAAATTGCTCGTGTTACATGCTAAACTCTTATTGCACTTTTGGCAACGAGCATTCTCCACATCGAGACTGGTAAAGTTTAACCACACATCGGAGCGAGTTCTCGCCGCCATCTCCGCAGTGTGTGTTGCTGCATGTAGCAGCCACGTGTTTGTAAACTGCCCCGCCCCCTCGCACACAGACGGGGGAGAGAAAGATCTCTCTTCTGGATTGGAAAGATCGAAAATACATCATAGACGTATTTTTTTGTCTTTTTGCATATTAGAAACGAGTTGGAGACACTAAGACTGCGATATAATGGACGCTTTCACACTGCGGTACTTTTCCCACAAAGGTTCATGTGAACTTAGTTCATGTGAACTCTTTTATCGCGTTCACACCAAAAAGAGCCGGTACTAAAATTAGTTCATGTGAACCTTTTTACCCCCTCGAAAGTCCCTGCTAGAGAGCAGGGACTTTCGAGCGGCTCTTTTGTGAGAAAAGAGCTATATTTCTGATTGGCTGGAAGGATTGCAAACCACGCCCCGCAAAACTCCCAAAAAGTTTTGTGAAGCTGCCATTTTATTATCCTCGCATTAGCATTATTAGCATTAGCATTAGCCCAGCGCAGAAACGCAGAGAGACTAACTTATGGCAACACAAAATAAAACATGGGAGTGGTAGAGATGAGGAGGTGTCGGCGTTCTGGCGATTTACTCGGAAGGCTTCAGTAGAAGCTGCTGGGACTCCCAGCAGCTTCTACTGAAGCCAGTCCCCAACTCCGGGGACTTCCGGCCGGGGACTCCGGGTGGCAGTATACGCCGTGAAGTGGTTTGCGGCCTGCCAGTAAACCCAAAGCAGAAGAAGAACAAGTGACGTCAGCGGCTTCATTTGCCTAATCCACCCCCAGGGATTTTTTCCAGTGTGAACGCGATCTGTACTTAGTTCATGCGAACTAAAGAGTTCACATGAACTAAGTTCACATGAACCTTTGTGGGAAAAGTACCGCAGTGTGAATGCCTAATGCTTATGTAGCAATAATACATGACATGTATTTTTTAAATGTCTCCGGTACCGATAAAAAGACCAATAACGTTGGAGCTTAACGGCGCGTAAAACACACGTGATGACGTCACCAACGAATCGACGACTGAATTAGTTGGCAACTAATTTGGTAATCGATGAAGTCGATTTGTTGTTGCACCCCTACTCCACTTCCCCCTCCTGTCCTGAAAGGTGTGGGGAGCAATACTGATTGACCTGCAGGGAGGTATTGCCCATAAATCGAAATCAGACCCAGGCCAATTGTAAGAATGATCATAAGCATGACTTATGTCTATGATATTTAATAGTACAATAATGTCACCTCTCAGATGGCATACAGATGATGTTGTGTAATAAGAATTTGCCCAGCTCTCTTGTCTCAGATGTTGCGTAGTAATCTTTTCGGTTCTAAAAAGAGACTGTTGGCTGGGTTCCTATACTGGTTAACAGTAATTACCACCTCTTAAAGGTATTGACAGACGTTACAATAGATGGTTACAATGTGCTCGTTTGTATCCACACACATGTGGCTCCTTTTTGCTCCATTAGTGAGTTTGTATATGTCTATTTGTGTATTGATGCACACATGTGCCCATTCCTTTGTGTGTGGCGTACAATCTGGACATTGTCATGGATAAAATAAATTCTCCGTGGTCCCTTCAGGTCACCGCGCTGTATGAAGTGCTTATGGCAAAATGACAGACAGGCAGACACTTGGGCATGGCCACCTGAGACCAGACAAAGGCCTTGTCCTGAGGTAACCCTGAGTGCTTTGGCCCAGAGGCACCTATTCTTATTGAAATTCTGAGAAACGTCTCAGTTTTTTAGCATTTTGTTTTAAGGTCCTTGTGCTGAGTTTCTCCCAGGTATAGATAGATGCAGTGCTTTTTAGGGATTCATTAAGAAGTCTTTATATTTTTCTCAAGCAGACCTTTGTACACATTAGTCAGGCTCAGACAGCAGAATCATATTCTATTTAGAAGTCCCTTAAGCTATTCTGCTTTTCTCTTTTTTTTAAGCAATTTTATTTTAAGTGATACAATTCTTGATAAAATATCCGCTGTACAGTGGCTTTGCATTATTTTCAGTTATGATGATAGAGAAAATGAAGCATATCATTATGTTGCATTGCACACTGCAAGTGGTACTGTTAAAAAAATCCTCAGCAGGTTAAATCCTATAATGTTAATGTAAACACGTTGCCCTGGAAACGAACCACCAGTACCTCACCTCATGCATTCAATGAGGTTACATGCTTATTCTCTGAAGTGATACATCAGCCACGTACATGATCGTATTTAAATCTAGGGACAGCTGTTAAACAAATGTATTTAAAAAAATAAAAAGGTTCATATACACTTGTTTAAATGTTATTGCTAGAACTAAAGTCCTGCATTCTATTTCAATAATGGGAGATTCCTGATTTAAGAAAGTGTCAGACATTGATGGCAGGCACTCACCGCAAGCTATCTACAGCACATCTGCACGTCAGCACGCACGCACACACACGCTCACACACAGCGCCCGAAAAGCAGGAAAGGTTAGGTTTGAAAGAAGAACAGCACACAGAGAAAGAAAGAGCAAGCTAGCACAGGGGCGCTTTGGCCCTGGAGAGCCCAGTGCATGCCTCCCTGAATGAAACTGTCATTGCTGAGAACAAAGTGAGCCCGGTAGCAGCCCGAGCAGACCCAAGCTGCCCCAAGCACTTTTTGCAGCACAGTGGGAGCCCAGTCCTGTGCTTCTGCTCCAGCTTAATTTTCCCTATTGAGCTCCATCTCCCCACTTTCCTCTAAATCATTCTATTGAACCTTTTTTGCTGCTCTATTTTCGGTACTTTTTATACTTATGCAATTCTAGTGCACATTATGGGGATGATTTCATTGCTCCACTTTATTTTCTATTTTTTTGGCAGTTGATAGTGAAGTGAGAGCTCTCTCTCCGTTGCCATGATTGGATCATTGTAGCACTTCTAGACCAAGGCTAAGGCTCTTCTGGGCAAACCTGTATGGCTGCGTCTTTGTTCTTATCTCCTTGCTCTCCTGAGTCTTCAGGGCCTTCTTGTCTCTCTTTTTATCTTCTCTTCCACTTTTCTGGACCACCTTTGAGGAAGAACATACAGTAGATTGTGTTTCTGTAAAAACTAGACAGATGGACCTCAATGGACGCCAAGTTTGCCAATCTGCGGGGTGTTGTGTCTGTACTCGGCAGTATGCATCCGGCTTGGCAGAGTGCTACCATGGCAGCCCCATCAGAACCATTGAGACAGGAAAGGCACATGCACAGAGAGATGAGGAAGAACAAGCAGTTCAAGCTAGATTTAAACGGTGGAAGTCTCTTCTAGGCAGCACTGTACCAACTTTGCAATCAATAAACACCTTGATTTCTTGCTCTCTTTCTCGCTCTCACTCTGTCCTCCTCTCTTTCTGTCAGCAGTGTATGACAAATGAGTACAAAACACCATCTGGCTGCATCCATCTTTGTGTGCCTCCCCAATTAATGATGTTTATTCTCTGTTAGGCCTACCTATCACAACCATTCTCTTCATATTTACTCTTAATCTACTCCACCGCCCCCCTCCCCAGCGTCCCTCGTCACGCATGATATCCAGCCATGTTCTCAAAAGCAGCATCTCACATTTCTGAGCCTCAGTGGGTGGTGCCCAACACCAACTAGCGCAGCTGTCTACCATAGTGATATTACTCAAAGGTTGTATATACAGCATCAATAGTATTACTTTTGGGCAAGAAAACCTTTAAACTGACAGATACACACAACAAAGTGTGATGAAGGCACTACTATCTACTCTTGTCCCATGAACTGGTGCATTTCTGTGCATTTAAATGTGATTAATGACAAAAGTAGCTATTTTGTAACTCTGTGAAGTAGGCTTTGAGACCTTGGAAGTAGGCAGTAAGTAGGTAGTTTTAGTCAACCTTGCAGCCTAGTTCTCCCTGTAGTCTGTTATTACCTTCATCAGGCTAATGAACGTTGGATTGGATCATATTAACCTTCTGATCTCCACCTCCCAGGACACTTAAGTTACAACAGACTGGACTGCACTGTTCACTGCTCTCATTATATATGTGTGCGTTTGAGAGAATGGTGAGCTCATCCCACCTGCAAGTAGACATTGCATTTCCCTCCTGAATGTTAATCATGTTTTTAATTGGCTTCCTTAACTTGATGACCTATACTTGAGATGGCAAGCCTGCACCACTTCTGTTTTCTTACTTGGTCTGCAATGTGTGTAGTGTTTTATAGCTTCCATTCACTCTCAAGCAGTTGATATAAGAGCTGACCTAGAGGCAGCGTGACCTTTGACTCCCAGCCACCCTCTTGTCCTCCACTTTCATCATTATCCATCTTCACATCCTCTCACTCTTTGCACTCATTCATCCAGCCTTTTGGTCCTTATATGACCTTCTCACCCTTTTGAGATGGGCACTTGCAGGATACCTATTGGAAGCCTGCGACCAGGAGAGCAAACACTGAAGATGTGTCGAGTATAAATCTCCTCAGATAAATGATCTAAAGTTATTAAGTGGGTAACGGGAATTGTCCACTTAAACCGTTTTACCACAGGAAACAGATGTGGCTTTTTAGACACTTGTGTCAATGATTGCTGCTGCATGTACTTTGATTGGCTAGTGACAATGATTGGCCATGTCAGGTGAAACAACCTTTGAAAGCCTTTTTTCATTCACTTCTTGGTCCACTTCTTGGAAGTCCAGCAAGACCCTGACTGACATCCCACTCCAGACTGGGCATAAAATAACACTTGCAACCAGTCAGATCATAACAAAAAGGCCAACACAAAGGGACACTAGGAGCTTTGTTTACCTGGGCCTTACCTCAGTACCTCTGAGAGAGGATGAGAATAATACGTTTCTATTTTCAAGCTCAGAAATGTGCATTAAGGGAAACCACCATCCTACTCTTGGTCTGACTTCTTTCTACTCCTTTCCCCTTACTCAGTTTCCCCTCCCCCTCCTGTTTTGTGTCCTTTCTCCTCTCTTGTATTTTTGCCCTCTCATGCTGTCTGCTGCTCTCTTTCTCTCTCTGATAGAGGAGCCAAGTCATCCACCACTCACTTCTCTTAACGTATCTGTTAAAGCCTAAAGGCTAGCACAAAGGTACACACCACAGAATCATCAACTATTCCTTTCACACTAAATAAAAGGCACGGATGCATTAATAAAACTAGAAATATGTTTCCCATAGATTGTGGGGAGAGGATGGCCACAAAAAGCCTCTGTTGTTACTAGTTCAGGCCTAATTTGAATAACTCCCAAGTCGCACACATTCCTCCAGTCTAAGCTTTTTATTGCTGTACTACATACGGTAGCGATTGAGCTTCTTTCCATGTGTGCCGAGTCCCTCCTGTCAGCTCAAACCCAACAGCAGGGACTTGGTCTGGTCTTGGTCCAAGGGTTCCTCCCCTGCCTTCCCTCCCCTCCACCTCTCCATCTGCCCATCTCTCCTCAGCTCCAGCTCTATGGCTCTCCTGGGGGGCAGACAGGTGGTTGCTACCCTAAAGAAACGATACCCCTGCAGGTAACAACCTGCCTGAGCCTGGCCACCTTCCCTCGTCCTGTCCTCCTGTTTAATTTCCTGGAACTGCGACTGAAAGGCAGGCAGACTTCTTTGGCCCAAAATCAGTCTGCATAGACTTGCTGGCTTTGCCTCCTATTTGCTGCTGAAACACATAGAAAAACAATCTACAGCAGCCTTGATCAGTTGGAACCGCCTGCCATTTAATGAAGTTCTAATTATCATTAGATAACTCCAGCAATTTAAAGAGTCCCGGCAAAGAAACAGTTGATTGCAGTGACTTTGTGATCATGGGAGCAATTGCGTTAAATTTAGATAGAATTTCTTGTGTATGTGCATTTCCCCGGAGGCAGACGACCTATAGTATGCTCATTATTTGTTGGGTTTGTGTTTTAGAAACGTGTGCTTGCACGTACACAGTGATTTAAGAATAAGAGAAGAGGCAGTGGGACTTTGAATTCCACTCTGCCTGCTGTTACCCTCATCATCGAGAGTCTGCTCACGGAGCCAGCCACAGGAAATGGTGAAAACTCCAAAGCGGGGAAAAGATTCAGATTGCAATAACATTTGTGCTGAATGCCACGTTACATCTCCTTCCTCACCTTTCCTCGCTTGTTTCATCCCGCTGTCATTCACCCCCACACTGGTGTGAAAAACAAAATACGCGTATAAAATATATAAAATATTTTCACACATGGAACCAATGTACCATAGATTAATGCATTTTTATTCCATCAAATTCTTATCAATGATTGATCGAGCAACAATAAATCACTTAAACTAACACACATTAATCTGACTTGCTGAACAAGCACAAAGACGAGTGGTGCAAGTAACTAGTATTTTAGCTGGTAGCTTTGTCCTCTCATTCATTGTCCTGATCCTCAGCTTCATCACGCTACAATTAGCACTTTCTCCTTGATGCTCTCCTGAGTTCTTCCTTCCCTTACTCCTCCATGAAACCTTGTCCTGTTCCACATCCATCTCTTTCATCCCTCTAAGGGGAATTAGTCATGTTTCTTCTCTCGTCTCATTCATTTAGAAGTCAGCCTCAATCCCCAGTGAAGGTGCATGCTATGTACACTGGCCCTCTGCACCACTTACAAAATTGCTTTGCCCACTTGTACTATACTTTTTCTTTTTTATTTAGTCCACATACATGCACATGCACTCTGGTCCCTAACCAGCCGGCTCCCTTACATCATTGTAAAATAACCTGCTTCCTAATCCACCAGGTTGGTTCCTCCAGGGCCTTTTTCAAGTGTCATAATACAGTGTGCAGGAAGAGGGGGCGGGTAACGAGGCAGGCGGAGGAGCCCGGGCAGTTTTAATCTGCCCTGCTCCTCCAGTGGAAAGGAGAGGGACCCAGCCGGCCCCTGGCCAATCTCTCTGCCTCTCTTTGAAGGTCCCCTTAATCCCCTTTCAGAGAGGCAAGGAAATGCAGATGTGTGGGGGGATGTTTTCATGTGTGTGCGTCCATTGTAAGGCAGGACCCTGCATCTCCAAAGGTCCAATGCTGATTGAGACATTGTCTCTCTGCCACTCTGCTCCTTTGTCCTTCTCACATATTCTGCTTTATGCATTGTCCATCCACAGTATGTTCTGAACTTCCCCCAGGGCATTACCAGGGCCAGGCTTCAACATCTGCAAAGTGGGAACACACACATATGCACACACCGCTTTCTTCTCTGCCTCTCCAGCAACTTTGTGTCCCAGTGTTTAGTCAGGAAAATAGGATTGTGTAGAGCTCAGCGTTTAGGAGCCCAAAGGCCGCCCATCAAATTCAGCTCCTGCAGTCTGCGATGTCTCGCTTTGCCAGCCGTCGCTCAACTCATTTCAAACTCCATTCTCTCAGCCCCACCAGCCGACTCTAGACTGATGGCTTTTGGTGGTGTCTCCAGCGTGGAAGCATTTTTTTTTTTATCTCACATGGGTTCGTTGGGTTTGTTTATCACCGTCCCCTTCTTTTCTTTTCTCTTTTTGTACTTAAGGGGGATGTTTGTAATACTTCACTTGCTGTTTACTTCACGGACTTGCTTTTCCATGATGTTTGTTGAGGAGCCAAAACCCAAAGGCTCTTTTTCTGTTCAAAAAAAGCCCCGTTGAGTCCCCAATGTTTTCTTTCTTCATCATGAACACACAACATCTATAAAACTATCATGCAAAGAAAACGAAATATCCTCCTTATTAATGTATTGTAAGGAACTGATTTGGCATCCAAGCTTAATCAGTTATTCAAATCAGTAAAAGAGTTGCGTTTATTCGTCTTTTAGTAACATGCTGACATATTTTTGAAGTGTAGAAAAGATTCAGTTTCATGTGAATGAATTGGACTCCCAGATCTTTCACATGTTCATCCTAGCATGTGAGTATCTGACGGGGATGTGGGCAAAATAGGCCACGGATATCGAAAGAAGGTTTCTCAAAAATAGTTTAAAACATGTGCTGGCTGCATTTGCCCAGGTAGATCCCTCCAAAAGGTTCCAGCTTTGAATCCACATCTTGCAGGACGTACTTTTCCCCCTGTTTTAGGAGTCAGGATCTCTGAATGATGCAAATCCCCTAGCAGTATTTAAAGCTCCCAAATCATCCCTGGCCAAATCCCTTCAAGATATTCCCTGCTCGATTGGATAGCATTAAAGGATCGCAGCGACAGAACAATACTCCGTCTGGCAGCCGGGTGGAATGGGGGATAAAGGGAAAGAGAAATGGAAAAGAAGTGAACGAATAAGGTAGGGACTGAAAGTGCATATTTAGAATATGAGCTGGGAGGACAGGGACGAGAAGGAATTTGGTAGGCAGGGAACAGATGATGAGAAAAAGGGGACAAGAAAAGCAGACAGCTGTTTGTTGGGCTGTGCAACATGGTGTGACTGAGTGATCCCTCCTGCTCTTAGTCTGTAACATCATCTGTTTGTTCAATCCGATGCAGGCCAACAAGCTTTTAATAATATATCTAAATCTTCTTGTTAAATCTGTATATATTTTCTAGGTTATTTATATGAAGTTTAATCCGCTCTTAATGCTATTATGTTACATGGGAAACCCAGCCCAGTTTCTGAGGATAAACAAGATCACTCAGGATTTCGGCACAGCTTTCCTCCTTGTACTTTTGGAAATGAAAAACTGATATTATTCCTTTCAGTTTTTAGAAAAGTGCAGTGAGCTGGTAAGGAAAAAAAAACACATTTTCTTTCCTTCTCTTGTTCCTGTATTTTATCCTGTCGGTAGCACAAGTCTTTGTATTGGTGCGTGTGTGTCAGTTGATATTGATGGGACTAGCAGAGAGAACCAAGGCTGCCCACTTCACTCCTTTAAGCACAATTATTGGCTGTTATAAGCCCCATAGATCCAGGTGCTAATGCCAAGGCCCAGATTGCACCCGCCACCCATACTTACCTTGCCCTTTATTGATTGCCTCAGCAGGAGCTCTGGGAGCAAACTAGTCTCCACCAATTAAATAAAACTTCACTGCAACATGTAGTCGCACCATCAACACCCACCCTCGCTACATCAGATGGCACACATTTACTCTGTGGACTTAGCACTTATGAGCTTTGTTACGATGAGGAAAATGAAGTCTTAACACAAAAGTTAGTTCCTGACTTTGTAATGTGCCACTTTCAGCTGTACCCCAGTAAGCTGCGTGATTGACAGTAATGGGGCGGAGCAGCCGTGATGAGTTTGTAATAATCTGACTGGAGTCAGGTTCACTTCTATGCTAATGAGCAAGTGTGTTGGTGGTTTAGCATGACTAATGGTGCCAGTTGCTAACAGAGCTGTCTCGGAGTGAGGAAGGGAGCAAAGGAGGAAGGAAGAAATAAAGAGGCTTTGCTGGAGTGTTGGGAAGGTATAAATCAGAGAGGAGAGTTGCAGGAGATTGCGTTGTTGTTCTTTCGGGGAAAATAAAATACAGTTGACGCCTGATTCCCCTCGGCAGATGTGTTCACAAAAGCTGAGGAGCAAGGCAGAAGAGAGATAATTGCCTTTGAAAGTGCAGCTGTGATTTTTTAGAAAGACATGGATTACTACTCCAACACACTTTTAAGTGCTTTTTTATGATTTAGAAGATAGGTTTGTTTAGCGGTTCATGTTTTTTTTCTCCTGATTGCCACAAGACCTTATTATTGACAAGTGAAACGGCTTTTGTGTGTTTTCATTTATTGTATATATTAGGGTTGCCAGAAACTGACCATGATCAAAATCGATTATTCGGCAGCCCTGGCGAATAATAATCGAATAATCGACATAAAAAAAAACTCAGACAAAAGGAATTCCGTTGTTGTCTTTACTGGAACATGTTTAACAGTATAAACGACAAATAAACCAACATCAACATGATGTTGGTTTATTTTTTGTTATTTTCTAAAGTGCCTGCCATTGCCTTTATTTGGAGATGCGCTATGTGCGCACAATGTATTTATTGCAATGCTGCCATTATTAAATACAGGCTGCTTGTATTAATAATTGCAGCATTGCAATAAATATTATTATAGCAATTTATTTATTGCAATGCTATTATTAATACAGGCTGTAGCCTGTATTATTAATAATAGCTGCATTGCAATAAATAAATTAATAAAGGCAATGGCAGGCACTTTAGACAATAACAAAAAATAAACCACCATCATGTAGCCTGTATTAATAATAGCAGCATTGAAATACATTCAATAATTAGCCTATTGTTCCACGAGGAGGAACTCTTTTTACCTGCCGCTTTGTTCATCTTTAGTCGCACGTGTGAGGGAGGGTGGGGGTTCGGGTGGGGGTGGGGGCGGTGTGTAGCGTGCTGCAGCAGCAGTCTGCTCTGCACGCAGGCTTCCTCCAAGTTTACAGTAAAACAAACTGGTGGTGTGACCAATGGCCATTTACAATTGTTAATACTATTACTATTAGCATTAGTCTATATTTTGGTTGAAACTAAGCCAGAAAAAAAAAAAACATAAATAATAATTAAAAAATATATAAATAAAATCGATTTTTAAAAATAATATTCGATTATGGAGACTGTAACGATTAATCGAATAATCGCTGGCATCCCTAGTATATATGTAGCTTTTAATTCCTCATATTTGATTGATGCATGGTTTTCCTTTAGAAAGAAAAAGGTGTGTGGGTGGCATGTTTGTGATGTTGCCGGAGTAGTTTATAGTCTTTTCCATGCAACAATGGAAATCAGGTTTGCTGCACATGTGTTTCTTATTTCCTATCCAAATCCAACAACCAAAGTTTGCTTTAGTTGACTGGAATTGATAAAACTTTCTTGTCACTTATTTATTTAGTGCAGAGATGTTTTGAAGCTTGCTACAAGTACTCATTCCTTCCTCTCCCTAACCCTATGCTTCTGGAGAGTGTGGAATTGTTGATAAGTCGTCTTGGCAGCGTTGCGAGAGTAATCATTTTCCTCCAGATGTTAGAGTTTGGGAAGGAACCAAAAGGGAGGCGAATTAGGGAGGGGAACGGGAGAAAAACCAGCTGCAGCAACTACCAGTTCCACCCCTCTACATGAAGTCATCTACTCCTTCCTCCACGAGGCTCCCAATACCACCTCCTCCACTCTATTCTGCAGATTCTGTTCCTCCCTCCCCTCTCCTTCTCAGTTCTACACATTTTGCCTTTCTCTGTATCCCAGGAGGCCGACAGGGCAGGCTGTGTTTACTGCTGAGGTAATTGGAGTAGTTGGAGAGAGCCTGGCCCTGCTAAGGCCTACGATAGGTGTGTGTTTGGGGGTGTGTGTGTGTGGGGGGGGGGGGTAGGTGTGTGTGGACTGGCAGTGAGGCCAGGAAAGGAAAGCAGGCCTTAGCCAATGTCAGCCCACTAGGGAGAAGACAAATTGGTTTTCACTATGCTGTCTGTCTTTTCTTGTCTCATATTCTCTAGCTATCCCTTTCTTCTCCTCGCAAATCTCTCCATCTCACCACCAACTCAAAGACAATCATTCATGCTTTCTCTTGTACAAGTCTGCAGCGCTTTTTCTCCTCGTGGTAATCTTTTGTTCCACCTCTCTTTCTATTCCTCTCTCTGCTCATCATTTCATCTCTGCAAGCTGAGCTGTTAGCTGAGCTGCATAGACGCTGACTGTTGCCAGATATGAGTTAAAAACTCCCCCTCAGTTGCAGCCATAGACATGAGCAAATTCATCCAAGCTAATCCAGGCGCCTGTTGTGTTTATCTGGGGTGAGATGGATGGGAAAGGGCCTGGAGTGGGGCTGCTGGGGAGAGTAAGGGTGCAGCCCTATAAACATGACGAGACAGTTGCTCATCTGTTGCTTATTCTCATCCACATGCACGGTATACAACATTGAACATAAGTTGTATTATCTGTAACACTTGGCATTAGCTACAGTTTGTTTGTCATCAACATATGAACACAAGCTTTGATCAGAAAAGAGTGCAGCATGACAGTGATTTAGCATGCATCTAGTGACCTCATTGCAGGCTTGTCAGGTATTGGCATGGGGACACGGCTCACCTACTCTAGCTCATCGCACTCCCGTCTCCCTGTCCCTACCTCCTGCTCCCTTTCCCTCCTTCCCTCATCCCTCTGTCTTGCTCCTTCCTGATAGCTTTTACCGCTCTGCTGATTTCACAAATAGGCCTCATTGATTGAATCTGATTCTTGTGGATAGAGCAGCTTTATTGAGTGGCTTTTTCGCTGATGGACAGGAGCGTGTGTGTGAGTGTTTGTTACGTGCGTGTTAGGGATGATAAAAGGAAACTTCCTTTCCTCATTCCTACTATTGTATAAACCAGCAGCTATTCCTCTCCCGGGAATTCTAGCAGACAGATCATCACCGACACAAACACACCACCGTCTACACACAAAGTCCTAGTGACATCTCCGTCTGAGGGAATGTTTTATTATGGGTGGTGCATTCACTCTGAGGAGTCAGTGAGTTGTGGTGACACCTTGAGCGAGGCAACATTAAAGTGTTAACTGCTCTCTCTGGCACTGTTCATCAAACATTCATCTGAGCTGTGCTTCCGCTGCAAGAAGCTGGCCCAATCCAACCGGGGCTACACATTTGAAGTCAGTCCACTCCAGCTGTGACGCCACCATTATCTTTTGTTTTCTCCTGATCTGCAGCCATTTTGAATCCCCTACCCTACTGGTTGTGTCCTAGTGCAGTGTTTCTCAAACTTTTTCATACCAAGGACCACCTAACCAGTAAAAAAACACTCGCGGACCACCTAACTCCACAAATATCCAAAAACACATAGTTTTTTTACAAATCGCCTGAAAATGGTACCAACAAGTGGCAACATGTGTGATGAAGGTGTTTATCTGGGCTATATCATGCAATCGAAAGTGAAACTTAAGCTCGTTCCATTGCGAAGATATTCCCGCGAGAGTGCGAAAAACTTAAATAAATGTATTTCTTTCAAATGTGAAATTTTACCAATATACTCACGGACCACTAGGGGGCGCTCACGGACCACCAGTGGTCCGCGGACCACACTTTGAGAAGCACTGTGTGTAAACCAGGACGCTAACACTGTACCACAGAGAACAATAACTGAGAAAAGTAGGAACACTTTTCAGCAGGGAATTTGTGTTTTGATGGGGGGGGAATTGGGCTTGTTTCACAACAGAAATGATATGTCAGGGTTTGGGAGCTTTAGCTAACAAACTGTTTGTGAGAAGATGGAGCTATAGCATCCGCACTCCACTGGGGATACACACATTTCACACACAGCAGCGCACACCTCATCCTCGCAGCAGCATCTGTGCTCTTCCTCTCTCGCTGCCCTCTATTTCGTGTGTCTCTCCTCTCAACAGGAAGTGTGCCACCTATGCAAAGTTGGATAGATGGTGGCATCCTCTTACCCCGCGCTCATTTAACCCTCAGAACCCTGCAGATCCATCATCATACAGCACACACATATCTCTGCGTGCAATTGTCCTTAGCCTGCAGCCTTTTGCTGAGCTACCCACATTGTTCTCCCTTTCAAACATTCACTCTTGTGAGAAACCAACCCCCAAATGTGCTCATTATTTTTGTCTAATTTAAAAGGTCAGTCTTCTCACAAAGTATTTAAGTGTAGCCACGAAGGATCTGTAGTTCTCTGGTTTGCACTCGTACTTCAGGAATACACCTTGTTCATGAGTACATCCTGTGCTTCATGTAAGAGGCACGACTAAGTAGCCATTTAAAGGATTGTTGGGAGACAGCAGGCCTGTGTGCCAGGTAAAGCTAGCTAGCAAAGAACGGTTTCATCCTTCATGGATTTGAATTTATACAGCTCTCCATACAAAGACTCTTAAAAGTAAAAGCAAATGTTTGATTTATTGTTACAACAGATGTTTTAAGCTTTGAAGACTTTACACATTCAGCCCCTTCTTATGAATTTCATCTGGAGAAGTTGTGTTCTATATTTTGTCTTTTCCTCCCCTCACATTTTTCAGCGTTGTCTAGGAAGTCGGCTTGGCTCACTTCCAAAGAACAACTGGCAGAGTTGTTGTGAGATACACATACATGCAGAAAGACAAAAGGAATAGAACAGCTGTTTTTATTATGTGGTAGCAGCCTTTTTTCAGTCGAAGTTGTAGAGGGCAAGTTCTGATTTAGTGTTTTGATGTAAATAAGGAGGAAGATGGAGAAGAGAAAGTAACAGTGATTGGAAATTGTTTTCAATAATGGTAACTTGCTCCCTTTCAGTTGTTAAGCGGCTGTTTTAGGGATTGTTCATTTGTTTGTGTACGCATGTTTACATATTAGGGATTAGGGCTGTCCATTCAGTAGGGTTTATTTGCCAATATTAGCAATGGTTGCCATTGACCGACGCCATGTTAATTAGCCTATCATGGTTATCATTGTTGACACAGCATGTGAAGTTGTTCTCTGTGAACCTCTAAGGTTGTTAAGGAGGAAACGTAATGTGGCTTGTCAAAGGGTTACCTGGGTTTTTGCACGGTTATAGGTTTCTAGATTACATTTGTGTAATTCTAGTTTCTATATTTAACCTGTTAATTTAGTTAACAAAAATGTGGTGATTGCCTTGATACAGTTCTGAACACAATTAATAATTCATTGATAATACATTTGAAGTACCATATGTGTGTACACTATAAGTAGTGTTGACTTTAGTTGCCTTGTGTCTGTTTTTGCAGTAAAGTGATATAGTTTGGTAAAAACTGAGGTTTCCTCATTAAATGAAAAGAGAGCCAGAGCAGAGGTAGCAAGAGAAAGAAAGCAGTAGAGATTTCCGTGCTTCATTAATTGGCAGCTCTGTGGTACGCTAAACGTTGCACAGACACATACACACTCACACACACAGTTGAATAATGTGAGTGCTCTGAAGCCACTGCCTTGACTTATATTTAGTCAAGGGAGGCCAGCCTCTGTCACCTTTTCTCTTGCTTAACCTCGCTCTTTCTCTTCCTCTCTCTGTGGCCGTGTTGAAGAGGAGTCTCATGGGAGGGCTTAACTCCGAGCCCTCATTCTTTTTTCTTTTCTTTCCCTCTCCCCTTCCATGTCTTTCTTTCCTTATCATCCTCTGAGAATAGAGCCGCATACTGTTGTTAAACTTGGTCCAGGAGACACAATCTGTGCAGAGATAGAATAGAGTACGGAGGAGTTCAGTATCTACCATCCTGCCTTTATTACTGCCACACCTAACAGGCCTTTCTCTGTGTGCCCATGATGTGTTCAAGTGCAGATGCACAATGCAAAAGCCACCTTTTTTGTATTTGTGAGTTGAAATGATAAAGCATTTTAATCTAACTTTTTAATAGCAGTCAATAGTTCACTTAAGGTGGAGCCGAGGGCACCAAGGCATGCTGTCTCTGCACCCTTCACTTTGGAGTCATTCACATAAGGGCCTGCTTAAATAATGGTGTACAACCTGGAAAATCACAGGAGCTGTTGTGTTGTCATGGTTATTGAGTGTTTGGTTGCTTCAGGGGAAATGGAGTTTGAGGGTGGAGGTGGGAGTGCAGAAAGGAAAGGGGGAGGAATGAATGGGTGTAAGTAGGAGGGGGGTACTATCTTAATTGCTTTCCGAGAATAATTTCGGTCCCCTAATTTGGCGATAATGACAGTGGCTGCGGCTTTTGTATTTATTTATCCAAACATTAATTGACAGGACTGACATTAGCCTGGGCGTTTATTGCGAATTTGATTGCGCACAAGGGAGCAAAGAAAATTACAGTAATTATCCTTCTGATATAGATTATGAATATGCATTCCCACACTTAATGTGTCTGTCAGCGTTTTGGTAACAACATGGCACTTTGCCATGACAACAGCACTTTAGCTTATCTCAATCTCTGTTTCCCTAAATACATTCCCAATCCAAGCGGTGCTGGAGGAGAACAGATGACATGCATTGTCTAAATGATTTAGCTGCCCCACTGTAGATCTCTAACGACGCCCGGGCATGTAGTTTGGTGAAATGGTCGTCATGTGGCTTGTTTCAATTGGCCTATAAAGGGGCCTCAGCTTGTGAAATTAATTGGAATTGGTGTGTGGTGTGTTATTGTGAATGGACATTAAAATTTCTGTTTTTCCACAGGCGGAGGGAGAAGACAATTTGAAGAAGATGCAGCTGATGGAGCTGGCCATTCTCAATGGGACATACAGGGACAACAACCTCAAAACACGTAAGTGAGCCTCCATGCACACGTCGGCCAGTTTAATATATTCACCATAAACAACTAATCTTTTAACATCATTGACCTTACTTATGTATATATATTTGTTCTGTAGTTGGCATTAAGTAATACTGTTTACCTTTTTTTTTAATAATGTCTAGTCTTAACTACTGTGTACATACGATGTTTTATTTCTCACCACTAGCAGAACTCTTCTCTCTCAAGCTCTCCAAACATGTTACCTACTCTACTCCTCCATGAGTACACCAACTTCCATTCTGTTCTACTCCGTATTTCTTTCCTCTCCATCCATTCCTCCATCCATCCCCTCCTGCAATCCAGAAGCCATCGCTCTGTATCACTTGCTTTTTTGCGGATGCTAAACTTTCAGCACATTGCTCCACTCTGCATGTTGGTCACTAGCTCACATATCGACAGGGTTTGCTCCTCAATCACCAATTTCTAAATGCATAATCACATCCTGGATCCAAATATATAAAAAAGATTTAAAGGCCAAACTATTTCATCATCTAACATATTAGTTAAAGACTAGTGCACTTACTCTCTGGACCCTTTCCTAATAATTATCATCAAAATGTAATTCAAACGTCAAAAACTGGGTTTTTCTGTATTATATTTGTGTGCAAATGTATGAAATGAAACTAGAATTGATTAATTTCACCGTTTCATTTTCCTAATTTAACATCTGCTAATATGTTAACCATGATGAACTGGCCCACCATCTAACCGTAGTTACCATGGCTCTGAAATAAATTGACCTGCCTTTGGGGAAGCTTGTGTGGCACAGCTCACGGTGCGCGCTGATGCAGAACCACTTGAAAAAATGATCTTTGTGTTCATTTGTATTTCTCCAACTTAAATAGACTGCTGACTATGTGTGGGATCAACATTTTATAAGTTGTAACAAATGAAATATAGGTTACTATTATGCTCACTGATTCCTGAAGAGTCTTTAGTGAAACTTGCTCTTATTTGAGTGTTTCTCCTCTCCACATAATCAACAGCTCTATTTCTGTTGGCATGTGTGTTGTTTACCTCTCCTATGCCATTTCCAGTAGATGAATGTATCGCTGCCATGGTGATTTGTATGCTTTGAATGCATTGGGGATGACTGCAGCATTGTGTGCTTGTATTTTGGTGTAAGGGGCATTTTATTATTTTGTCTGGCTATGTTAATTTTCCTTTGCAACAGATTGTGGCTTTTGTGGTTCACCACCATGATCATTGCATGGACTAATTTTTCCTTTTGCTCCCTTCCTCTTCCCTCTACCTGCCATTCCCGTTCCCCCTTCTTTTTCCTCCTTTTGTATTTTCACCTTTCACTGTTCATCTGTGATTATGACCACACTACACCTTTATCTCTTGTCCTTCTTTCTTTCTTTTCTACTCCTGTCCTTCACTCTCTTGCTTATGGCAGCCACCCTTGCATTCTCTCTTGCAGCGGCGGCAGCAGCCGCTCAAGGCCAACGTCTCATAACCTCCACGGGTCAGGTGTTGCCTCCCCAGGGGCTCCGGCCCCAAACACCCGGTGGGGGCCAAATCATGAACCTCATCCGGCAACCTCAAATGGCTGCCATGATGTCCAATGGCGCCCCCACTCTGGTGCCTCCCTCACCGGATGGTGGGCTTATCTACACCACCCCTTACGATTACCCTTACGCCCTGGCACCCACCTCCCTGCTTGAGTACCCCATCGATCACAGTGGGGTTCTTGGTAAGAGAGCCTGGGCTAGCATGGGTCCAGCAGGTACAGCCAACTTTGGCCAGCCTGGACACGACGGCAGCTTTTTTTACCCCGGAGCGGGGATGCTGGACGCGGCTGCCATGAGCCACAGTCAGGACTTATTGAAAGGTAAATATGTCGTGTCCACCTGAAGATGAAAAACAGACAAACTTACAGGGTGGATGTGATGGTGAAGCTCTGGGTGATGAGATTACCAGCTTTGTGGCTCATATGGACACTGTATTAAAAAGGCAAAGGGTGACAAAAAGGACCCTGTGAGGGCTAGGCTCTTGGAAAGTTTTCTTTATAATCTAGACTAAGGTATATTCACAGTTTTAATGACGCTTTCGCCAAACATTAATGCTCTCAGGTTTACATAGCCTCTTTTTCTGCAAGGTTCATATAAGAGGACTTGCCTCGCTGTGAAATGAGGCATGCAGAGAGAAACACACTCGCATACACACAGCCTGCTCCCTAACCCCTCCATGCACTGGCCTGCAGGCATATTCAGTCTGGCGGCAGATCCCCTTGGATTTCTGCAGCTTTTGAAATTATTTCTCTGCACTGTTCACTGCAGGCGGGCCTTGATGCCTGCAGATAGTTCCCCTCTCACTCCCACTGGTGATGTTCATTACATTCCTCCAGTCTTCCCTTTTTTTATTCTCCTTCCCCTCTCTCCATTGTTATAGCTTCACCCCTCTTGAACTTTAGCTCTGTGCTAACACCTGACGCTCCCCTTAGTTTCTGTGTCAGGAGGACAGTTCAATACAAGGGTCTGTATATTATATTCAATCTCATTGGTGCTTAAGCTCAACACATCTGCGACCAAAGAGAACCATTTTCAGATATTGATGCAACAGAGTCTGATGCATCATATGTTGTATCGAGGCTTTAGTGAACAAAAGCAAAACGCTTCCCCCTCCAGACAGAAGAAGCCTTCGTCAGTTGCTTGCCAGCTTTAATTTGACACAGTAGTCCTCTAATGTTGTCCCAGGGATCATCAGGCAGCAGCAGACACGAGCGTGATTTTAGCTGACCTGTGTGTTGGATGCGCCTCTGGGAGTCATGTGCAGAACAGACTGGGGCAGTTGAGTGGCTTCCCTCTCTTTAACTTGCAGGGTTACACCAGCTTAGTGCATTTTATTTACTCATACTATCGATTGGTGCCTTCAGCAACACAGGGCCCTGTGGAACACACTCTTGCTCACACACACTCATGCACTTGGTTCAGCTGCCTGTGCTACTGTATCTAGCCGACATTGACTGCTCTGAGAATAAAGAAATGTCAGGCCATCTGCTTCTTCAGAGTAGTGTAGGTGGCTGTGTAGTTATAAGCCAAAACTCCCTCTAACCTGACAATACCAGGAACAAATCTTTGGAAAACTATAATTGTTTTCCAAAGTCCCCTCTACCTTTGGGAGGGCTGGATTTATTTTCAGTGTTCCTGTGAGCGTCAGGTTTTGTAGCACTTGAACATACAATGACACGCAAACAGTTTGTGTGTGTCCTATACACCAGGCAGAGTCAAGCACTGCAGCAGGAAGGAATCAGTTGTGACATATATAAGAGGAGAATGACAGGCTCTACCGCCAGTGGACAGATTGAGTTGGAAAGAAATGGTGAAAGAGGGAAAGAGAAAATGAGAGAGGGAGAGGGAGAGGCAGGTGCTGTCTGGCACTATTCAATTACCATCAGAGCTGTATTGGATTCCCCACCTTTCAAAATAAAGAGACAAATTCCTCTCGATTCCCCTGGATCCGAGAGGAAGAATCACATTATTTTTCCCAGACAGCCCAGGAGCCTGTACCCTTTGCCTGCCCCTTTTCAAAGAGTCCTCTATATAACTCTGAGCACTGTGGATTTTTATTACTTAAGTTATGCATTTTTAAATACCTAGTAAAACTCCAAAAATGATTGCGTAGTCTTTTTTTCTACTGCATTTTTTACAAGCAAAAGAAAAGCTCTGTGGTGTGTGTGTGTACATGTGATATAATCTGTATTATGTTCTATTCTGTCTATTATTGTATTCAAGCATTAGTATGCTAATGGTTAAAAATGTGAATGTTATTACTGTAAAAGATGACTGTTTTTTTCCCCTGCTCAAAGTGAATGGTTTCTAACCTTGTGGACCTATTACAATCTAGGTGCAATGGCTTCTAAAGTGAGACGGCATGACACGCGGGTCCATCCTTACCAAAGGATTGTGACCGCTGACAGAGGTCAGTTTAGTCTCCTATAGCTACACTCTGCTATTGATTGATGAATTTCAATGATTATTATGCCTGTTATGCCTCAATGCCTTAGTTGGGAATTTGTATCTCGTCTGTATTGTATTTTGTTTTCCTTTCCCCCTGCCACCTCTCCCACCCCATACACCCACACACCAGCTAAATGGTTGATTGTGGTCTGCACATTTTGTTTACATTAAGTACTTAACATATACAGTATATGTAGAAGGTGTATATGTCAAAGCTCAGGCAAAAGTCATTTGAACAGCTTTTGGTTTATGCAGCTGTGACACCAGGACAGCTAGTATTTAGCAGGCAGCGTCGACATGTATAATGACATTCCTCTGATGTGAGATTAGAGCCTAAAATGGAGCAGGTTTGTTCCCATACATGATTTATCTCCGTCGCTCATAAGGAGCAAAGCAAAAGGAGAAACATTTCTTTACTGTATCTGAGACCTGGTAGGCAGAAGACACGTAGCACTGCTGCTACCGCGCAACATTTCACCTTTATTTAGCACGCACAGACATAAGCTGAGGTAGCTTGCATTCTCTCCACTGTATTGCATATAGATTGAAAAAAACACATTTAAACATTTCAGTTGTACATGAGGTACTGTCATTTTTATATTTGAGCATTTTATATCAAATGTATTTATGGTTCCTGTGTATATTTATATTATATAAAGATATACTGCTAAATAAAGAGAAAGAATCGGGAAAACATCGATTCATCTATTCATTGCACATGTAACACTAGTCACAGTTACCCCTCACATAACATTAGTGAGTCTCCTCACGACTAATCACACTGTTTGTAACGTGCACTCCAACTTTAAAGACACTAAAACACTAGATTTTTGTTCTTATTCTGTTTGTCTGTTCGACCTCTCTTGGCTCCTGTTTGGATTTTGGGGGCAATGTGCGCTTAAATTAAACCGCCAAGCTTCCTGGTTCAGGGTGGGGGCTTAGAAGTTGGCATCATGATGTGACGGCGTCATGATTATAATGAGATTAGCCGGGTTCATCTCACATGGCATGGGAATTAGGAGCAGGGGGCGACATAAGAGATTGCATTCATTTTATTGTTAAAATGATGTCATTCCAGTCTCTTCTTGCTGACACTAATATCCTTTCTATCTTTTTTTTCTGTTTGTTTTGTTTTTGTTTCTAACCACCTAGCCGCCACCGGCAACTAACACATGACCTTCTGACCTCTGAACTCTTCACCCAATGACGAGCCGCCCCAAGCCTGCCTGCTGATCAGTTAACTGGTAATTGCCTTTTGCTAGCCTCTCGGACGCAAGTGAGAGAGAGAGAGAGAGAGAGAGAGAGAGAGAGGCGCCTGCCCATACAGTTACCCTAACACTGACAAAACATAGAAACCAACGCAGAATCTTCACAGAAACACAACCAACCCAACAGTTGTGTAATATTCATTTTTTCCCTCTGTTCATTGAGTTCAATTCCCATTCTTTCTCTTTCTTTTTCTTCATGAATCATATAGTGGGTGGATGTGTTTGTGATATTACTCATAAATCTGCACTGAATTATATAGCAATAAAGACCCCCACCCCACCTGTCCGCCCACCCTTCTTTTAATCACTCTAATTTGGTGACCTCACTTGTTTGAATCAAAGTTCAATGAACCAATCTATTTGATGCAAACCGTTTGGTTTCAGAGTAATGACATCACCCCCTCCCTCTAAACAGAAACACGATTAAAAGCCCCCCTTCCTGCCCCACCCTGTCCCAACACCCACCTATAAGGAGAGAAAAAGAAACAGAAGGAAAGAGAACACACACTCACATTAACTTGTTTAATTTCTGTCATTTTTCACATGTAGTGCAGTTGTTGAGCTCTAAAATGTCATTATGAGCTGACACATTCTGGGTGTGCCCCTCCAAACAGCTTCCTGTCTGTTTTTAAAAGCATGGCTGAAATGATTGCAAAAAGAGCTTTTTATGATTTATGTGTTTTTCTTGTCTCTTTTATTTTCATTTTTGTTTTCACTTGATTTTGTTGTTCAAATTTGACTAATTAGCTTTGCCTGAAATTGACAAGCCAAAATTATGCAGGTGGTTTCCTCTGGAAAACAAAAAGCAATCTTATGTTTGAAGCAGGCAGCAGTAATAAGATATGATGAGGGGCATGATGGGAAGGTCACTAGTTGGGCTGATGGGTCTGTGTGTGTGTGTCTTTAATTAATACTACAATGAAAGTAGGGTGTGCTGAGGCTTCGGGGACTTTGGAGCAGAGCTTATTAGCTACTGACCATCGCTACGCCCCCATCCACACTACATCCATTATACAGTGCCTGATGTATTTAGAATAATATCTCAATGAGTTAGCTGAGCTGTGATTGAAAAGACAAAAAAAGTATTAAGTGTGCATATTTAGCCAAAGGGTTTTCCAATGAATTATATATCTGCAATTATGCATCTGCCTCACAGAGGCTGTGGTTTCAGAGTTAGGAAGGTGTGAGTTTGTGGTGCCTGCCTTCAGCTGGAGCTCACAGCCAGTCAGTTAGAAGAGTTTTGACCCATTAATGCTATTTTTTCTGAGGAGGTGAACGCAGGCAATTAACACTAAATCCACACGCTACCCAATTACAGTACATTGCTAGGGGGAAGGGCACTTTGAAGTTCTGTACATAAATGCTTTTCTCATGAAGCTTCTATATTCAGTTGTTTCACCAGCCACATTGCCAAAAGAGTGTTTGTTCCTTTATGTTCTTCATTTTCGCATCTCAACATTTGGCCTTTATTTTCTTATGCTTTTATTTCTAACCCCAGTCATCCGTTGGGACATAAGGGTGGGCATAATCTGAGCCTTCCCGCCAATAAGAAAGATACTTGTTAGTGTTGAATATTTCATTAGCGAAACATTTATTTTGAACAAATGACGAACCCTCCGAAAGCGCATCCACAATGTGTCGTCGCGCCCCCCCCCCCGTGATCGTAGTCTCGCTCCTGAGCCCACAATCTTTTGTTCAACTCTCTCAAGAAAAAATAGGATGTGAAAGCCATGCCTGCCTGTTCAAATTGCTTTATACATACGTCTTATATATATAAATATATATATATATAAATATATATATAAAAAAATGTAGATATCTGTCATTGCATATACAAATACAGAAGAGATAAAAAAAAAATAGATAATTTTACAGGGTGCTGGAGAAGAGAAAAACATTTAAAAATCTATTTTTGGCAATTTTAGCTTTTGATACTTTACTTGCAGTTACAAAATCAGAAAAAATAAAATAAAAAAAGTAGTGTAGGGGGAAAACAGAAAAATGGAGTGGGTGAGGGAAAAAAGTGCTGTTACTTGGATATGATTGGAGAGGAAGACGAAAACCAAAACAGTCATAACCGTTGAAAGGTTAGCGAGAATCAGAGCGAGACCCCTGGAGAGAGTTTTAAAAAGATCAAATCAAAGTGCCTTATCAACAGTGGTTTCTGTTTCCTGAGTATTCCAGTTGTGTTCAATAATATCCAGCACCCACGAGACGGCGCAGAGAGGATGGCTAGTGTTACACGCTCTGAATAGTCGAGCAGGGTAGCTCCCACCGTACCGTGGCGCTACCCGACTTATTCTATGCAAAAAGATTAGCAGTCGTTTTGACCAGCTAAAAAATGTGCCATGGTTTTGTCTTCCTGAAATAATTTTTTTGTTTTCCTTTTACTTGATGGCCCTTTACTCTGCTGTATGTGCAGGTTTTGTTCTCTTTTTATTTAGATTGTAATGATCATATGTTGATTTTTGGTGACTGTGACTAACTTCCTAGAACAAATTGAACTGCCAATAGCAAGCAGTCGTCTGCCAGAACAAGTTTTGATCATGAGCCGATGAAAATACATAACGTTCAAGGTAATGGAAAGGAGGGAGTGTTTCCCCGTTGTTTCAACAGCCGAAAACTGAAAGCATCCAGTCCGTATCTCGGCATGTCAATTTCACAACAAACTATCAATACAATCACAAGATTTATAATGGCCGAGTGAGATGCTGCATAATGAAACGAGCAACTCCATTTCACAGCTAAATAGTTTTCAGTTATTGAAACAACTGACAGTTTATTGCTGGAAGGTGAAATAAACTCATAATATAAAATCGAGGAGTTTTCAGATCCCAATATTACCCTTGGCAGTTTGTTTTTCTACTCATAGCTCTTTCATCAAGCTGTTACACCGGAAGGTCAATGAATTATTCTTTTTCAGTGTTATTATTTTAAATTGAAATGCAATATTAAAGTGGAGCAAGTGATGGCTATTCAGCATTTGACAGTATTAAAAAAAATTCCCTCTGCAATGTTACAACTTGCTGTGTCATTGTGAAAGGCTGGATAAGTCCATCAGGTGAAAGGTGAACTCTATACCTACCGTATCTCTCTGGCCTGCCTACTACATGTATAATAATGTAATTAACAGCCATTGTTACAGGTTTATAATGTATTTTTCTAATCTCATTTTATATGTATATTAATCCTGTTTCTGAGTGCTTTTTTTTTTTATGAAACCCACTGCAGCTTTTTTCTTCCCTAAACATCCCCTCTCTTCCTCCCCTCCCCTTCTACATCTTGAAAACTGTCTCTTGTGGGGAGTGTTGCCTTTTCCCTGTTATATTTGGTTTTGTTTTCTTGCCAATTCCCAGCTTGTTTAACTCATTAGCTACTTTATTAGTTTCTTGTCATAAGTATTTTTACATGCTTGCATTTAGTTTTCATGGTGTATGCTGTTATTTTTCTTATTAACCTCTTGGCATTTATTTTAATAAAACATTCTTAGTAAGAATTTTACTAACTTGCTGATATTTTGTCTTGTGTTTTTAACCAGTTTCATGAATGTATTACCTTGGTCTGGTTCACGGACTAACACATTAAACCTGGTGTCTGGCCACCACTGACACTGACTGATTGACACGCGCAATACATAAAGTCACACACACTAGTCAACTGCACATATGCTCTACACACACACATGCACACACAACCTAACTGGAAACTGCACGAGTTGATAAGCGTCCTCACTCCCGCTCACGCACTCTCACCTCCGCTGGAGAAATCTGCTGACACTCTTCATACTTCCCGCTCAGTCACACCGCTGCTGTGTGACTCTTGTTAGTTGTCCTGTCTTTCTGTGTCACTGACCCCGTGAGACCACAGGAAGTGTCACAGTGTCTGGGGGGGGGGGGGGGGGGGGTTTAATCCGCACATTATTTAAGTTCAATGGTTATCTTCTGGGTCAGCTCAACAAAGTACATCAGGATTAAAAGGGTGATTTGTCTGCACACAAATTGTCCACTAGTGTCCTCTAACTCTAAGCATTAATCTGTGCAGGGCTCGTTCTAATCTGTGCTGCATATTAGTCAACTTGTAAGGATTAATTTAACTGTGAATTATGTATAGAGCCTCTCATGAGCACATGTAGATTTAGTGAGTTATTTGCAACCGACACATTGATGAGTTGTGTGATAGCCTAAAGCTGTCCCCAGTCTTTTCTCTCCATGGCTTGTTATGCCTGGATAGCAGCATTACAGTTATCCCCAGCTGTTGCCTGTTTGGTGAGCACTTCTCTCCATTCAGCTTATTGATAGAATGGCTAATACTGGGCCATTTGGGAGCACCCATAAGGCTTAGACACACACCAGTACACCATGCCAATATGAAGTACTTTGGGATCAAACAACCTTCCTCTTCCTTCCAGTGTAAAATGCCGATACGGATTTCCACTATCTAGTATTTATTGTTTTCCGTCTGAAACACTGCCAGTGTGTGTTCATTCTTCTCCTGTGTCAGTGCTCTCGTCCCTGGGTTCACTCAGCTCTCTTGTCTCTATTCAGCTTTGTTTCCCCTCCTCCACTAATTCAAGGTATTGACACTGACACACAAGCAAAAGATTAACTTCATTAATCCCTATTATGACTTTAACCCACTGAGTGATGCCTCCAGATTTATTTCTTTGTTTTTTTCCTCCTTTTTAAATCTGCACAACAAAAAACAACTTGGCCTTAACTGCTGCAATTCTCTTCATGTCTCAGCAAGCAAAGAACAAGGATTAAAAGTGTCTTACATCAAACTTAATATTTATCTCCTCTCTGAAATTAACATATGTGTGGCTTTGATCTGAAAGCAAGCGGGTGTTTCCCCCTTTAGCACCTGCTTGAATGCCAGCAAGTAGAGACAGAGATTGGATTACTGGCAGCCAGCCTAAATCGTTTTTTTCTCCTTTAACATCTGGTGTTGTCAGCCTAAAGCTTTTTTTATTTTATTAATGTAGGATTGGCCTTTAATGTTTTTGATCGGCTCCCCTGTGCCGTAAGCAACTCAGGCTAAAATCCGTCCATTAAATCCTTCAATACAGTATTTATGCTGTCAAAAGCCTCGCTTTTTATATGTCAGAGGTTTAAAGGCCTCAACCACCAAGCTGATGACAAATACGATAAATTGAGCTTTTATAAAGAGCACAAATACTGCCTGTGATTAAAGTGCCTTTTTCCCTATGATTGGGAACTATATATTTGTGTACTTCATCAAGTGCCAATTATGTCTTCCTTATCTCGCCAAAAGCTTTTTGTGAAGCATTAAAAAAAAAAATGCTTGATTAGCATAATGCACAATACTTTTTAAAATCCAAACTGGGAAAGTTTGACCAAGCATTGGAAACTCAGATGTTTCCCACCATTAAACGTTGGTTTAATGGATCCTGTTTTTTTAATCTGATCACCTGAGAACTGTTCGTCCAATAGGATCGCAGTATGCAGTGAGCCTGTCTGCATACTGCTGCTCTCTGTCGCAGGGCATTCAGTGCATTTATCTACTAACTACCTTCTCACCTGTCAATCTTTTATTTTTCTTCTGTTCTGTTTAACAAACATTCCTCCAATGAGTTAAGCGGCAGGTTAACCAATCAGCATTGGTCTCAGCGATTTAGCACTCAGGTGGTTAAAGGGCAAATGCTACCAAAATACAGAATTATTTTTTAGCCCCACTGGATTTTTGTGTTTTTCTTTATTTTTTTGACTGTGATAAGTATGCATTAAAAAGTATAATACATTTTTTCCTAAAATTATACCAGTATGGTATATATTGTAAGTTCCTCATCCATATAGTGGTGCACTAAAATCTGTGAGATATTTTCTTTTGTGTGGAGTTGTAAGTTTTTATGTGAAGTAGCCTTTATTTTGTTTTGTGTTACCTTGTTTTTATAGAGGGTTAGACTGAGAATTTTGAGTAGGGTGTAAAACATGTAATGCCAGTTTTTGTTGCTCACACCAAAAGAAAAGGAAAACAAATGTCATGTGTGCAATAAAGAACCATATTTACAAGCTTCCCTCTGACTGTTCTACCTGGACTGATCCTTTGCTTCTGCGCTCATGCTTCTTTATCGGGGACATCATTTATTTGGATTTGCTGTGACTTTAAAGGTAGGTGCGCTTGCATTAGCAGGAAATAAAATGTGAAAGTTCAACACTGGAAAAATAGCTCTCATCTAAGCTCTCAAAGTGAGATCGAGCCCTCTCGGATTTTATGAGCGAGTGGTAAAATGTGGATGTCTGCAAGGGTCACAGCAAAACCTTTCTGTCTGGAGATGGTGTTCAGCTCTAAATCCGGTTCTGTCTGAAGTCTTTTAACTAACTTTTAACGTCTGGAACAAACACTGTCGGAGTTTCACACCAGTTTAGTCCAGTCTGTGTTTTTGCACTTCCAGCAGTCATGCACGACAAATGACATGACTTAGTTTGACATCGGGTTAATAGTTCATACCTCTTCTGCGAACTGAACACTCCACATTTTAGAGACCGATCTATTTTGAATAAAGGCTGACGATTCCCAGTTATGTGTCCTCGAGTCCCTGCAGAACAAACTCACCATGAGGTCAACCCTCACTAAAGCTGTGGATCATACTGAATGAGCTGTATCGTTACCATGTTCACCAAATCCATATAAAGCTATATTGCAATAATGTTTTGGTCATACATCCAATACAACTATATTCTTACAGGAAGAGCTTCAACTGAGATTCTCATAAATGGTATTAAAAATGTAAGATTTAATGTCTCCACTATAATACATTCTCAGATTGATGTTCTCCATTTAACATCAAGACGTTTTTAGGAGATTGATTTTAAAAAGGTCAGCATTTTTTTGTTTTTTGTTTTGTAAAGATATAAGTGTTAACAGTAGGCCTAGTGGTCGAAGTAGTGGAATAGTTTTAGCCAAATAGCCTCCTGTAAATGTGTAAGAATCTTAATCATCTAAACCTTTATTTGTTTTAATATTTAATATTCTGGCTGAAAACAGAAACGTAAGCCCATAAACAGAATGACTAAAGTTATGCATTTACATTTTAAATCTGGTATCTTTCCTCGATTTTGATATTTCACATAAGCCATCTGGATGCAAAACGGTGTTGCTCAATCAGCTCATGGCAAGCACATGGTAAATCAAATCAAACACAGGATGTGTCTTCCCTTTTTTTGCAGTGTCAGTATGAGATGTTTGCTGCAGGCTACCACCTACCACACATAATCCCAGACATTTAGCCTAATTATCAAACCCATTATGTCAGCTCTGGGTTACTCAGTTTGTCAAATGCATGAAAATGTAGCATCTAAAGTAACGGACAGTGGCCGTTTCTCAATCGCGAGGATGCTGGCTTGGTAGTCGCGTACTTCCAAGTCACTTCCTTCAGAAACGAAGCAAGTATACTTCCAAGCCACGGCTACGGAAAACGAAGAAGAATGGAACAGGCTAACAAGTGTGCCACTCTCTCTAACGGTTTCAACATAAACTGTACCAAATATAAATACCTCACGATGTCTATCTAATTATGAACTTGCTTTACTTTCACGGAACACATTTTTTTCCCTTGATAACAAACAAATGTAACAAAGTAACATATTTACCAACATATGTTCTGCGCCACTACATACTTACATTTAAATGTGTGCTGCGTCGGGTCAGCCATTCTCCGCAAGGGTTTTTGAAATTGGTCCGTGCGCAAAGCATCGTGGGGATTTTAAGGACGCGAAGTCTACCCATGTGCAGCCTCGAAATTTCCCCCAAACCAAGGACGCGGCCTCTGTGGAATTCCAAGTATGCTGGAGATTGGAACAGTCCTTCGGCGGCACTCGATGACGTAGCATCCTTGAAATATTGGCTTGGAAGCCAAAATCCTCGGGATTGAGAAACGGCCACTGAATCAGCACTTTTGAAACAGAGGGGATTCTGGGATGCTACAATGCACGATCAGTTTGGTATTTCAAGCCAAACACTTCAGAGACATGTTTTGTATATAACTGAGAACTATAATATATTGATGAAAAACAGTATAATAGGGGACCTTTAACTAGTCCTTTCGATGATGCAGTAATATAAACAAGGGCATATGAAGTGGACGTCTCATTACGTCTCTAGCTAACAAACTGCAGGAAAGAATCCAAAAGGACATGGGACGCTTCTTCCTCCCTCTGCTTCTCTCTTCTCTCTTTTCTCCCATCCTCTCGCTGGAGGACAAGACTGCTGATGCTGAATGGGACAGTGGGGAGTGAACGGTTGGCGAGGGAAAGCTGGAAGAGACTTTAATGTCATGCAGGAAGCGAGGTGGCTCTGGCCCACGGGGAAGACGCATCAAAGGAGCATTTGTCGCAGAGACCAGCTGGGAGTCTAATCAGAGAAAGATCGTGTGTGTGTTTTGAAGGGGTAGAGTGGAAGGGTTGCATCAGTAGTGACAGATGAACCAGCTTCCTGTGGAATCAATGTAGGGCATTCATCACAGTGCAGCTGTTACTGTGTGTGTGTGTGTGTGTGTGTGTGTGTGTGTGTGTGTGTGTGTGTGTGTGTGTGTGTGTGTGTGTGTGTGTGTGGTGTGTGTGTGTGTGTGTGTGTGTGTGTGTGTGTGTGTGTGTGTGTGTGTGTGTGTGTGTGTGTGTGTTGTGTGTGTGTGTGTGTGTGTGTGTGTGAGCGTTTGCAGTTGTTGCAGGTTTGAAGCTTAGCTTGATGAATAAAACTCAGTAGTTCTTTGGGCACCTGCGCCGAATGACACAGTCGAGCTGGATTTTCTGTGTTTGCAGCCGACTGAGAGTGTGTGTGAGAGAGTGAGACAGAAAGGCAGCAATCAGAGAAAGAGCAGCAGGTTTATTTATTTTATGGCTGGAGAGGGAGAATTTCTCTCTTTCAGGAATAAGTAGCAGAGTCATTTTGTGACTCTTTCAGAAAGTCATCACTCTGGGTTGTAAAGCACAGCTGGTAATGTCCTCTGAAGAGTTTCTGAATTTCCAAGGAAAGCTCTTAAGGATATTTCTTGCTTCTCTTTGTTATTTGCAAAAAGGGCTGTTGCGTTATACCAGAGATGATGATTGAGATATTACAATAATCCAGCTCCTCCTTAAATGTTGAGTGTTCTCTCTGTTATTGCTGTCTCCCTTCCTCAATGACCCACACACAAAAAAGTGTGATTCATTGTCCAAGGAAGAGAGGAAAAAAAATCTGATATTATTAATTGTATTTTGTATTTGTTCTAATCTTCTATTGCAACAATATTGTTATTGTTCCTTCTTTTGGACACCATTAGGGTGTAGTGGAAATCTGATAGGGCTGATAATGTGTCATAGGTCAAATGGTCTCCTAAATCAAATTATTCATATCAGTGGAAACTCCTATTTTGACATGTTTATAGTGATTTGTCCATAACCATGTCTAATCAGACAGGTCAGTTGACATGTCCCTGGTCCGTCATGTCACCACTGACACACTAATGTCACTGTAAGGAATCAAATTGTCGAGCCATCAGTCCCATCGCTCAGCTCAGACCAAACAATGAATCTTCCTCTCAGTCCAGCTGCCGGCCGCTGACTGATCCAGACAGCTGTGAATACTGCAGGCCCGCTGTGTCACTTGATGCTGACAGAATGTGTGTGTGTGTGTGTGTGTGTGTGTGTGTGTGTGTGTGTGTGTGTGTGTGTGTGTGTGTGTGTGTGTGTGTGTGTGTGTGTGTGTGTGTGTGTGTGTGTGTGTGTGTGTGTGTGTGTGTGTGTGTGTGTGTGTGTGTGTGTGTGTGTGTGTGTGTGGCACTGCGGCACTGCCTATGTATATTAAATGTCATAAAATGTGGTTGTTGACTCGGAAAAAACAAAGCAGCCACACATCGATAACTGCACAAGGGACTTTTTGGTGGTATAAACATTTCTGTATGAACACAGCAAATCAACTGACATCAGTCTGAGAAGATTAATGTACATTAAAATGTCAGAAAGTGAAATGTCTATTGGCCTAAATCTCTTTCCTTTTCATCACATAACATTATGACCCACCGCCAACAACAAGAGAGAGTAACAACAACTATATAAACAGAACAATGACCTTAGTCCACTTGCAACAACAGTTAAAAAGTGATGCCTCCCTATGGGCCAATATTTTTAAAATGAAAAAGCTATGATGTTGACTTTGATTACCATGCAACGTCCTGTTCACAATTCTTCTCTATGTAAATTCAGAAACCATCTGCTGTGTTGTGGAGAGTGATTATATTGAGAGACTAGTGCATCACCAATAGAAGCAGCAACACACCATTACTACCACTCTTCTTCTGCTGTTCATGATTTTAAAATAGACTTGTGGGATGTGAAGGTGAACAGGAAAGGTGGTCTCCCTAAAGCACACAAAAATCAAGCTTTGTTTTTGTTTTAACAGAAGCTCAGGGGCCTTTGAAGGGAGTTTAGGTTTCTCTGAGCCAGCTCTCCTGTGGTTCGAAGACTGGACATGGAAGCCATGTAAACAATATTTCACAAAGTCGCTCATAAACACAAATACACACACACACAATAGAATCCATTATGAAACCCCGGTTTTATTGTGTCTGATAGGCCGAGTATATTTGTCTAGGTGTAAGAATATCTCCTCTACTCTGGGAACTGTATATGTGTGTGCATACATCATGCATACTGTGTCACTTTTATGCATGATATGTGCAAGTGTGTGTGCATCAGGGTTCACTTTAAAATACCACAATGCTGTTAGTGTGTCTGTGTGTGTGTTCACCCTGGGAAATGAAAATGCTGACCCAATTTAATACACCTGTGTCTCGCTGCACTCTGGCCTTGCACTCAATCACACACACACACACACACACACACACACACACACACACACACACACACACACACACACACACACACACACACACACACACACACACCAAAACACACACTCACCCACACATACATACATACTCTCACACCTCAGCCGTCGGGCTCACACGTAAGAGCACTGCCTCAGCTATACAGATACATTCGGCTGTTTCAAATATAACGTGTTTTCGCCCCTCTCCCTTCATATATTTTCCTTCCCACTTCAGAGTCAGAAAAATATAATGCTCCAACATGAAGACGGAGTCATAACTTCCTTCATGAGTTTCACTTTTCTTCATGTGCACCATTAGGTGGTGTTCAGACACTTGATTTAAACAGAAGTGGGTTTACAGTTTTAGTATTTATAAATCAAAACAGTTTGAAATCGAGTCATTTAAACAAAACTACATAGGTGTAACTCGGGAACGCAGAGATCTTTAATAATACAGCGAGGATTAATAATGTATATAAAATGTGGAAACAGCGGAAGGGAACCTTTGTTTTCTGATGCTTACATGTTATATGCCCACTGTTAAGGATGGGCCTCCAACATGGGTGTGTTTCCCCCTCAGGCTGAGCTCCCAGCATGCCTTTCAGGACCCTGTGTGCTGCTCTGTGCCGGGTGGCCTCATACTGAGCGGTAAGGCAGTAATGAACTTCCTGCCATCCGACTCACACACACACACACACACACACACATAATCTCATCCACTTCCCCGAGGCACGGAGCGATGTCACATTAGCATGGTGCTATCTTTTCTTAAGCGTGTGTGTGTGTGTGTGTGTGTGTGTGTGTGTGTGTGTGTGTGTGTGTGTGTGTGTGTGTGTGTGTGTGTGTGTGTGTGTGTGTGTGTGTGTGTGTGTGTGTGTGTGTGTGTGTGTGTGATCAGGGAGACAGATGAATGCATTGTCCCAGGATGTGTACTTCCTGTGTGTGTCTGTAATTAATCTGGGCATGCGGTGGGTGTAAACATAAGGAAGGACAGTTTTTTTTTGTTCCCTTCTTTTTTTCTCTCAGATTAAACTGTCTTGTCAGATCTGCGCCCGCACTAAATCTCAACACACTGCCCTGGCAGGACACACACACACACACACACACACACACCACACACACACACACACACACACACACACACACACACACACACACACACACACACACACACACACACACACACACACACACACACACACACACACCGCCTGTGACATGCAGAGGTAGGGTTTCTTTTTTTGTACGTTTCGATGATCACATTTGCATGGCATTTTCTTTGAAATATATACACTTTTCCATTTAAGCCAACCTACAAAGAACATTAATGTCCATTTAACTTCAGTTTTTTATGTTTTTCATAATATGACTTGATCTTCAGCAGCAGCTGTAGTTTGCCATATGTCAAAATGTCTATGTTTTCTGAGCGCTGTTGCACCTTCATTTCAAGGTGCTGTTTCTAAAGTCAGGAATAAACTTTCAATCTCGACGTACTTTTGAAATATCTTTCGCTTTTCCTCCCTACTTTGCTTTTTATGTGCAAACAAGTGAATGAAAAAGACGGTGCCGCCACAAAAATCAGTTGTATCTGTTTATGACTCTTTCTAAAGACATCTGAACCTAAAATGAAGATTTTAATTTCAGATTAATATAGTTCAGAAGAGAAAAGATTGTCTTTCTTTGTGAAGTTGCTGTCAAATCGCAGTCCATTCTGTATCAGTGTAGCTGGATCCTTCACAGGCTTTTGTTTCAACCCTTTCTCTCATCATTAACCTCACTTTGCTGTTATCAATCACATCTTTACCCCAGCATCTCTCCTGACCTCCTCTCACACTCTGGCTTTTCCTCCCCCCTCGGCTGCTTCCCTTCACCTCGAGTCACAGTATTTCCTCTCTATGACCCCCATTCTTGGTTGACCCCCTTTGATCCAAGACATTTCATCTCTAATTGTAGCTGACAGCCATATCAATGTTGCAGCCCGGCGTAATGTAGCACCAGGCTGTCACTGTTGTCTCTGCAGGTGAAACCACACTTTAGTGAGCACAAGGGGAGCTGTAATATCATCCTGTTAATTATTAGGATGGCACATCTGGAGTCTTCATCAATACTGCTGTAAATGGCACAGACAGGAGACATAATTGTGCAGTAATTATAGAAATGAGGGAATTTTGAGCTTCTTACCCCCTACGGTTTCAGCTTTAAAAGATATTGTGTGATTTTGTATCGATGTTTGAAAACTTATACCTGCATACAAAACAACACAATTACAAATGTGACATCTACGAGAAACTTTTAGATGATGGAGATAAAGTCATTGAGAGGTACAAATATCCTCATATATTCATGTATTTTGGAAAACCTGCTGGTGTAAACAGAAGACGTGGGAGATGAGGAACAATAATCACACATTAAAATGAAATTGCAGTCAAATAGAGCATTATAGTAAATACGGTAGTCAAAAATCTTTCTCATATAGAAATATTTTTGGATAAAGAGACATGGAATATACCAATGTAGTGTCCATGCTTTATTAAAAATGTTTAATGTTCTGTTTTGGCCATTTTGGCCTATTGGGAATGTTAATGTTAATTAGTGTAACCTATAGATTAGGTCTTTCCCCCCTGAGTCGTTTAAAAGTTTATTTTTAATTCATTTCAATTATTTAATTCTTTGTATCCATTTTCATTCTTAGTTCCTTTGATTTTTTTTATTTTTAAAAAAAAATATTTTGTTATATTTTTTTCTCGCAAGTGCATTGTCTGAACATGGTTTTCCCACTAAAATATGCTGGAAATTCCCAGAAGAAATCACAGGTAACAACATCAATAAAGACTGCATTTTTTTATGGCGCGTTTCCACTGCAGCGGGTAGCTCGCTTTAAGCGTGCCGAGCCGTGCGGGGCCCGTTTTTGGTTGCGCTTCCACTTGGCCTAGTTTTGGCCGGGGCTACGTTTTCACCTTTTTTGTGGCCCGACTAAATCGTGGTTCTAGGGCCAGGAACAACCAGGCTGAGTCGGGCTGAGTATGCTAAACTAGAGAGAGAATCGCTGGCAAGGGGGCTACAACTACAACAAGATGAACATATTTGACCGTGATTTCATTGTAATACACGTTTCAAAATGATGCCGAAGTAACAACATACTGATACCGGTTAGTAAAAACCATGAATTAATGCTTTGACAAGTCTGCAGACAGACGGCAGGCGAAAAACCCTTTAAAATGCGTGTTTTCTAAATGGAGCTTGGCTAAGCTAACGTTGTATATGCTCTGACCGTCCACACAGGGCCGCCCCTTGCCAACTTGGGGCCCCAAGCGACATTGTGAGATGAGGCCCCCCCCCCCCCAACCGACAGGAGTGAAAAAATGTTTTGCAAATATAATTCCTGTTTATTATTATTATCAACACAGTTACTTTTTTATACAGTGAGGTAAATGGTAAATGTGCATGTATGTCATTCAGTATGCGTTTACAGGTGAATACGTCAGCATTTCCTGCCAAATACTAGCCTCAAAAAGATTAAAATATAATTAATGCAAATAAACTACTTCTACTAATAATAATCATAATCAATTTAATAATAAAAATAATATATTATTTTATCATAATATAGTTGTAATATAGTCAAGACAAAACATGCTTATGACATGCTCAAAAACTGATATTTCTTAAATCTGTATTCAAATGTAGTTCCCTCTGTCAGCAATGTATCAACAACTACACACACATTTCTATCAGTATTTCTCTGTGTTGTGGTTGACATGATGATGACTGCAGGAGTTATTCATTAAAAAATGCTCCATGTTTTTTAGGCTGTAAACTTGAACTGTTATGTAAGCCAACTAAACAGACAGTGTATCTCTCTTCCTCCTGTACATCAGCAGATAAAAGGCATCACATACTTGAATGAATGGTAAATAAAGAATGCTGGAAATAACTGCATCTCCATTAGCCTATATGCTCTGCAGAGACCTTCTTCATGTCATGAATTGCAGCTGATGTTTTAATATGGCAATTGGCAATTTGACTTATATAACATTCGCAAGTTGTACATTTGACTCATACAATAACCCACCTTCGAGTGATGCTCTAGTTTCTTCATGTTTAGTTTTTTGCGCCGGACTGAAACTGTCTTTTCACCGACATCTCTTCACCTGCACTAGTGGCCGTATCAAAGCCGTGATTGGTCAGATGTCGATTATTGCAATGGTGTCGGGTTACAGACGTGCTCCCCTTGTCACCTCTCACTGGAGCGTCCACACTACAGCTTCAAAAAAAGCTTGGAGCTGGGCGTGTCTGAAGCTTGGGGATTGTATTCAAGCACCGCGACCAACAACCAATCACATGTATCTCCCGCCCCCGACATAGAAAGCAAAAACCCCCGGGGATTTTATGGGAGCAATATATATATAAACTCCCCAAACAGGCGAAAACCTACCAGTCTCTGCCACCTCCCTCCATGCCTGGTTCCTCCGGTTTGTATCCCGGTAGGTGAAGAGGGTCTGCTCATACAAAACCGGGTGATTTGCTAAGGCGATAATTAGTTTCTCCTCCATCTTTTTTTGAAATATAGAAATGAACGGCGGGATATCTCTCCCAGTTTAGACGCGGTTTGATTGCTACGGCTTGATCTGTCAGATTTTCCGAAACGGGATTTGATTGGCTGGCGCTGGCTACTCCGGCGTCTCCGACGCTAGACGCCAGAGACGGACCGCTCTGCTACCCACAATTCAGTTCGGCGAAAAAAAACGGCAACGTGACGTCACCCCATTCAAAGTGAATGGGCAGATTGAAGCTGTCGACGCTGCAGACGCTGTAGTGTGGACGGGCCGTCACTCTCGCGGGGGGTGCGCGGATAACTGAGCGGAGAACTGCGCACAGCAGCTGAGGCCCTCTGGGCGGGGCCCCCTGCGCAAGACGGGGCCCCATGCAGCCTGCGTGATTGGCCTGTAGGGAGGGGCGGCCCTGCGTCCACACTCACAACAACGGCCTATACAGACATAAATAAACCAGCGACTGTATTCGCCATGACACAGGCAGTCTGTGGTTTGTACTTGTTTAACTTTTGTCTAGTTTCTGAACAGATATGAAGAGCTGTGAGCTCTGGGTGCTAAGAGCTAACGGCTGTGTTGTTTTTTGGGGCGCTCATTGAAGATTTCGTCACGGCTCCGCCTACACACTGCGTTACTATAGTAACTACCCCAGGTCCTAAACTGTAATGGAAGCGCAGCATTAAAGTGAGCCGGGCCTAATTCTTTCACACACACATAAGGGTTTTGGGCCGAGGGCGACACCGCACTTCCGGTATCCGCCATTTCACACGAGGTGCAACCAGAATATCATAGTCTATTGCCTTAATCAATATAGTCAACTCTAAAATACCACATATATGCATTGGCATGATAATATTATTGTGACAAGTGGGGTATTCACCTGGTGTTTCCAGAAGATAGACGTAGATGCTGCCAAAATCGACCGAAGGCCACTTTCGAGAGTCGTTTTTCCATACATCTGCAGGCAGTCTGTAAGGGCAATCGGACAACCCACACAGCTCTAGTTTACGCTGGTAACGACCTAGAGCACACCCCTCAAGTCCAGAGATGTAATCCGAAGACATGCAGCGATTTCTTCGGTCGTTAATTCAGAAAAAAAACCTAGTGCGCTCTGCCTGGCTACGTTAGCTAGCTGTTTATATTAGCACCTCCAGGATATTAGCACCTCCAGGAAAATGGCGTATTTATATATATATATATATGGCGCACGTTGCATTGTGGGTAGCTCGTGACGTCACTGTGTGTGAGGCCGAGCGAGGCCTGCAGTGGAAACGCGCCATAAGTGAGCTGCTTCCAGGCTATCAGTCTTGTGCGTGCTGGCTTCCTGGGACAAGTGAGACATCATTTACTAAATGAGTTTCACCTGAGCCTTTCCTGCAAGGAGGGTCAACATGTCTGCTGTGACAAAGGTTTGCTGCATAAATTGTATAAACAAAGATGTTACTGCTGTCATATGCTCTGATGAAAGCTTCCCTATTATGCTCAGCTTTGAGGGAATTAGATTCATTTCTGCTTATTGTATTTAAGGCAGAGCACTCCACTGACATCCAGCCAGGAGACGTTCACACCTGTTTCCTGTAACGCTGCCATGCTTGTTGGAGGTAAGTCTGGGTTGTGTGCATGTGGGAGACGGGGGGCCACAGAGGACTTGTACATGTCTGCTCTTATCACAGTCTGCATCCCCCCCTCTCTGTGTCTATCTGCCAATATCTGCCCATCCAGCTCTTTTTTATCCGCTGCAGAGCCGTCTGTACAGCAGCTCTCTCTCTTGTTATGTCTTCCACTGCATCACATTGCCTGATGGAAAAGAAAGAGGGGAAAGGACAGACTATTGCCAAGTTTGAGGTGATATGCTTTGATGGAACTTGGAACTGTTACACTTATGAGAGTGTCAATGAGTGCACGCTTCTAAACCTTTGGAGAACAAGGTTGGCTGGCTTTATTATAATTATTATTATTATTGTGAAGATGAGGGCGAGCTTGTGAAATTGAAAGGATGAGTCAGCCTTCCTCAGACTGTTTTTGTAATCCTTTAGCGACAAGTGAGGGGATTTGTGTCGATACAAGTGTCAATACAAGTTCTCTGGATAAAGGCTTTATTGACTGCCTTTGTTTTAGCAAAGAATCCTGAAAAATGTAAATCCTGGCTGAGGTTTGTTTTTGTTGTTCTGCATGGTCTCGACTTCTCCATCCCATAAATTATCTGAACCCAGCAAGGATTCCTTCTGTGGCTTTATCTGACTCTGCAATGATGCTGCATTTGAATAATAAAAGGAGAGTTTCACAAGTGGCAAAAGGACTTCTGCACAAACAACTCGATAATGCACGTTTTAAAACCGCAAATGTGAGAAACATTTGCATTCACTGAGCTGAGCAAGATCAAAAGGGTTTCCAAGGTCATTAGAAAATATACGCGATGCAGTTCTGCCAGAGCAGATAAACCAGCAAACATAAAAGACTTTAATTAAATGTGTTATGCGATACTTCAAGTGTCTTTGAACAAACTGGATGAATATATAAGCAGACTCTAACAATAGCCTGTGTTTTTCTGACGGAATCAAGGCGGCACACAGTCCATAGAAACACAAATAATCCTTATGAATACATTCTAAAAATGAACAAAACATATGGACATGACAGCAATGCAAATGAAAGGAAAAACAACAGAAGACAATAACATCCGCTCTCACAATAACTGGGCGTTATCAATGAGCTATGTTAAGCACAGCTTATCGGCCAATCTGCTTTCTCTATCTCCTCTCGCACGCACGCACGCGCGCGCGCGCGCACACACACACACACACACACACACACACACACACACACACACACACACACACATACATACATACATACATACATACATACATACACACACACACACACTCTTCCCCAACCAATCATGTAGGCCTGGGGCAACTTTTTATTAACGTTGTGGTATTACTTCAAACCCATTAAAATAGGCCCCTCCTAATCTAAATCCAATAATTTGTGCTCTTCTCCCTCCCGTCACTGGCATGATGCTTTCCTCTATCTAACCCAACACTAAAAGAGAAGATTCATTATCTCTTGTTTGGACAAGGATTATGCTGATCAGGGCGGCTTAAAGCAGAAGATATAAAGACTCTTAATACAATTCTTCAGCCGTTGCAGCAATGTGCCATCTAATTTAAAGCAGTCAGACCCCTTCACACACACACACACACACACACACACACACACACACACACACACACACACACACACACACACACACACACACACACACACACACATACACACACACACACACACACAGACACACACACACACACTCATACCATGTATACATCACTTCAGGGGACATTACATTGACTTACATGTATTTCCTGGAGACTTATCCTAACCTTAACCATAACCAACACATGCCTAACCCTTACCCTTACCCTTAACCTTACCCTAACCAAGTCTTCACCCTAAAATTAATGATTCCCCTCATGGGGACCTCCAATTTGTCCCCATAAGGGTGGCGATTCCCCACACGTGACTGTGTAAACAGATGTAGGTCCCCACAAGTATAGTAATGTTAGGCCACACAACACACACACACACACACACACACACACACACACACACACACACACACACACACACACACACACACACACACACACACACACACACACACACACACACACACACACACACACACACACACCCTTTCCGACACCTTCCCCTTCTTACCTAAACTCTTCTTTACTCCATTACCAGTCACCTCTCAGATCCTCCGTATTTCTTCATCTTATTGGACTAAAACTTACATAGACATGTTAGTCTGGGCCAGATTTATTATCATAACTCCTTTAACATCCCTGTTTTACCCCTTAAATCCAAAGCAATAGTGAATTAAATATGTTTATTTAATGATTGTATGTTCTACAAAGCTGTCAGTTTCTGTGTCAATTTACAATACATTCAAGGCTTTTATTGGTCATACGAACATAGCTAGAATGTAGTTATGAAGATGAAAATCTTATGTCACAGGCTCCACCAACAATGCAATACAATAAAGCAGAAAGACAGAAAAAAAATAGTGCAAGTAAATAGTAAATATAAAAAGAAAAATAGTAAAAAAAAAGTGCAAAGGTCTGTATACAAGTTATTGGAATATGATATATAAATAATGTCTATGTAGCAGCCAGATTAATGTTATGGATAAACATAGATGTGGGATATAGAAAAGCAAAAGCAGATATTTAAAAATATATATAAAATATTAGTTTTTGTTCTCATGTGATTACCGTAGTTGAGGAGCAGCTGGAGTGCCTTTTTTATTGGCTACTATTCACAGAGGCTCCAGAGTACAAGTGTGTGGAATCTAAATGATTTGCGTTTCCAAAAGGAGTGAAATCCTTCAGCACCTGAACTTCATCATTCAACACTTGAGTATTTAACTCTTGTAAAGCCCTTTATGAACACTTATTTTCACTTTGTCAGCCGGGGCCGCCACTTTAAAAAGGCATGACATTTTATTTTGTGCAATCAGTCATTTTTTAAGGTTACCTGCCACTGTTTGTTTTTTTCATTAGGAGGTGTAGAACAAAACGGTGCAATTTTTATTTCATTATTTAGAATTTGATGGAAGCAGAGCCTGAGGGTTTGCGTTTAGATATGGCAGATTAAATCATGAGTCAATCATTAACCTATAGAGCAGCACAGAGCTAATGTTTCACTGTCATCTAAAATCATCATCTAATAAACATGCAAAAACTATCCTGGAGTAATGCAGAATACTATCATGAGTCTTGTGGACGTGAGCTCTGGGGTGACTCAGTCATCCCCCCCCCCTCCTCAGAGGGTTAATGATCATAGACCGCATCGCAGTCCTTTGCAATTCAAACTCCAGTTCATTTCCTGCCGCTGTTTATGTGCCACTGAAGGCGCTTTTTATGAAGGTATCTGTCTTCTTGATGCCAGCACCATTTGACAATTCATTGTCAGCTGAATTGGCTGCAAGAGTGATTGCTAGCCACGGTGCTTTAAACTGAAATATTATCAGAGGATATTTTTTTCCTGGCTTACTCACCCCCTTGCCTTTGTTTATTTGTTATTTACTTGTACACCATAATGGTAAATAATCTGCTTCACAGTATCTGAGTGCATTTCCGTTGATGCATCTATTTGGACTTCCTGCATATTTGAATTTTAACTACAGGAGGAAAATGCAGATGTGAGCAAACAAAAGCAATCATTTACAGAGATGTCTGAGGGGTACGTGCTTTACAATGGGTGGTTGCAAGGGAAACACACACACACACACACACACACACACACACACACACACACGCACACACACACAGATCCAATTAAGATTCATTATGTGACCAGGTTTCTGACGTGACCAGGCAGTGAGTGCACATCTTCTTCAGTCATCATTAACGTTAATTTACAGGCAAAGAGTCCTCTCTCTCAAACCTGAAGAGCATTGGAGCAAAATATCAAAATCTTTAAAACAAATACATAAAATATGACTTGTTCCAAGAAGAGAATCAATATTGCATGTTTGTCTGGAGGAAAGCTGCTGATGCATTTGCTGTGCTGACTTTTCCAATTTCTACATCTGAGATTACCATCGCTTTCGAGCATGCTGCTCATTTTGAAAAACAGAAATTCATTCAGTCCCTGCTCTAGCTGTATGCCCCGAGGCTCTGTGAGAGAGGGAAAGTGTATTAATGAAATGAGAGACTGACAGTGTTATTTAAATCACCTCAACAGCATAACCCGAGGCCTAACACACACTCTCTGCTGCTTCCAGACCAGCAACCTGTCTGTAGTCTGACTCACTAGCACTAGTTTGGGGTGAGGGGGGGTATTCCTGGATTCTTGTGCCCTCTTATTTTGATATAAAAGCAGAGTTAGTGAAGATAATGCTGGTCTGGCAGCTTGCCTTTATCTTGTTTTTCTTTGTTGCAGGTGACTGCCACACTTCATAGTACGGAAACAACTGAAACGTTGACTATAATTAAACAGATTTTACATAACTGTATTAGGTTGGGTGAAAGCAATAACACTTGAAATCAAACATATTCAGTTCAACTTCATAGTATTGCTTTCAACCAACCTGATACTGTTATTTGGAATTTGTTGAGAAAATACATATCTTTAAAGTCAAGGTTTCAGTTATTTCAGTGTCTTTCAAGTTGTTTGTGTTAGTTTAGAATAAATGAATACTTTTTTCTTCTGTGTGTCGCCTACTGTTATAAGTCATGAACGTTGAGCCGGCCATGACATATCCACAACAAGCCACCTACAGTATAACTTAACACCTTTCTATAAAGTTCAAGCTCAAATCGCGTAATTTAAACTGAAAATGCAGACATCTTGAGTGAAACAATCCTAAAGACCTACAGTATTTTCAATTATGAAGTTATTCTACCTTGTCATCTCTTTTTTTCATATTATTTATACCAACATTAATGTATTTAAAACCTACTGTGTGTGTGTGTGTGTGTGTGTGTGTGTGTGTGTGTGTTTCCTTCTGCGGTGCCTTCTGCATGCCAAGGCTTCAGAAGCTACCTGTTCTCCCAGAACAATTAAGCCAAAGCTCTTTACAGTATCTCCGCTCCAATTAATTTTAATATTTAAACAGCCATGAAGAGACTTCTGAACCCACTAACGCAAGATTAGAGTAAACTCAATTAAATATTGATGGCCATAAATAAACATTCTAATTTGGAGAGCCGCGGTGCGTAGTAAATCAAGAGGAAAATAAAAATGGTTTCAGCTGAAATGCTTTGCTTATTAGCTGAGCAAATGTTGAACCTGGGGGTCAGGAGAGGAGGTGAGAGGAAGGACAGAAGATTAATGTGGACGCACGTCACAGGGGGCAAGTGGGAAGAAAACAAGAGGACGTACTGCAAGTGTTTCTGTGCTCACTGAGACATTACCTCCGTTTTATTTACATGACTATATCGTCTTTTCTACAGGATTGAACTCTCTCTTTGTTTTAAAGCTACAATACTTTACCTTCTACATGTGTTACCTATGTGATTTATCACCTTGTTCTCTGTTATTACGAAGTGAAAAAGTCATTAACAGACCAGCTGGTTATGTGCAAATCATTAACTGTTATTATACAATTGCATGGCAAAGGTGCTAAACATTTTCAACGTGTGTACAAAGCACGTGTGTTGTGTTTGACAACAACACAAATGTGTGTAAGTACATGAAGATTTTAAAGTGAAGATATATTCAAATGTGCATTACTCCTTTTTGGCAGACTGCACTATAATAATGACAGCTTTTTGAATTTGTTCCGCTATTAAACACCTGGTTTCTACAGCAGAGCTTTATTGTTTAACAGATTAACCATCATTTAGGGGTGTACAGCAGTAGCATTTTCTTAAGATTACATTTAGAAATGGGTCTGTTAGCAGCCTAGCCTATAGGTAAAGACAAAACAACAACTTAAAAAAAAACAAGGAAGTGACAGTCAGACAATTTCAAAGCTGTGAGAAATTCACCAAAGCTGAGTGAAAGCAGTGGGTACCTAGCACCGAAGATGATGCTGAAAATAAGATTGCAGTTGAGAGAATTGTTTTGATGTTTGTAAAGGTTTATCACAAAAACGTCTTCTGTGACATTTTCAAATCCGCCCTTCATCCTCCGAGCCTATCAGAATAATTTTGTTTTATCTTTTAAAGGCTGGAAGATGTTGCCAAACTTCCAGACAGAAAACAAGTGTTTGAAAGGCTGTCCACGTGCTCGCCTCTGACTGACAGTGAATCATTCATGGAGCGCCAGAAACATGATGAGAGCTTGATTAAGGACAAGGAGAGATGGGCTCCAATGTTAAATCAGTCCAGACTGCATGCTGATTAGACCAGAACTTTTACATGAAAATCTGTAGGAGCTGAACAATCTTTTATCAGACAAGGTGGTGAATTTACCTCTAAAAAACTGGAAACTTTTTAAGTCTGGGAAGGTCATAACATGAACACATTTATAAATGAGTTTCCAGTGCAACTAAAAAACCTTTACAGATTATTTCTAATCATTGCCCATATTAACGTATTGCAGATTTTAATGATGCAGCACCTCCTGTGACACCTTCATGCACATGTAGAATCAAAGGCAAACATATGTACACACAGACAGAGACACACACATACTTTAGCAGAGATTTTTTCATCTTCAAGCTCATGAATTCATAAGACAGCGTGCATTCGGAGCAGAGCTGGCTAACATGACAGACTCCTGACAGCTCCCGTACACAGGCAGCCTGCTGTGTGTTTCAGATATACAGTATATTTAAAAAAGTTATTCAGGAGGGAGTGTGCGAAACACCACATGAATAAATAGGAATCAAACACTCGGCGGCGGTGGTTTTGGCACTTTGAGCGGAGATATGGGGTAAGGTGTCAAGGGGTAAGGCAACAGGCTTTGACAAGGGGGCAGCCGCTGTCAGAGCGCCAGGTGGTGATGCGTGAATTGGGGGAAAGGAGACGTGACGCGGTGGATTCCTCTGCTGGTCGCTTGAGAGGACCGGAGGCTGGGGGAGGGGCCCCTAAACACACCGTCCACCTGTCAGAGCTTCACACACACACACACACACACACACACACACACACACACACACACACACACATTCACATGCATGATAGGAGACATGCAGAGCTGCTGTATGTGGATGCAAAATGACACGCGGTCATTTGACAAGGCTGGGGTTATAAAGCAGAGCGAGAGCCATGACCTGTGAGTGGACATTATGAAAAGTCACATTAAAGGCTAAACATCCATTGACACTGATTAGCCAGATCCAGTACAAAGATAATGCCGATATGCAGTAGCCATATGAAATAGTTATTTCGAATAATAAATCTGTGCTGTGTGATCAAATCACAGAGAAATGAAAGGGCAGGAATAATTGTTTTGCAGGTTCACAGTTTCTCTGTAGCTACAAGCTGAAACTTAAAGCTAGCATTTTACTGATGTGCACAGCATATTTGATTTTTCTTGTTCTTTTATTAAATCTGAAAAACACATAAATAGAAAAATACTTATATTCATTATCTTTCATCTAACATGCATACTAGATGAAAGCATACGTGTCCTTGTATTTCTCATATCGACATTAATGCGTGTTTCTGTTTTTGAAACAGTGTTAATGAGTTCTTGATTTAATAGTTTGAATTATGTAAGATAATGGGAAAGGATAGGATACAGCATGTTTACTAAACAAGAACATATGGACTGTCATAGTCACTTTCAAAATTACTTTGAAACTTGAAAACAGTGGGGTTTTAGATTCAATGCACATTAAGTGCAATTTTGTATTTTGTTTTTTATTGCAACATACTTTACTTCCTCAATGTTTGTCTCAATACTCTATAGTGACCATTTATATTGGTGTGTACACTATGTTGTTCTCTTTATTTGACTCCTTGGGTTATTCTGGACTTTCAGCTATAATGATATGCATGTCTCACTCTCTTCATCTCTCTCTTTCTTCATCTGCCTCTTAGCATTTCTGCAGGGTAAAGCCGGACAGTGGGCAAAGTGTTTTTTGGAGCCGGCATGGGAAGCAAAGGCAAAAGCCAGAGAGGGAAAAAAGCATCCATTCACAGCGCCATAATACTCTATTCATGAAGCTCCATGTGCTTTTATTATTTAAAGCATTCTCCCAGCACAGAGAGCTCCATCCTGTCTCATTGTGAAGCCATCATCAGAGGGGCTATTTCCACAGAAGCAAAAAATAGTCCCTTTTGTGAAATAGCCCACTGATTATCTGAAATGGGACCCCAGGGCCTCTAAGGTTGGGAATACTGGATTTCCACAAGCTTCCACATCCCACTGGTGGATTATGGGTGTTTTATTTTCTAGCCCTTCTTCCCCTCATCCTGACTCCGCTTGATATCATTACGCAATCTTGAGATACCATCTGTTAGAAAAGGCACACTGTAATGCATCAATTGTCTGCATGAAAATATATAATCAAGCTCAACTAACACGTTTTCAAGGCCAAACGAGATAATAAATGTTGTCTGAAACATTATTCTTGCAATGCATCAGTTTAATGGAAAGGAAAAAAACGTTACATTTGCTTATTTGTCACCTTGAAGGAAAGGTTGCTAAAGTAAAAAAAGAATGCAGAAATGAATCCATCAATTAACTTTGTGTAGGAGATGTGCATGTGTGTAGTTTTGTGTGTATTCATCCTGCTCACTTGGATTACAACAGATTGTCCTGCCTGTTGTTTGTTTGTTAAATGGAAACATCATCTCATGCAACTTGACAACGAGGCCTACATGAAAGCCATGCTAATTGAAGATGTATTGATAGAAATGCGGTGCTTTGACTCTCCCCTTTGGCAACCCTTCAGCTGACAGCTTCATCGTCACGCAGAATTAGAGTGCTGCAGGAGACACTTTAAATACACGTTGAGAGACAGGTCTACTGTAGAGACGAAGACAGAATCTCTGCAGATATCATAGTTCCAGCTCTGACAGAGACAAAGACAGACATGTACTCTAAGAGAAAGAACAGAAAGGATTAACAGCTACCTGTCACATGTACTTTTTGTGTGCAATCAGGGTGATGCTGCTAAATACTGGTAATCAGGGCAGATTCATCAGAGCCTTCTTTTCCTTCCAGAGAAGGCGGCACTCTGTAATTATGTCGGCATCAGGCTCTGCGACAGCCACCCGCGCTCGTTGTAATTTCGCCCAATTTACGTAAGAAAGCTTCAAAGGGCCTATAATTTGAATCCCTTCAGTTTTATGGTAATGCTTTAGCATTGGCTGTTGCACCTTTGTGCACCCCATCAAATAAGCACACGTATTAAGATGCGTTGGGATGTGAAGGGAAGTGGCTGCATGACAGAGAGGTAGAGGCTCGTTCCCACCTGCAGTTCAGTTCATCACACCAAGGACAAAGAAGTATCCATCATGATCACGATGGATTTTCACAAACGAACAAAGAGCTGTAATCAGAACCAGAACCTGTTTCATTGGGAAGCAGCCCTTCATGTGCAGGAATTTGCTTTGGAGTGTTGCTGCAAAACATGAACATTGTAAGAGAACATTTAATTCAAAAAGGTGCATGAACATAAGCAAAATGAAGATAAAATAGAAGAAAATGACTATACAAAGAATAGACGTGAAGTTATATGGACAGGTAGTTATGACGACTGTCTTTCTGCATCATCAGCATCATGTGGACCTATTCTGTGACTGACAGCAGGTCATACGGCACCTTATTGCTCTTCATGGGTTTATTCATCTCCACAGGTTTTTACAAAGAGCTCAAAAAGAACAAGCTGTTTGTGAGCATTATTAGTAAAAATCATAAAAATATCACATATCATGATAGTGATGGAGAAACAAAGAAAGGAAAATAGTCTATTATGGTTGTCACCACAATTGTTACTCCTTTCTTACCCACAGTCATGGTTGGTCTGTTCATGTTGACATCACAAACAATACACAGAATAATCAGCTTGGAAGTAAAGACGGAGCTTCCTTTTCAGATGTTCACGGTCCAATAGTTTAGTCCACATCATATTTTGATTGACAGCTCTCACAACAGCACAAATGAAGGTTAATTATAACCTTATCAAAAGGGCAAAGTGTGTAAACAGAGAGGTGTAGGTCATTAGTGGACACACACAAATGATGACACCAATCCTATGCAACCTCTGTTCCTCCGCCCTGTGAGTACGCCTCTGTCCAAATGGACAATTAGAGTGTGTAAAAGGAATTGACAGATCTGGAAAACGAATGGCTAAGGTCACAAGAGGTCATAGGTTAATATAAAGTAGTGAGTTGCATCTAAGAGCTGCACAATGTGTTCCAAACAGGAAAGAAAAATCAGTGTAAAAAACAGACTTTCTCACCCCTCCCCTCCTGCTCTGTCTCTTCCTCCTCTAAGGGTTTCTTAATGACTAACCTGTCAGGATTAGCATCGCTTCCTATTTCACACTGCGGTATCCAGCTTTTTCCTCATCCTCTAATGAACAGCCCCGGCTCCAAGGACAGAGCAGACAGGGGTGAAGACAGATGAAAACCTCAAAAGCGCACATCAGACCACCGAGCTTCACATTTCAGGACTGTGTCCTCACCACCCGCCTGGATCCAAGCCGGCTCTTTTTCTCTTATCCCACCCCTTTTAACGTCCTCTGTCATTCCCTGCTTCCGATGATTAGGACATCTTAATTAATCACTGTACGGCTCTAATGAATTGACCTGCCGGGGTGTATTGATCCCTGGGGTATCAACAGCTCGCCTTTGTGAAGTTTAATACCCTCTTCTGAAATTAGAAATCAAACATCTTGAGAAAAGGGGGAAGGAATATCACACTGAAACCACTTATTTTTAAGAGTGAGAGTAGGTCAGCTGAAGAGACACTGGCTAAAGCCACTCAGTAAATATGTGCATTAGACAGAAAGCAAATCCTCATCTCCATCCCACACACTCCGCTCCCCTTGCCTCAGCTTGTGTTACATGTGTCACATTTATAGAAATAACATTCCTTTCATCAAGGGAATTAGTGTTATTTCAGGTTGTCTTAAATCAGAAGAGGAGCTTACAGCTTATTAAAGTGTCGTCACCGCACCACTACGAAGGATGCAGGGGGATTTGGCAGCCTTCTTGAAGACTGGATCGCGCAGGTCTTTTTCTGGGCCGAGGTTAGATTAGGCATTGATCTGAAAGGCTAATTTGATGCCATATTACAGCTGTGAAATTACAGAACTGTACGCCTCCCATTTAGAATACAGGCCGGACGACTCCCTCTGCACTTCTCAGAAATCAGTTATGTAAATGCGGACTGTGTAGCAGCGAAAACTCGGCCATGTACAATGTGAGTAGCAAAAGTGGAGTAACAGCCGAAGAATCCAATTATTATTTGTCGATTGCTAATCAAACATTTTTTCCACAACATTAAACATGCCACATATTCCCTTTGTCAGTCTAATATGTCACATTAAAAGTCATGCAGGTAATGGATTTACTTTATACACAGTGTGTGAGTGTGTTCAGAGGGTTTGATAAGGCTATGTTTACCTGCTGCTACAGCACAGTAATGGTCAGCTGCTGCCCTCTTCACCTGTTGATAAATGGCCCCTTACCATTGTGTTCAGCTACACAACTTTGCACTTTTGCTAATGATGAATTAATTTGGCTGATTGGCTGTACACACTCTCGATAAACATAAATAACAGTGTCATAACAGTGTCAATAACAGTGTCAATGGTGGGCAGTATACGATGTAGCCTAATCGAATAAAAAGAGCAGGTCAAATATGACTTCTAGTTTGTCATCATGCAAACAAGCACAAGCAGCAGCAGAGCACATATTTACATCACCAATACATGAAGAGCTGACACATAAAACAAGACAATAGTGTAATTGGATGAGAGATGAGAGGGGTTCTGGGGTTGCCAGGTTATTTCTGAGAAAGACCTCTAATTTTCAATATGTAGGTGCTTAATACTGATCTACAAAGGATCAAAACATTTTTCTTGAAACATAAAACCTTTCAAACTGATTAACATTACACCTATGCCATTTAATCACAACATTACATTTCAAATATAGTGCAGTTGTAGGTGTGCACATGTAGTCCCGCTGGCTGTGAGTTGTATTTTATGTCTTTGTCCGAGCGAAAGGCTTTCGTAGCATTATTTCACTGCACGGCCGTGTTGCAGTGTGACCGACTGAGTGACTGCCTGGCTGGAGATGCCAGCAGATTTAAGCGGAGAGGACACTCTCTCGGTCTCTGATCCACACACCACAGAGCGCCAGCACAATGGAGTTAGTCAGTGAAGTCTATCTGCCATAAACTAAATCCCTCTCACTCTCTGTGCAACTCCCTCCATCCCCTCTCAACTGCCCTGTCCCCCTTCTCTCTCTCTAAAACACACACACACACACACACACACACACACACACACACACACACACACACACACACACACACACACACACACACACACACACACACACACACACTACAGATCTGCACATACACACACAATGAAATGCTCTTTAACTTTGATAAATGCCCAAGCGTAACAACCACTCTCCCCTCTCCCCCTCACCCTCTCTCATGCTCTCATGCTGATGCATTCGTGGGGATTATGCGCAGAGGCGGTGCGCCATGCGGTCCCCCTGCCGCGCCGGGCCCCGTGCCGCCGGCCCCTGTCTGCATGGCTGACTGTATTAAACATAAGCAGCTTTTCTTGATAGGGCTCTATCCAGCTTTAATTACCACAAACTCACAAAGTCTATGGACAGCACTCCTCGCTCCCGCCACTCTGCAGAACAAACAGGCAAAAAAACCTCGTCTGTAATGCTGAATAGTGGAATAAGAGGCGAGAGACATGATGGTGATGAAGGTACAATGACAATTCTGATGTTAGCAGAACATATGCAAGTCACAGTTACCATCATTACAGTCATCAACTGTATTACTGAAAATGATGATGATGATAGGACACAATTCATTATCGCAGTCATTGTAACAATGGTGCCGCCTGAAGGTAGAGGTGACCTGGATTTCTTCATTACATCTGCAATGTAAATGCTGATTTTCAGTCAAATTGTGTGCACAACAAGTTAGCACAGCAACAGTCTCTGTAAAATACAGCTGAACTCTCTGTAGCCAAATTGAATTTGTTTTGGCATACTGGAATTTGGGATTTTGACCACATAGGACAAACAAAGAGTGTAGGGATAATTTGACAACCTTTCACGCTGAATTTAGTCAAGTTTCTCTGACTGAAAGCCAAGACTGGATAAACCATGGAGGGCTGAGCAGGAAAACCTCCATGGTTTGCATTTCTACCGTTATAAATATAATTAACACAATGCTTATTTTAGAGGCCCTGCACACTCACACATGTGTTATTATTTATTCAGCTTGATAAAGCCTCTGCTCAGGTTTCCAAAGCCACCGGAAGTTATTGCATATATGCCTTTAATCTGTCAGTTCACATATGCCCCTTTCACACCAACGCGGTTCCAGGGCCGGTTCGGAGCTAGAGCCTGATAAGCACCGGTTTTTCCTGTTCACACCGCAGCGGAGCTGACTCTAAGTACCAACAAATATATCGGTCTAGAACAGGGATGGGCAACTTTGATGGTGGTGGGGGCCACATCATTTATGTACTGGCCACCAGGGGGCCGCAGATTCACTTGGAATGCACACACACACAAATTCCATGTGTTGTATGTAATTATTAACAAATATACTAAGTCTGACATCTTCATTGACATTTTACAATCTTTCAGGGAACACCCTCTAATAAGCTCACTAAACAAATATCAGTTCACAGAAATGTTATTTAATTTTTACAAGTGGCATGTTTGTATTGAACAGGTTATTTAACAGTGGAATACAACTATTTGAAACTATTGGAAAGCACGGAAAATGTGTGTGCATTGAGATTAACCATTAAAATGACATAAACATGAAGTCATGAACACTAACCCAGACATTAGTTGTCTAACTTGAATCTAAGACACTTGTAGCCAGTCTCTGCATTCCCCTTATTCCACAATAAGGGGAATATCAACACAGACACCTGTCAACCCGCACTCTGCTGTTCCTCAGCGCCGCTCCCCCTCCCTCCCGCTGAAATTATGAATGAAAAGCGTATAGTAATCATAGATAACACGGCAGGGTCCATGACAGTTTGTTTTCATCTGATTTAATGGCCTAATTACAAGCTGCAACTTAACGTCACAGCAGGCATAACAACAGCCGGTGTTTCTTGTGAGTGTTTCCCCGGGAAACAAACACAATACACACAAATGCGTCACAGATTATTTTGCGGTATTTGAAATCCTGTACGCAGCTCGCGACGTAACTAGGAGTCTAGTGGACGGTATCAGTACTATAAGCCGCATGCGGCCTTCGGGCCGCCATTTGCCCATCCCTGGTCTAGAACGGTCTAGAAGCAAGAACCGCATACGTCACGCTTACATCGGAGGCGGGGGCAGGACCAACCTGAGCAATAACAGTTTATGGCGAGTAGCCTACGGCAAATTAAAGTTGTAACAAGCAGTAGCGCTGAGCAAAGTGACTAGAATGCAACCACACACTTATTAAAAAGAACACACTTTATGAAGTCAGGCAACACTAACCAGGCTTAGTTTGATTCTGTTTATTTATACCTTACTTTGACCATCCGTTCGCTGTTATTGATCATTGTGGAGAGCAGGCAGACGTTTTGTTTTGTATTATAGCAGCTATCGGATGGAATCAATACATGGGCTGCATAGGTTGTCAATGTCATGTCCGACTATCACAAGTAGAATCATAATGAAAAATACGCCGGTAAAATGTGCCTGTAGAAAACGGCTTATGTCACAATAGGATAGCAACAAGTAGTCAACATAGTCAGTTTAGCTTCGGTTGCTATGCTAACATCACCCATTTTATACCAGAGAAACTTTCATAACAGCGTTGTGATGCTAAACAGCGGGCAGCACTGCAGCGGTCGGTAAATGCCGCTGAAACACATTAATAAACAATGAACCACGGCACTAAAAGTACAAGTAGTTATTTAAAGGGGACCTATCATGCAAAATGCACTTTGTGATGTCTTATATACATAAATATGTGTCCCCGGTGCATCGGGGAACTCACACAGCGTCAGAAAATAAAACCCTCTCTCTTTTCCTCTGTACCCAAATCTTTTAAAAACAGGTGTACAACAAGCGGATACAGATTTGCTGCCGATATGACGTCAAATCGGCAGCGGACCCACAGAAAGTTGCTATCAGAAACAATGCCTGACGTGTTTTGGACGTAATCTCGTCTTTGTTTATATTAGCAAGCCTCGCTAACACTCAGAGCTAACTGTACTGTAGAGCACATGTGTTTTAAAAAGCAGGAAATAAAAAAAGGAACTCACCTTGTGATAAACCCGCAAGAGAAAAAGCATTTGAGCTCCATACTGTTTCAGAAATAATCTTTGATGTGGTTTAGAACAGCCAGGATGGCGTTTTATCACAGCAGAATTTAACTTTATCTCCTGTATAATTCTGATCAGGCATTAGCTCCGCCTACTCCTTTTCCTTTTTTTCAAGCTAAGGACCCGAAATCCGCGTTTCTCTAACAGGGTAAGGGGTGAACTGTTTGGTATTTTAAGCAAAAAACTTCACAGACATGTTTTGTATAGGTATGGCTCTATGGAATGCCATTCAAGCCAACATTAAATAAATAAATACATAAATAATTAAATAAATACATATATATATATAAAAATATGCCTATGAAATAAATTCTGAAATTAATAAATGAGGCAATACATATGTATACATGTAGCTACATTTAAATACACATTTATTTATTTCATGGGACTTTTATTTCACAATGAAACATTTATTTATTTCAAGAGACTTTTATTTCACAATGAAACATTTATTTATTTCAAGAGACTCTTCTATTTCACAATGAAACATTTATTAATTTCAAGAGACTTTATTTCATAATGACACATTTATTTATTTCAAGAGACTTTTATTTCATAATGACACATTTATTTATTTCAGGGGACTTGTATTTCATGATGACACATTTATTTATTTCAAGGGATAATATATTTTTCCAATATAGCATAATAGGTCCACTTTAATTTAATCTGGTTTCGTATGATTAGATTAAAAGCAACACGATCATCGACCCGACGCCGTTGGAGAGAAAATCAGCGACGTAAACTGTGACGTCATGACGCAGCCGCGGCAGTACCAGTCGGGCTCTGCGGTGTGAACAAAACGGGGGCAGTAAAGAAAAACCGGTTCCGAACCAGAAGAGCGCCAGCACGGAGCTAGAACGGGAACCGCGTTGGTGTGAAAGGGGCAATACAGTATTTATGTGAGAAAAAATAACCTCTCTAAATGTTTTGTTGGACCGTTTGAGCATTTATATAATTATTTTGACAATTAACACAACAATTAGATGTATCCTTTTATCCCTTTATTGCTGGTATAATTCAACAATATGCTCTGATTTTACACAAGAAAAGACATTGAGCAAGTGAAGTCTGTAACCGCCTGAATAGAGGTATAATCAGGCAAAGTAGAACAATCCGTGTGGGTGTGGCATGCCTGTGAAGGAAAAACGAACTGAACAAAGGGGGTTGGGTTGCAGTGAATCTGAGGTGTCTAATTGGCTCATTCCAAACTGTTTTACGGACAGTGTTTGATCTTCACAGTTTGGTAAGGAGGAAATGTGCAGCACATCAACAATGAATTGTCAAGCGTGTCCACTGAGCATCAGATGGTTGTCAAAAAACAGATGGTTGTCAAAAAACTACCTAAAATCATCCAAGTGAAACAACAGAGCCTATTTTTATTGTATATACTGCCCCTAGGTTTAATCCTCACAAAACGTAACATTCCCTTCCACTGCTACGCTGACGATGTTCAGATTTATCTGCCTCTCAAAGGAAATGACAAACACTCACTACAGCAGTTGATGGATTGCCTGACAGAAATGAAGTCCTGGCTGAGCAGACATTTTCTTAACCTTAACGAGAGCAAGACTGAGGTCATCTTTTTTGGACCCCAACCTCCAGCCTCTTCTGTTGACATTCTGGGTCCTCTTAAAACAAACATCCTCCCCTCTGTCATGAATCTTGGAGTGACCTTTACTAACACTTTTAAATTCGACAAGCAGGTCAGCAGCGTAGTGAAATCCTGCTTTTTTAAATTAAGAGTATTGGCCAAAACCAAGTCTTTTTTATCTTTTAAAGACCTGGAGAGGGTTATCAACGCCTTTGTGACCTCGAGACTCGATTATTGCAACGCTCTATACGTGGGTATGGACCAGGCCTCAATTAAACGCCTGCAGCTAGTGCAGAACGCAGCGGCACGTCTCCTCACCGGCCACAAAAAGCGTGTCCACATCACCCCAATTCTGGCCTCACTACACTGGCTTCCAATTCTGTTCCGAATTGATTTTAAAATCCTTTTATTTGTTTTTAAAGCACTAAATGGGCTGGCTCCGGCCTAGCTGAACTCCTCCAGCGCTACACCCCAGCCAGAGCGTTAAGGTCTGCTGACCAGCTGCTACTGGTAGTGCCTAAAACCAGGCTAAAAACCAGAGGGCTCCAAGTAGTAGAGGACCTGGGTTAGATATGTATGCACTTAATTTAGGAGAGAATATCTCAACTGTTGTAGACTAATATGACCCCACTGAACAACTTGGGATGTGTGCCAAAATCTCTATCCGGGACGAAAAGCCCCAAAATGACCACGCCCTTTTTTAAATGACCACGCCCCTTTTCATCGGAAGTGCTACTTCCGATATAGCTGTATCTTCTAAACCGTTTGAGCTACAGATTTTCTGAGGTGCTCAAAATGTTCAGAATGGCCATATCTAGGGGAGGGGGGTATTAGACATTTCTAATTTGATATTTTACGAGAACATTCGGTCCACTTATTACCATACAACTACCCAAGTACTGGAAATTGAGTTATCCTCTCATGAATTATGTGCATACATGCCTATCTTAACTTAGGTCTTCTACTAATTAATATAACCATTGAATTATAAACTAACAAGACTGCTTTTGAGGTCCTCAAAATGTTCATATTTTACTAGAAATGGCTAAAAACCGTTAATAGGTCAACTTACATACAACTACCTATACACACTGGAATGGCCATTATATTTATTAATTTAAACTTTCTGGACTTAGAGCAAAGTTAAAACATTTGTGTCATGTAGAGAGCTTAAATAAATTACCCAACAGCCAACAATACTTATTTAACACCACATTAGTACTGTTTGTGTCACGTAAACCAGGGTGAGGAACATGAAGAGTAAGACAACAGAGTCCAGGTCCCCGTATGAGGATGATGAGCAGTGCTCATTCAGTGATAGGGTTTTTACAACAATCACCTCCCTTGCATTTGCAGTACTTGCAACACTTGATCCCAGCTACCCTGCAGGGACACCCATTCTTGCGAGCACACTTGCCACATGTGCAGGGATCTGGCAGGCCTTCGGGTTTTGAGATCACAAACTCAGGGACTAATGAACTACCCAATCTTACAAAACCATAATTCTCGGCATTCATAATCGAGGTGGCGTCTCTAAATGGGGCTTGGACCCACAGCTGCTGTTGGTGATACCCTCTATGGATATGTTTTCTTGCATTAGTTGATGTGCAAGTGGTTCTCTCGAAGTCCATCTTGAGGGCATTGCTATCAAATGCAGGGAGTCGCAGGTCGTCAAATGTCTTCAGGTCTGTTGATGGTTTGAGACACTTGACCAAGAATGTCTCTGCCAGCTGTATTGCATTTTCTGTTAGCTGTGGACTGTCGAAATTCAGGATCAGAGAGGAATTTTCTGGTTTGCGGACAGCATTCAGGGCTGCAAGTTTAGTTGATATCTTGCTGGTTGTATCGCACCCAGTCAGCGCATGGAGTGCTGGGAGACACTTTGTGAGCTCGTCTCCCAGCGCTAAGCAGATATCGTGGAGTGGTAATATTGATCTTCTCACTCCTGAGTTGCGGACGAGCCAGAGCTCTTTGAGACCAAGATCTCTCCAATTGACTGTGATGTGGTATAACAGGCACACAAAGACATCTGTGTCACCTGATGACAGCGTAATGGATGTAGGTCCTGACCGGTGGCTTAGAATGTCCTGCACATGGAACATCATCCTGTCGTCAGCTTCCTCGTGTGTGCAGTTGAGCCGAGGGAATGGAGAAGCACACCCAGCTGACACCGTCCATGCCTGTGGTGATATACCAAGGTATAGAGGTTTGGTACCTTGGTAATTGGTGGTGAGCCACTCAACATAGAATGCCTGGAAAGCAGTTTTGCTGATGGAAGACGACCAGAAGTTCTCTAACACCACTGGGACATTTTGGTTCGGTGATATCACATCAAGGACAACCATTTCCTTTGACTTCCCTCTTCTCTCCCTCTCTCCATTCTTGATGCTATCCTCTTTGTAAGTGTCGAAAACGATGTGGATCTCATCACAGTTGTGCCCAGCTTTGGTGACCATAGATGTCAAGGCAATAGCAAAGTCATGGAATGTTTTGACGGGCGGATCAAGCTTCTTTAAGGGGACCTTTCTCACCAAGGCCATGAAGTCGATAATGATGGCGTGGGTTTGTGGGGATGTTTCTGGACCTTTTTTATCTATTAGTGGGCACAACTTCAGCAGCTCAGTCCCAAGTTGTGATTTGGCACTCTTCCTCAAGTAACCATCTTTGTCAACCAAGAAGAACGCAGAGTTGGTGATCTCATGCTGGAGTAGCTCCTCAACAGTGAAACCCCGGTGACACCCATACTCAATAAACATGAGAGCTTTGATTGTCTCATCTTTGATGTCTACTTTGGGAGCCAAATTCAAGGTGGTCTTAGGGGACGTAAACTTGATTTTGCTAATAGTTGAGTGTATCAATATCGACCTATTTCTGAGTCGCTCATCGATACATTTAGCACAAGCAGCGCTGCCCTCCTTCATACAGCACAACAACTTGTCTATGTCTACGTTGGTCACAATTCCTCCAGTGAGAATATTCTTCAGCGCTACCTGGTCTTGTAGAGGACTGCATACCTTCAGGAGATACTCTGCTATGTCTTGCACCATCCCAACTATCTTAGTTGCAGTACTCGGATTGAAGTCGTGGTGAAGTGAGAGTTCTCCTTCTACATCATCCTTCATCTTCAGGAGGTCAACATACTGGTCTTTCTTATGCTTGATGATACCCCACAGAGCTACTGCTTCCTTCTTCCTGGTGATACCAATTATCCCCCCACTCACTTTGGCAGGCCGGTTGTAGCACTGCTCTAGCGCCTGGTCAAACGGCACTCCACGACAAATCCACCATGCATGTAGGAGTCGTACAGTAGTGGGAACTTATCCTTCAGTTGATAGCAGTCCTGCAGGAATAATGGTGTCCACCGACAGTAGTTTGTTCTCCCAAAAAAGAAGAACAGTGAAGTTGCCCTCTCCATAGCACTGAGGTAGAGAATCCAATCTTCAGAGCGCAGAGAATTGGTCAGATCCCTAACTATTGGGTACAGGTCGGAAACGTATGTGTTCCAGTAATCAAAGGACTGGGACAGCGATGCCCTTTCCTTCAGGTAGACTTGAAAGGCTGCTTGGATGGTGTCAGCACGCTCCTTTGTCGTGTTCCATTCTTCGGCCGTGAGGTCTTTGCACTGGCAGTTGACCTGCAGTGCCTCTAGCTCCGTTCGTCTCTCAGGGTATTTGGAGAGGAATGCTTCCAACATCATAGATGTGAGGACCTCGTGTATCATTGAATGGGCAGTGCGGGCCCTGGAATAGTGGGAACCAGAGATCACAGTCTTGATGACATCAGTACCATAGCACTCGGTCTCAACTAGAACAGCAAACATTCCACAGGGTTCCAGATATGTACCAAGACAGGCCAACACAATATTCTCCATATGAAACCCACCTAGACCAAGGAATATGTTGCTAAACTGGTCTGGTTTCATGAGCTGAATTTCCTTGGCAATATGGTACACACCTTCGTCGGCCCACAACCCACCGTAGGTATCACCCTTCTGTTTCAGAGCATCCTGAAAGTTAATCATCGTGGTGAAGATTGCATCGTATGTTGTAGCTGGATAGGGAAGGATGGGGGTAAGAATTGTGGTGGTAGGATGAAAGGTGCTATTCACAGTTGCACTTCTCAGAGCTGTAAATCCTGGGACATAGTCACTCTCATGTGTCGCTCTTTTGGAGAAGCGATTGACTATCCACAGAAAATAGTCAGAATCTATTGACTTGGTGGACCCAGTGAAGTCTGTTGCTGTGGTGGAGCTATCAGTTGTTGTGGGAGAGGGGTCTGTTGACATATCCAAGACTTCTGCTGCTGCAGTAGTGGAGCTCCTTGTGTTGGAAGTTGGTTCTGCTGCCATGGCGATGGGACCTGTTGTCAAGGTTGATGGGTCTGTTGCCGTGGAAGTGTGTATCACATCAGATACTACAGTGGTTGACTCTGTTGCTGAGGTAGAGGGTTCTGCTGCTGTAGTAGAGACTGTTGTTGGATCAACAACTGTTGCTGGGGCTATCGGGCCCAATGTAGTAGAATTGGAGAGAATCTCTGATACCTTGTAATTGGTGGGTATCTCCCTGCGTTCCTTCAGTGCCCCCATCCTGATGAGCTGTTGGCAGCTGACTGTAGACCTAAGCTTTATTGTGGTCCGGCTCTGAGCGGCAAGGGGCCTTGCAGAGATCTCACTCTCCTCTGATGGTTTCGCCAGATGAATTGGAACATTTTGGAAGAGAACAAGGATGGTATCGTGTGTGGAGCCTGTTCCTGCCAGGGTGCTTTCATTGCGGTCAAAGTTGTCCAATGCCCCATTTAGTGGGCTTGTTGCTTCAAGGACAGTGGGAAGAGGTACTCTGTTGCCACCTGCTGTAGTGATGATCCGTTCAGCGAGGTCCACATCAATCCTCTTGACTGTGTTGTAGCTGAAACATATTCCATGATGGTTAAGAGCGGTCACTAGCTCTTTTGATCATGTCAGACTGTGCACTCCTTGAGCCGCCATGACATGGAAAGGTGTTGGTTCCTTGCCATCAGTCATGATGTAGTGCAGAATTTGAAAGACTACATCAGTCTTCAGCTTAGAGGTTGTTTTCCCCTTGAACATATAGGAGCAAAACTCCTCCCATCTTGGTGGTGGGTTCTTAATTAATATGTCCATGGACAGTTTGAGGTCTTGGGGCTCACAGAGGCTCATCTGCAGTCCAAACCTATATCATGTCAGCTCCTGCGCCAGCTCAGTTGCAACCTGTTGGACAGGTGAAACTCGCAGGGACTCTACCAAGGCCTCTATAGAACTGTTGGTACAAAGTACCATCTGGGATATTCGTTTATTACTTGGGTATGTAAAACAGACGGCGTCTCCATACATCTCGATGATCAGCTGCTTTACAGTTCTGTTTGACACTATTCCAGCTGAACCTTCATTTAGCCTGTCTCTGATGGAAGTCAGACTGTGTGCTGACCTACTAAAGTCAATCCCAAGGGCTAAAAATCTAGCCTTGAAGGAGTTGTCTCCGGCTGTTACCGACTCCTCCATTTCGAGGTTTTTCAGTATTTCCTCAATTTTAGCATGATATTTATTGAAATAGACTTTACAACATTGGTCGTGATATCGGATATCAGCCGCAAAAACATCATCTAGCTTACACATTGCCGCTGTTTCAGTGTACACATGGTCCTTGAACAACATGGCCGCATTTAGTCGTTTTTGGGCCATGGGCCTTTCACAGATTCTGAACAATGTGTGTATTTTCTTCTGTTTAAATGTCTTGCAATCCGAACCACAAAAGATACAGACATTTGTAGTTACACTGGACTTAAATCGCTTGCTGTGTCGCTCAGATGTATCATTAATAGGCCCCTGCTGAGATGGTTCTGATTGTTCTAGTGGTTGGGTTATGCTGTCAGTCTTAGCCATATCCCTTTGAAAACTTCTGTAGCAAGATGAGGTGTGGTATTTCATGATACCCTGCTCTTGCACGGTCAGTCGAAGAACCCTAACAGCTCGAGTGTCATTACTCTCTGTTTGTTTGGCAAGCGAAACAATATAACCCCTGCCGATTTCACCACTAGAGAGGTACTCAGATCGGTTCTTCTTCTGGCATAGGATGCACTCCTCGAGATCGATCGGCTTGATTGGCTTAGGTGTAGCAGAAGGAGCAGCGAGCGGTACCACATCCTGAAAATAAAAGAAACATGTTTAAAATTATCGATGGCATGGGTTATCAGTATCACCATACAATATACTACTTGGCATACCCACAGAAAGAAGAGGTAGGTAAATAAAAAAATTAAAGCTTGTCTTACCATTTCGCTGTACTTCAGTGAGATATTATCTGTTAAACTGGATGGATAAGTCTTTCTCTCATACTCTCTCCAGCTTTTAGCACTGGTGCTATGAATAAACAAAAAGCAGTTAGTTTTATATAATTCAATGGTTATATTAATTAGTAGAAGACCTAAGTTAAGATAGGCATGTATGCACATAATTTATGAGAGGATAACTCAATTTCCAGTACTTGGGTAGTTGTATGGTAATAAGTGGACCGAATGTTCTCGTAAAATATCAAATTAGAGATTTCTAATACCCCCCTCCCCCTAGATATGGCCATTCTGAACATTTTGAGCACCTCAGAAAATCTGTAGCTCAAACACGGTTTAGAAGATACAGCTATATCGGAAGTAGCACTTCCGATGAAAAGGGGCGTGGTCATTTAAAAAAGGGCGTGGTAATTTTGGGGCTTTTCGTCCCGGATAGAGATTTTGGCACACATCCCAAGTTGTTCAGTGGGGTCATATTAGTCTAGAACAATTGAGATATTCTCTCCTAAATTAAGTGCATACATATCTAACCCAGGTCATAGACTAAAGCCTTCGCAGCAGCTGGCCCTAGGCTCTGAAACACTCTGCCCCTCCATGTGAGGTCGGCCCAGACCCTAGGGGTTTTTAAATCTAAACTAAAAACTCACTTCTTCACCCTGGCCTTCTAATCAGAGCAGAGCACGACTCATGACACTTCCCTGTGTTTGATTTTTATATTTGATGTTGTAATTTATTGTCTTCTGTTTACATCGGTAGGAATGTGTTATTTATTATCTGCATGTGCAGCACTTTGGCTCGACCGAAAATCGTTTTTAAATGTGCTATAGAAATACAATTTGATTTGATTTGAGCCAAAACAAAGGACAAAAAACAAAGGAAGACAGGTTTCTATGCTACCACAGTGATTATGAACTGAATAAGCAATCACGCTAAAGTGAGCCAAAAGAAGGAGGAAGTAGCAGAAGCAAAGCTGTCCAGAAAGCTGGATTTTGAGGAATAGCCCAGGTGGCCAACACCTAAGGAGCTGCTTGAGGTAAGGATCAGCTGTCTATTTGCTGTTTTGGATTTGTGTGACAAATATATTACGTTTTTAAGATTGTATATGTCATTGGTTATGGCTGCGTTTCACTTCTCTTATTTTTCCTTTCCTCGCTCCTCGGTCTCACCGGAAGTTGATTTGTCTGCGCCATCTTGAGTACCGTCCCATGGCTCTTATTTCTGCCGGAGGATCGAGGAGCGAGGAGCGATAATGGAGGAGCTATAATCGAGGAACCACCAGACCATCCTCCGATGAAATCCTCAGACACTCGCCCCGCCCCCTTACTTTGTATCGCTCACTGATTGGACGATGCAGTGCATGCAACTGATCTCATGCTTCTTGACATGAGAGCAGTTTCCCAGCGCAGTGAAGAAAATACATGAAACTCACGAGAGTCACTCCTCAGTTTATACCGTGTTTTGTTTCAATTATTGTATCATTTAGTTACAAATATGTGATATATCTGAACAACAAAGTGGTCAAAAATCATTTTATTCATTTATTGGAAACATTTTCATGATCGCTTTTTTCGTTTTATATTTTCATTTATTATCATTTCCAGTCAGTCATTAACCTGTTAAACCCCGAGCCTGTTTTTCAGGTTTCAGGCTCGAAAATGACATTCCCAGAACAAATGACCATATCTTCCCTTCTAAAAGGGTTAAATTAATAATCTTTTTTCTCAAAGAAATGATAAACCTGTGAGTTGGATGTAGAAAAGTCAGATTCAATATAGATGTTTTTTATTTTAAAGAAAATTCAGATTGAACATGGTAAAAAACTGTAAATTATAGTGTCCGTCCAAAAAATATTTTGTACTTATAGTGAAAACTAACCTTGGATGATGGGTTAGTAGACTAAAAGCTTTAGGAATCCAAAGTACAACATATAATAAGTACCCTGTATCAAGATTGATGCAAAACAAGTGATATTTGACCTTTTTAGACAGATTTAGCAAAAAAAACCCTCTTCTGGGGCCATTTGGGTGGATTTTCCATATCTCTGGCCCCCCTTGCTCGATTTTGACATGTGACATCTCTTTCTGACAGTCAGAGCCAATGGAATCGAGGGGAACTCCCACATAGTCCTTATTTGGTCATGTGTATGTGTGAGACTGCTGCATCGCCGAGACCGGAAGCAGCAGCTAGCTATGGTGGCTACCATTAGGAGCTAGCATTTACTCTCCGATTTTGACATAAAAATGGAATTATGGATTATAAATTCAATCAGTTTTTTATACATGGACGTTAAGAACCTATGGATTAACAGATTCAGCCGCGTTTTTTCTCATTTTAATGCCATTGAACACGTACTTTGATCAGATTGACAGCTACTTGTGAGACGATCTCCCTAGAAGCTTCGTAAAGGTACGTGTTGTGATGACTGTATTTGCTTCCCCTGTCGCGAGTCCGGATCACTCAGTGATGATACTATATACCTACATAATCTATGGAGTCTCAGCTTTAATCGGATATATTGTATGTGCAGCTATGATAAGTAATAAGGGTACTTTTATCTTGAGTTCTGTGCCAATGTCTGTTAGCATTTTTCGCTCAGGGGTAATTTAGATGCTTCTTGTGAGACTTGTATTTTGTTTTGGTAAACATGGTTTGTATCGGCAGTTAGCTGAGATTATTTCCGTTAATCTGGTATAACACATTAATAGGTTCTTAAATATTAAGATCCCCTGAGACACAGTATCGTGAAAAAAAGACCCAGGGTCCCCGCCGGCGGGGACCTTCGGGTTTAACAGGTTAAGTGCTATTAAAATGTTAATGTGCAACATATCCACACAAACAAACAAAGTGTGCAATCCAATGAATGTTAATCTAACTGGGTTTTGATAGATAACATATCTCTTTTTCTTCTCTCAATTATTTTATTTCTATTGTGCACTCTAATCAATATTAATCAAACTATTGTTCGTTTATACATTTTAAGAATGGCGTTTATCTTTTTTGAGAATGAGTTCTTATTTTATTTTTATTTATTGGGGTCTACAACAGATGATACAAATGTTTGTGTCAGTAAATGTGTGGTGGGGGTGTTTGTGGAAATAACGGGGACAGAGCTGCTGTCAGACGATCAGCTGTGCGGTGTCATCACAAACGGACGTTGCTTCGCGTGACACTCCGGAGGAAAGGACGTCCCATTGCTCTTAAAACTCATTTCCCTGCTTCTCGTGGTTTCCTTAGAGGCTTCTCAATTCTTAAATTTCCCCTCATCGACTCCCCTCCTCGAGACTTAGTCCCACCCACAGGAGATGCGAGCAGAGGACCGAGGAGGGGAAGCAGCAGACGTTTAAAGAAATGAGAACTCCTCTCCTCTGAGCGGTCATATTAAAGCGACGTCCGTTCATTATTACGTGGCAACAGCTGCATCAGCTGTCGAGTGTTTTGTCATAGCGCTGTATTTTATAATCTCTGTTAGATCAGCTGAACATTGTTCCCCCACATATTTACTTTGAATTCATTGAGAGTGCGGTATAATGAGACAATAACAGGCTACAGATGCGGACACACACACACACACACACACACACAAATATATTTATATAAATATATACAATTTAAAGTATGAGAGCTCAGCACTCTCATAATAACGTAACACAATCAGAGACTGGATATATCCCCCCCCCCCCCCTCTCTCTGGTCGCTGAAATGGGGAATTGAAATTACGGGCCCAAAGTTGTATTCACAAGTAGCCTATTAAAAGTAAGCAGAGGACACCAAACCAACTGAGACCGTCTGTCCGCCGCATCTACGCACAGTAGGCTACAACACACACTGTACCATACACACACCTACACACTGTACCACACACACCTACAGCTCCTAAAGCATATCAGGCTACAGCCGTTGTGTATTTTATTATGTGAAGCACTAAATGGTCTTAGAAAAATATCGACTCTTTGTTTGTAGTTATCTACTAAACTAAAGCAAATAAAGAGAGTAGGCCTGTTATACTCAGTGATATACAAACTGCTCTGCTTTATGCACGGACCTCACAGCTGTTCTCTCTGGAAACATCGCGACGCGATGAGAGCAGTTTCTAAAATAATATCCAGGGCCCAAGAGTTCAAAGCTTTTAATCTCAATCAGATCCGATCAGATTTTGAAATCCCATTTTTTGTGATCCAGGATCAGACAAATCGGCCAAATTTTGTCCCTGGAGTTCAAAGCAATTCAGGATAGGATCAGTCTGATCCAGATTACGATTTTTCAAGATGACTAGATCCTGAATATCAGTGCTTTAATCCTACCGATCGCCATCTAGTGGATATGAAAAAGAATACAAGGAAGACAAGAGACCACATTGCAGAGACATCTATAATGTTTAATTATATTTTTAAATACATAAAGGACATCAAATCATAATGAAATTGTAATTTAAAAAAATACTCCCACTAGGGTAACAACAATAAAGCATTAATTCAAAGGCAGCTGGATCATCCAAGCGTGCTTTGAGGAGCTGAATTCTCAGTGAGGTTTCAGTTTGCTGAAGCCGGCAGAGCTGTATTTGTTCTTCGGCCAGACGGATCTGCATCTCTGCCCTCTTCGATTCACGGCTCAGCAGTCTCGTAGGCATCATCCCTCTGCTCTGGTTTTCTGGTGCGCTTGCATTTTCTCTTTAGAGGTGGCTCTTGCAGTGTGTCATCAGGCCTGGCTGAAGGTCCAGCTTCTGGATCCACATGGGTCAGGAGGACCTCATCTTCAATGGTGTGTGTCACATCAGGTGCATTGACGACCTGAAATGAAAGTGTATCAATATACTTTATACCCCTTAATAAGATGATCACAAGCATGCAACCTGGAAAATTGTAGTACTAGGATGCTATGCAAGACATATAGCCATTGTAGTACTATGAAAATAACAATTATACAAGATAATAATTGTAGTTCTATAGGAACAAGGATAAAATCACACATACTTGCGACTCACCATCCAGTACAACGTTTGGTATTCCATGTAAAGATTGTGACTGCTGACCACCAATGATATCAAGTACCACATCTGTGTATTGTCCCCTTTTATGTGGTTTGTTACCCGTCTGTGGGTTTTTAGCCTGGCTGTGGTCTTTGGTAGCTTGCTGCTTCAAATTATTCCACCTCAACCTCACTTGGTCCACCGTCCTCTTGTGTCCAGATCCTGTGGCATTCACATTGTCTGTAACTTCCATCCATATTCCGCTCTTTACTTTAGTCGCTCCACCCTCTCTGTTAAAGCTACCAACTATGGAGTCATAATTGTTCCTTACACCCAGCAGCAGTGCATGGGTCTCAGCAGATGTAAAATTAGGCCCCTTTTTGTCCATCTTTCCAACTCAATGGTTTGGTCAGGTCAGCAATTAGTTTTATAGGTCTGGCCTTGCTATTAATTACATAATTAACCACAGGCCCTAACCAATCTGGACATTCATTCCAGGTGTGTATTTGCAATTAGTTGTTATTCAGAGACTGATGTAGGCCTACTGACTGAAACAACAGTCAGAACACAGTCATGGCAGGGATTGTTCACATCTTCCATGCTGGAAGGAGAGGTTACCGCCAAAGGGTCCACACCGAGCGCCCCAAACCTCTCCAACAGTACACAACAGAAGAACTGTACAATCGTTTTTGATTTGGACTTGATGACATCAACTTGGCCTACATTGCTGATCTGGTCAGGCCACAACTGCAGTGCAGAACCTTGCGGAGTCATGCTCTGACTGTAGAGGAACAGGCCCTCATTGCCCTGCGCTTTTACGCATGTGGAACATTCTATGAGGTCATAGCTGACAGCATGGGAGTCCACAGGACAACAGTGGGTGAAGTGGTGACAGCTGTGTCTGATGCACTGGCTCGCCTGCTGGATCACTTTGTGACTTTTCCCACTGATGGCCAGATTGCCAAAGTGAAGCAGAAGTTTTTTCTTCTGGGAGACATGCCCAACACCATTGGGGTGATCGACTGCACCCATGTACATATTCAAGCACCTCGTCAGAGGGAGTGGGAATATGTCAACAGGAAAGGGAGGCACAGCATCAATGTGCAACTTGTGGGAGATGCTGACCTTGCCATCACCAACTGTGTTGTGAGATGGCCTGAGTCAGTCCACGATGCACGTATCTTCAGAGAGAGCCGGTTGTTCACTGAATTCCAAACCAACAGGCCGGATGGAGTTATATTAGCCGACAGTGCCTACCCACTCCTACCATGGGTGATGACACCTTTTCCCACGGCCAACACTCCTTCACAGATGCGCTACAACAATGCCCATGGAAGAACAAGGTGTGCCATTGAGCGCTTGAATGGAGTACTGAAGAGGCGTTTTGCATGCCTCAACTATCTGAGAGTGGAACCCCAAGGAGAATGCCAAATAACACTGGCTTGTATTGTGCTACACAATATCGCTGTCCTTCGCAGAGTCCCCCTCTCTGACATCGATGATCCCCCAGAGCCCCTCGCACCTGCTGATGATCTAGGCCCACCTATGGATTTCCCTCTAAATGAGAGACTGAGTGGTGGTGCAAGGCGAGATGCTATTGTCTGCAATTACTTTTGAAAGGTGATGACAGATGATGGACTTTTTTCTGTTGAAGATATTTTTAATTTAATCTAAATTACATTTGTGATTGACAATCTTTGTTGTGATACTTTTATGAGCATAAACATTTATGTCATCAACATTTGGTTGAAAACAAAATAGGCCACCACAAACGTGAGCAAAAAATGGAAAAATAAAATGTATTTCCCATGAAGGCTAAAAATGGTGTATTATTTCAGTTAACAAACTTTGCCATCTAATTTAAATTGAAACATATTTTAAAATAAATTGTACAGTACATTTTGCTCTGGTAATCCACTGGAAATCCACCCCTCTGGTGGGATCAGGATAATCCAGTTTTTTGGGATCAAATTGATCCCAATCCTGTGTTGTCGGTTTGAACTACCCGTTTTGAAGATTGTATCCAGATTAAAGCTTGGATTGGATTTCCTGATCTGATCGGATATCAAAGTGATCCTAATCCTGTTTTTTGGTTTTAAACTCCCCAAAAGATAAATCTGATCTGATCAGATAGGGATTAAAAGTTTTGAACTCTTGGGCCCAGGGGATGCATGCAGAGCTGTCATTGGCTGAGATAAGTCCGGCCGTGCGTCACGCCTCCACCGTTCCCGGAAATGCATCCGCGGAGGAGCCGTGGAGGAACCATCAGTGTATCCTCGGTTATAGCTCCTCCAGAGAGCCTCCTCGATGCTCGATCCTCGGTCCTCGGTGTGCATTTAGAGAAATTAGATGTCCTTCAAAATGGCGCGCTGAAATTCATTTCCGGGTCACTACCGGAGGACCGAGGAGTCGAGGAGGGGAAATTTGAGTATTGAGAAGCCTCTCTTGCGTCTCTCCATGCTTCCCTGGTGGGAGGTACTAGTCGCAGGGAAACGATGCAAGTGAGGGAAGCAAGGATTTCATTTAACCGACCTGAGACGGGGCCCCTGCTTCTCGTGGTTTCATTAGAGGCTTCTCAATACTCAAATGTCCCCTCCTCGACTGCTCGACTCCTCGGTCCTCCGGTAGTGACCCGGAAATGAATTTCAGCGCGCCATTTTGAAGGACGTCTCATTTCTCTAAATGCACACCGAGGACCGAGCATCGAGCGTCGAGGAGCTATAACCGAGGATACACTGATGGTTCCTCCACGGCTCCTCCACGGATGCATTTCCGGGAACGGTGGAGGCGTGACGCACGGCCGGACTTATCTCAGCCAATGACAGCTATGCATGCATCCCCTGGATATTATTTTAGAAACTGCTTTCATCGCGTCGCGATGTTTCCAGTGAGAACAGCTGTAAGGTCCGTGCAGAAAGCAGAGCAGTGTGTATAATATATATCACTCAGTATAACAGGCCTACTCTCTTTATTTGCTTTAGTTTAGTAGATATCTACAAACAAAGAGTCGATATTTTTCTAAGACCATTGCTTCACATAATAAAATACACAACGGCGTATGCTTTAGGATCTGTAGGTGTGTGTGGTACAGTGTGTAAGTGTGTGTGGTACAGTGTGTAGGTGTGTGTGGTACAGTGTGTAGGTGTGTGTTGTACAGTGTGTAGGTGTGTGTTGTACAGTGCGTAAATGCGGCGGACAGACGGGTCTCAGTTGGTTTGGTGCCCTCTGCTTACTTTTAATAGGCCTACTTGTAAATACAATTGTTGGCCCGTAATTTCAATTCTCCATTTCAGCGACCAGAGAGAGGGGGGGATATATCCAGTCTCTGATTGTGTTACGTTATTATGAGAGTGCTCTCATACTTTAAATTATATTTATATAAATATATTTGTGTGTGTGGTCTGTAGCCTGTTATTGTCTCATTATACCGCACTCTCAATGAATTCAAAGTAAATATGTGGGGGAACAATGTTCAGCTGATCTAACAGAGATACAGCGCTATGACAAAACACTCGACAGCTGATGCAGCTGTTGCCACGTAATAATGAACGGACGTCTCTTTAAAATGACCGCTCAGAGGAGAGGAGTTCTCATTTCTTTAAACGTCTGCTGCTTCCCCTCCTCTCTCCTCGGTTCCCCTCCTCGGTCCTCCGCTCGCATCTCCTGTGGGCGGGTCTAAGTCTCGAGGAGGGGAGTCGAGGAGGGGAAATTTGAGTATTGAGAAGCCTCTCTTGCGTCTCTCCATGCTTCCCTGGTGGGAGGGACTAGTCGCAGGGAAACGACGCACGTGAGGGACGCAAGGAAGGAATCCATTTAACCGAAGTGAAACGCAGCCCATGCAGTTGAGGACATGTTTGTTGACAGCAGTGATTGCCTGTTGTCATGAAGCGTTTTTTCTGTGCTTTTGTCAGTGTTTGCTTTTATCAGCGTTATTATTGGGCCATTGTTATTTGGTGTCTTTGTCTACTGTAAAGCCATATGCTCATTTAAAAATGATTAAATGTGTGGTGTGATGCTAAAGTCACAGGGAACATGTTGAAACAAATCGTGCGGCCCTTTGACCTTAAACCAGTGTTTCTCAAAGCCCCTAGGAGGCGCAGAGGCATGACAGGGGGGGCACGAGAGACCAGGAGGAAAAATGGTTATTAAAATAAATAAATCATAATTAGAAAAATTATGGATTTGAAAATAATATGATACAGTATTTTTTTGACCACAGAATTATGGAGCATTGTTTTATTATCACTGTTCTAGCAAAGTGATTTTTGAATTTTTTTGAAAGGCTCACGTTCATATTGATGTATTTTAATAAATGTTAACTTGGCCCATTACGTGACTATTTGTGTTGGGGGGGCCTGACTTTTTTTTTTCTCCAAAGGAGGGGCCTGACAGAAAAAGTTTGAGAACCACTGCCTTAAACACTCAGGGGCCCATTGAGATGTTGCTGACAGCATATGGCACTATCTGAAAAAGCCCAACCCACTTTTCTTTAAAAGAATTAAGGGCATTTTATTTCCACCTCTGACAAGAAGAACAAGTTGACCACACACTGTAATTGCTCAAAGAGGACTTTAGTGCTGTGCTGACAGTGCTGTGCCATAAATTAATTATCCTAAAGCGCTTAGTGAAAGTCACTATAATGGCTTACACTGAAGGAGAGAGGGTGAATGGAGGTGAGCGGCCATGAGTACAAGGGGAAAAACTTGAGTGGCTGTAAATTCATACGGTGGTTATGAGTCTCATCAAGGCAGCTTGACTGAGTTATGATCTGCTCTGAGAATAGCGTTTGTGCCCTCGCTGTGGCCTCACTGTCTGCCTGAATGACTTAAAGGAGAGGACAGAGCAGCAGAGACTTATTGTCCTGTTTTATAGAGAAAAAAATGACCCCCTATCTCAAGGCAGCTGGTAGAAAGAAAACAGAAAGGGAAGGAAGGCTGAGTGAAGTGTGGTGGGAGGTAGCTTGTGTCTGTGTGTGTGAGGTTGTCACAGTAGCACCGCAGCCCCCTGGGGATGACCTGGATGATGGAAATCATCCATCTCTCTTCCTTTGTTGTCACAGCCTCTTATTGGCCTTATTTGGCCTTTCTGTCTTCTTATTTCTATTTCTCCTTCTCCACATAATCCAATTTGTTTTACTCATAAATATTTTACTGCCCTAGAATGTTCATTTCAGCTCACACAATTCCAGATGTATATGAAGATTGTGTAGTACATGATTTGTATATTGAACCTGGTATTAAGGTTCAAAACTAAGCTCGGAGCATTTTTATTTTCTGCTAAAGGACACTTGAGCTGGTATATGCAAAGATCATGTCATTAACAGTCTCTTTTAACACTTGAAAACCCTCTTGAGTTTCTGAATTGTGTCCCCTCCTCATGCGTAGCTCAAAGATGTTTTTGCTTTTCAAGGCTGTTGCCTTAATTTGGCTCCATACAGCGGACTGTGGGGCCGTGAGAGTGTTTGTGCTGTTTGATGTAACAAGCTGTCCTAATTACCCACTAACAAGTTACATGGAGGCCCAGCTGAGTACCAACATGCACGCAAACGTTATCGCTCCTCACTGCTCACTTCCAGTCTGCCCTGTTATAGGCTGTTGCTAGGTTACCTTTAATTGCAATCAAATTCTCTTCAGTTCAGTTCAAAATATTAAAAAATGCCTCATTAGGGAAACTGGTTTGCAAACCCAAGTGTAAGGATAACAAATTGTAAGTGATAACCACACATAGACCAAATATTTAATGTTATTGTTTGCTGCTGCGCACATTCTCCATGCTCCAGCAACCTCAACTGAAATAACCGTCTATTTTTCCATTTGAGAGAAAGAGTCCAGGCAATAATTTAACGGACTGAAACTGAAATCTTGCATATGAAAAATTCAAAATCATTGTGCAGAGATACTGAGTTTTGTAAAAAATAGATGACTTAACATTTCGGTTGATTGTTTGTGACAACCTAGCTCGCAATATTTTAGGCACATGATTTGATATTTAAATATTGATGATACTATTTTAATCACTTGTTGGCTAATATATCAACCGTTGTCAATGTTGGCAAAACATGGCACCAGGCTCTGAGCCAGCAAGACTACAAGGCATCATGGTTAATAGCTAATATTGCATCAAAAACCATACCATGATGTACAGTATATATATACTTTGATAAACCTAGAGTCTTCTGTGCTTTTAATAAGTCCTTTTATATGAATAATTCCCCCATTTAATTCACTACTAGTGCTACTAGTTACTACTGCTCTATGTCAATCCCAATGTTTTAAACATACAGTAGCCATCAATAATGAGCGTGTGAGTTAGAGGTGGTTATTCTGCATAAATCCCAGGTTATACATTAAGTGTGCATGAGGAGTGAATCCTGGGAGTTCCTGGTTTAAACATGTGAAGCTTTTGCCAAAATAAACTTGTAAAAGCAGATGAAGAGGAAAATATTTCACATTTAGTCTAAGTTATTAATGAGCCTGGGAGGGAAGCTCCCTTGATCAGGCAGACGATTGAGATGTTTCCTCTCCTACTTCCCCCATACTTTTTCAATCTTCGCTCCTATCCTTCCCCCTCTATGTAATTTGCCTGCACCAATTTCCTCTTTGTATCTTCATTTTTACAAGAGGATGCAGAGGTTTTCTCTGCTGCAATGGAAGATGTGTTCATTCATTTCACCTTGGCATCAGTGTGCAACTCGATTTTGACAAGAAAGCTACTGGAGACTTCTAGAATTGTGTGAGTAACATTGTGTTTTTAGACTTCTCTGTTTCAGTGTGTGTACTCTGTATCAATGCTCTGTAGTTGATCTGACTGGAATTGTGATTTCAAAACTCAAAACCGCTACAGTATCTGTCAGGCAGAAACTTGGGACAAGTCATTTGACTGAAACCTTAAAAGTGAACTAACTGACTGCTAGGGTTAACTTTGATTTAAACATTTGTAGAATACTAAGAGCTTTATTGAGTAGGTGTAACTGTATTAAGGGTTACATTCATAACTTTATAACTTAGGGTTTAATGTAATTGACTTAAAAGACAATAACACATCAGGAGGAAGCCAGTCTCGATTTCCTTTTGAGGGCCACCAGCTGCAGAGTTAACTAATTAAAGGGACGTTGCCCCACAGCTGTGAGAACTCAGGTGTCCATTTTAGGTAGCACTTTCCTGGAGCGTCAGCTTCAGCGTCAGACAGGCTAAGACTGGCAAAGACATTAGAGTCCTGTGGGAGTAAGACTGGCAAAGACATTAGAGTCCTGTGGGAGTCACGAGGGAGGCAAAGAGGAGGCAAATCCTACTTTGATTGAGCTAAGTATCGCTGGTGTTTTATTTTATTATTTTATTTGGTTGTTTAGCCCCTCATGCTATAATCATGTGTATTTTCTCCATTCCTGTTCATGTGTCTTCTCGCAATTATCACTGGCCCCGTGTATCTCGTAATCGATATAACCGGCCTGCTCTCGTCTATCCCACATGCTCCACTGAGATCCAACATCTAGTTTCAGGTGGCCTGTGGAACTGCCAGTCAGCTGTTCCTAAGGCTGACTTCATCTCTGGCTACGCCTCCCTGCAGTCTCTGGATTTCCTTGCTCTCACTGAGACCTGGATTACTCCATCCAACACATCCACCCCAGCAGCTCTCTCCACTGCATATTCCTTCTCCCATACACCCAGACCAACTGGCAGAGGAGGTGGCACTGGTCTCCTGCTCTCTCCCAAATGGAGCTTTTCCCTCTTCAAACTACCTAACTTCACTCCTTCCACCTTTGAATTCCATGCCGTCACAGTAACCCATCCTATACAGTTAACCATTGTTGTTCTCTACCGTCCTCCAGGCGCCTTGGGGGACTTCTTGGAGGAATTAGATAATCTCCTCTCACACATCCCTGAAACTGGCCCTCCCGCTGTACTTCTCGGAGACTTCAACCTCCAGACAGGGAAGATAGACGAACTAACATCTCTGTTAACCGCCTTTGCTTTCTCACTGTCTCCGTCCCCACCGACTCATAAAGCTGGCAATGTCCTTGATCTCATATTCTCAAGGAACTGCGCTACTTCTAACCTCTCTGTAAACCCGCTCCACACATCCGATCACTTCTTCATTTCATTCTCTCTACCCCTTTCCAAACATAACAAACTAATCTCTTCTCATCCTGCACTTGTCCGCCGTAACCTTCGCTCCCTCTCCCCCTCTACCTTTGCCTCGTCGGTGCTCTCAGCCCTCCCTTCCTCTGACTCGTTCCAACTCCTGCCTCCAAACTCTGCTGCAGAAACTCTCCTCTCTACTCTCTCATCCACTCTGGACTCTCTCTGTCCTCTCACATCTCGGCAGGCTCGTCAGTCCCCTCCTGCTCCCTGGCTAAATGATGCACTGCGTGCTAATAGAACCGTCCTTAGGGCAGCAGAGCGGAAACGGTGGAAATCCAAACACCGTGACGACCTCCTAACCTATCAGGCTCTCCTCTCCTCTTTCTCTGCTTCGATCTCTCAGGCAAAAAGCACTTTCTTTCAAGATAAGATCCAATCTTCCTATTCCAATCCTAAAAAACTATTTTCCATCTTCTCCACCCTCTTGGACCCTCCAAAAGCCCCTCCCCCTCCTCACTTCTGTCAAGCGACTTTGTTACCCACTTTGAAAAAAAGGTTGATGATATTCGCTCTTCTTTTTCTGACTCACCTTTACTCACCGCTGGGTTACCAGACCCTCCTTTCACCAACACACTTACCTCCTTTTCCCCTCTCTCTCCAAGTGAGGTTCTTACCCTCATTATCTCTGCCCGCCCTACCACCTGTCCTCTGGACCCTATCCCTTCAAACCTCCTTCAGACTATCGCTCCTGATATTCTACCGTTTCTCACCCATTTCATCAACACTTCTCTAACTTCTGGTCACTTTCCAAACAGTCTCAAGGAGGCAAGAGTAAACCCTCTCCTAAAGAAACCCACTCTCAACCCGTCTGATGTTATAAACTACAGGCCTGTCTCTCTCCTCCCGTTCCTGTCTAAATCACTTGAACGCGCTGTCTTTAAACAACTCTCCTGTTATCTCAATCAGAACAACCTTCTGGATCCGCACCAGTCTGGTTTCAAGGCAGGTCACTCCACAGAAACTGCTCTCATTGCTGTCACGGAGGAACTGCACACTGCCAAAACTGCATCCCTCTCCTCTGTCATCATCCTGTTGGACCTGTCTGCTGCATTCAACACGGTGAATCATCAGATCCTCCTTCGCACTCTCCAAAAACTTGGAGTTTCAGGCTCTGCACTTTCCCTCCTCACCTCATACCTGAAAGACCGTACCTACAGGGTGACTTGGAGAGGGTCTGAGTCCGACCGTTGTCAATTAACTACAGGGGTCCCTCAGGGCTCTGTTCTTGGTCCCCTCCTCTTCTCCCTGTACACAAACTCGCTCGTATCAGTCATTAGCCCGCATGGTTTTTCTTACCACTGCTACGCTGACGACACCCAATTAATTCTGTCCTTTCCCCGCTCAGAGACCCAGGTCGTTGCACGCATCTCTGCTTGTCTAGCTGACATCTCTCAGTGGATGTTTGCTCATCACCTCAAGCTCAACCTTGACAAGACTGAGCTGCTCTTCCTTCCGGGAAAAGATTGTTCCACTCTTGACCTAACAATCAACATCGGCACCTCAGTTGTTTCCCCGACTCAGACTGCAAGGAATCTGGGTGTGACCCTAGATAACAATCTGTCCTTCACTGCAAACATCGCTGCTACAACCCGTTGCTGCAGATACACGCTTTACAACATCAGGAAGATACGTCCCCAGCTGACACAGAAAGCGACTCAGGTTCTGGTCCAGGCTCTCGTCATCTCACGCCTAGACTACTGCAACTCCCTCCTGGCTGGTCTACCTGCATGTGCCATCCGACCTCTGCAGCTCATCCAGAATGCAGCGGCTCGTCTGGTCTTCAACCTTCCTAAATTTTCCCACACCACTCCGCTCCTCCGCTCCCTTCACTGGCTTCCGGTAACTGCTAGAATCCACTTCAAGACACTGGTACTTGCTTACCATGCTGCGAATGGATCTGGCCCTTCGTACATCCAGGACATGGTTAAACCGTACACCCCAGCGCGTGCACTACGCTCTGCATCAGCCAAACGACTCGCTGCACCCTCGCTGCGAGGGGGACCCAAGTTCCTATCGGCGAAAACACGTGGGTTTGCTGTCCTGGCTCCAGGATGGTGGAATGAGCTCCCCATTGACATCAGGACGGCAGATAGCTTGCACATCTTCCGGCGCAAACTGAAAACTCATCTCTTTTGACTCCACTTCGAGCGATATAACTATTAACGAAGCACTTTTATACTAATAAAGGACTGGCTTATCTAAAGCCAGTTGAGTAGCACTTGAAATGTTTGGCTCTATGAAGCCTGATGTACTTATATGATTCTGTTTTCTTCAAGTTTGTATTTTGTTGGTCGAACGCACTTATTGTAAGTCGCTTTGGATAAAAGCGTCAGCTAAATGCAATGTAATGTAATGTAATGTAAAGTTTAAAGATTCAAGTTCCTTAAGGACGCAGTTTGCACAAATCAAATTCTAAAAAGAATATTTTTTTACACACACACACACACAAATCCCTGGGGTTTGAAGCCCAGTGCAGTGGAACTCATCCCACCTTTTTCTCACGTGTTCTCATTCCTTACTCACTTGGGATTTCCTGACCCCTTCATTCCTTCAACTCTTGTCACCACTTCCCACTCAGGATGCTCCCTTCTCCATTTCCACCTGATACCCTTCTTTTTCTTCGTCTTTCAGGATCAATCCCAGGAAATGCTTCAATCCGATTCCACAGTTTGTCTTTTCCCCCTCCTTTCTCCTGCAGACCCCACCGCCACCTCCACTTCCCCCTGGTGGGGTTTTGTTCTTGATGAACTGCCGCCTCACAACTGTTTGCATCCTGCCCTTCGATGCCGCATCCTCATCACCTTCAGAGAATAGAGAAATTCAATATGAATTGCTGTCATTATTACAAGGCCAGGGTGAGAGAGAGGGAAAGTGAGAATGTGAGAGACGGAAAGAGATAAATGGACCAGAGAGCAAATGAAAGAGGTGGGAGAAAAGGATAAAATCTATATTCACTCCCTCTGACGTGCCGGCGATAACCACAGAGGCCAAACTCCTCTTTGAAAAAAGCCGTCTAAACGAGGGCGCGACAAAAAGCCCTGCGAGCCTTTCAGCCGAGCCTTACCACCACCGTCAATACAGCATGGCCACAGGCTCAGAGAGAATACAAAATACAACAAAATGGGAAAAAACACAGGCCAAGCATAAGACTGACATAAAGATTCTGGATTCAACAGCATGCAGGTTTCCAGTCTGCAGCCATCATTGATTACTCAATTAATTGAGTTTGAAACAGAAGAAAGACACAAGTGTTTTGAGTGTGGTTTATTCATGAAATTAGACACAGGCAGAAGGGAAATTGGCTGAGAAAGACCATGGAATGATGAGGGGACAGGGATGTAGAGGGACACGCATATTAGTACAGGCTGTGAGAAAAGGTAAAGATGCAGTGGAAAGTATTAAATAATAATGCTTCATGTCTTGTCACCCAAGAGATTATTTCTAGTACATTCTTTAAACATGAGGCGTTTCTTGGAGATTCTGTTTGTTTTGTAACCCACAGGCCGAATATAAAGAGGCCTCCATAGAAGATATTTTCCATTATACCTCAGTGTTGCGTTTATTTTTGTTCTTGGTCATTAATAATGTAAAGGGAAAAGGGCTTTCCGATACAGTACAAATACAGAATGAACATGGAAAATGTTAGAAATAAGAGAATTATGATTTCATGACCATTAACCTTTTTTTAATTTTGTTGGTGCATCAGCTCTCAGAACAGCTTTGAATTGAGAACACCTGTATGTAGTATATCCGTGTTTAATAAATGTAGAACTATTATAAACACATTTAACCCTTAATTGACATACAAGTGCAACCCTTAGAAATGAACATGTAGCATATTATTTAAAAACATTAAGGACCGCTGGAAGGTGCAGGTAAATTAAGTCTCGCTAATTAAAAGCTGTGATAAAATTGTCAGAATAGGACTGATACCCTTTATGGATTTTACAAACCCAAAACAAATAAAGGTTTGGAGAGGAAAATGGACACATACTTTATTCAGTATGATGGTTTACTACAGCTTGAGATATGTAAATGTGTTAATAATATTGTTGTTAATGATAATATTGACTAAGTGAGTACAGCTGTATTGCAATCAGAGATGATGTGTGCTGAAGGCGATGTAATACATCCCACACACATAAACATGAGCCATACTGCTGTGATCACAGGAGAACAAAGCTGATCAATAACAAGTAAATGATGAACTTGAGCTGATCTTAGCTAAAGCATTACTGTATATTTACTATTGTCATTATACCGAAAATATTGTTTTCAAGTGCCAGTGGCAATAAGCAGCAGATGGCTGCTGTGCCGTACCTTAAAAAACAATATTGTGACAGGGCAGCTGCAGTATGGGTCAGTGGTTGTGTGATTCGGCTTCGATCTACACCAGATGGGCCCTGAGCAGTGCTGGAAATCCCCTGGTATCCCCACAATAAAAAACAACACTGCCTCCATTTTACATCCAGGAACAGTGTTTATTTAGATAACTCCTCCAAACCCATTATCTAATGACATGACTCAATGAGTCACCATCCCCCTGATACTGCTAAGCGAGAAACATTGAGGTTTTGGCAGAGAGCGACTCGAATGCAGTGGAAGAGTTTCAAATGAATTTCAGAGAAGTAGAATATTGGAATGATTACAGCACATCAAATCTGTATTATCTCCGGGGAGAATATGTGACTGTGAGAACTACCTTGACAAACGTACTGAACTGCCAAGGCTTTTCCCGAAAGTACTCAGTTTTTTCTGCAGAAGGATTTGGTTAGAGTAAACAGATTTTCACACCAAAAACGTTATAGAACTGTTGTTTCACGTACCACTTATCAACACAAATGCTTCATGCTCACCGGACCATGACGACATCCGGTTGGAACTTACCTTGAACTCACCAGAGAACACAACCCTCTGGGGGCCCGTGAAACACAGATGTGTGGGAGGAAGGGCCCTAATGAAAAAACAAGACTGAAACAAGGGACTAACTGTGACTGAGATTTGTATTATGTGCACGTGAGACAGTGTTGATGCTTACAAATATTGTAAAATATAAGTATATATAAATATGTATTAAAAAAAAGACTAGTTGGTGATGTAAGGCTTGAGGTTATCGTTAGTTAGAAAGGACACTAAAACACCAATATCTCTATTGCTTAAATCATCATCCACCCTTACCTCATTGTCATCCATTCAGCTATAACAATGCTTTTGTTTTTCTATTGTCATTAGTCACATGGCTTGAAGAGATTGTATTCCATGTTGTTATTTGTCTGAGGACAGTCTAATATCATCTGGGAAAAAGAGTAGTGCAGACAGACTGGAATGACCAGATAAATGAATCATAACATGACATTTATTGCAACATTATCAGAAAATCTGTATGTGGTCGTGAATAACCAGAGCATTGTGGCCAGAATTGGTTGTTTTCTGCACTTCGGCAGGTAAAACGATTGTTCCCTTGATTGGGATAATTGAAGATTTTTCAAGGGATAATTTTTTTTAAATATTGTTAATATGATTTTTTGGGTTTTCCTAAACTTATAGCCAAAAAAGATCACTGTAATGCTTTGATTTTCTTCCTTTATTCATATTCAGACACTGAATTAATGAGGCCATATACCACAGGAGAGCCGTAGCAGATATGCATGTTGTATAAGCAGGCATACTGTATAGCTTTATAGCTATTTGGCGAGTTTGAGGCTCTTATTGGGCTATTTGATTTGGGTACAAACCAGAAGCTATTTGTAGGCCAATCACCAAAGATGGATGACCTCATGTATTCACAAAGCTTGGACCCATGAAAAACACAAGTAATTTGCTCTGCTGAGCTTCAATTTGAGCACATTAGAGTTGATGTTTGTAGAAAGCCAATTGAAGCCCCGACCCATAATGCCTTTTGCCATCTGCTAGGCATGCAGGATCCGAATGGGCACAGGCTGCTGTGTTCTTGCAGCCATTAGGTCCATTGATAGCTCTGCTGGGTCGCATAACAGCCAAGCAGTATGAGGCCATTTTATGTGACCAGATGTACCCTGTGGCGTCAACACTGTTCCTCTATGATGTTCCCCATATTCCAAGATGATAATGACTCCATACACACTGGGAAACGAGGGCAGTTTCATGAAACTCCAGGACGATGTTGAACAATTCTCATCAATCTGTCAATATCAATCCATGAGTGGACCTTTTTATAGCAGTGCAGTAGAAAAAGGTAAATGTCAATCCTTCGCTAAAACCCTCCAAAAATTAAAATGTTCCCATCTACGATAATGACCCTGTGTTTTATAAAAGTGCTTCCATAAAACATTATTAAGGTGAGGAAAGAACAAGTGGCTTTAAGGTGACTTTTGATATTTCAGAAATGTATGAATTTGAAAAGAGAGTGATGCAGAGACTTGGCTGATAGTGTTTTTTTTTTTCAATCTGTGACATTTAAAACTACTTTATAATGAACTAAAAACGGTCCTGTTTTTGCTTTTTATTCACATCCTATTGGCCGTTTTGCGAAAAGAGCAGGGAACAGCTAATATAAGAGATTTATTTCCTCGTTCCTTGTTTTTCCCCCTTTTACTTTCAGTTTATTTTCGGGCAGGATTGAAAAATCCATGTAGGGATAAAACTGAGAATTCATCTTGAATACAACATGTTGTGTGTACATGGCACTTTGACCTCTGAAGAACAAAACCGCTGCCTCCGTCCTGAGATTAGTCACTTTCAGTGGGAAGGGGGGCAGCAGCCTATATGTTTCAATCGATAAAAATGTCATCAGGGACAAACCTATTTTCCTCAGCCCTGTTGTAGATAAATATTGTTCAATCCTGCACTGTCAATTCCCCTATTCTTTCAAATGTAGACCCCAACACTTCTCCCTCTCTGCTCCATACATGGATATACACACACACACACACACACACACACACACACACACACACACACACACACACACACACACACACACACACACACACACACACACACACACACACACACACACACACACACACACACACACACACACACACACATCACATATCACATATCACATCATAGCTTTCATCAAGAGTGAAATACAAAAATCCCAGGAAGGTGTTCCTGCTGGTGATGGTGTTTGTATAGATATGGATTTGTCAAGTGCTGATGAATTAGATGTTTTGAAACGATAACCCCTATCAATCTTCTCAGTCCTGCTTTTGGTAAATGCAATGGACCCGACGCACGCTGAACACACACAAAATCAATGACACAGAACTCTTGCACACACACATCAGAAAGAGGGTGACAGGGATGGATATAAAGGGAGAACGAGATATGGTTTACAATTCCTGCCTACCCCCATACAGAAGCCTTTCGCATAATAACTGTGATTAGCTGCGATAGTGTTTCGACGTCCCGCACGCTTCAAAAGAGCAGGCAGCGTATTAGCAGATGATTTCAGGGCTCTGAAACATACAAACAACTTGACATTTTGCGCTGAATGAAAATTGAGACTCGGTACATATATTAGCCTTCACCGAGGAATAGAAAAAAAGTGCTGCAGGTAATGAGGGCTTTAAAATGGAGGCACTTCTTTCTCTATTCTATAGTCGTACGCGGTGGAGTCGGATTTGTCCACTTTCAGGCTTTGTTTGTGAGTTTTTGGCCTTACAGAGGCTGATTATAAGAATCTTCTCATCAAAGATAGCTGTTTTTCTTCGGCATTAGATATAAATGAAAATGTTTTTCCTTCAAACGTTGCTGAGGAAACCAATAACGTTGAGGCTTTCATAGTTCCCACTGTTACATTTATTAGTAATGAAATGTGTCTGTGTGGGCTTTTAACAGAATGTGTGTATGTGTGAATACGATGTCTTGATTTAGACTGCTGGGGCATTGTAAGGGTGCACATCTGTTCTCCAAGCACCACACTATGACATAAATGCTGGGCCTCAGCTGTAGAGAGCTTCTCAATGGGGCCATGTATCACTCACATCGGTGTCATGACTGGACGAGGGCCCTGTGTGTGTGTGTGTGTGTGTGTGTGTGTGTGTGTGTGGTGTGTGTGTGTGTGTGTGTGTGTGTGTGTGTGTGTGTGTGTGTGTGTGTGTGTGTGTGTGTGTGTGTGTGTGTGTGTGTGTGTTTGTCCATGTCCAAAGGCAAATGAGGGACATCAATTGAGAAATTGACAAAGAGTGGTGCATGGATGTTTGTGTGTATGCAGCTTGCGTGATTGTCTATATGTGTGTGCGTCTGTGTAAAGTGGGCAGGTGGCCATCACTGGCAGAGTCTCTCCTCGAGGATGTGTCTGAATACAGAGCGGTCGTTGTTAATGGAGGGCCTGTCCCTCTTCTCTCCACATCTGAGGGTCCATACAGACCTCCACAGGCGGCCGCTTCACAGTGCGTGCTGGCAAGACATTCAGCCCCATCACACTGGGACTCTCTTCCTGAACACCAGGGTGTCAGGGCTTTTCACACTGCAGATCAGAGTCCTTGCCAAGACGAAGAATAGGAGGAGGTCTGAGGGGTGTGTAGAAGCAGGAAATGGTATCAGGATAAAAGATGAATGGCTGAATAACACATCAGCGTTTTCAGCAGGAAAATTGGCCAATCTGACACTGACTGCCCTGGCATTTCACAATTACGTATCTATTTTGAGTGTGGGGTCGGACAAATGTACAAATATTTGTAACATCACAATTTCCAAAACGTTGCCATTGCACGGGATAGAGTTAATATTTTGTGACAAATCTATTAGTGTAAAGGTCTGAGAGAAGTACAGGTCAGGAGGAGTATTTTGACAGGATTTGTGCATTGGACGCCCTGTTATTTTATACATTTATGCAAAAGCAAGAGAATGCATTTTTTAAAATATTATTCTGAATATTATTATGTCCCTTTCAAGCCTTGATACATGTGGCCCTGGAATTTTTTTAACCAGTTTGATGTTAGTAATACTCACAATGTTTATTCTTTTCTTTGCAAACTTTCCACGGACAAATGTTAAAACTTAGAAAAAGTATCCTACTTAGGCCAAAAACTCTCCAATTCACCTTCTTGCACATAAAAGACATAGAAAAATAGATCTATTGTGCAAATTGGAAAGTGAGCTGTGGTGAATCAGCCCTGATTATCCCTTACAGCGAATTACCCCCCACTGCTACACTATGGGTCTCAGGCACATTCAATTGGAGCAGTGAACCTTTCTGAATTAGTTTTAGTGGAAAAAACAAGTCATAGAACATCAAAACCTACAATACATGTTTTCAATTATTCTGTGAGTCAGTTCAAATAAACACCAGAAGAAGTACGATTTTTGTTATTGCCAGACAAATTCAGTTATTCGTAGTTGTCTCCATGTTTGTCTGTACACTCATCTTTCCCCCTTCAATAGATCCTTCTGATCAAGTGTGTCAGTTCATGCTCATCATCATCTTTTGGTGTAAGGTGCAAAAAGTGAGGATATCAGTTTTAGTAGTTTTATTTCAGAATATGTGACATGAAACTAACTGGTATCCTGAGATGAGTGGTATTATTTTGAGCAACGCATTACGCTGCTGCACTGTGGGTAGTCTGGCCAGGGAAAGAATACAGAAAAGTATTTTAATATGAAATATGTCCACCACATGCTACGTTCATTTGTAAGCTTGTAAGCAAGTTAACTCACCAGACCACGTACAAAACAACTGCTCCCCCAGGCCAGGTTTTTAATTAAGAATTTAACCAAAGGGGTTATTGTGTTCACTGTGTGACTGAACACAAGTTTAAACCGTTCCATGTTCTCTTTACTATGCCAGCCTTTTGAACCTGTCTGACACTTGTTTGTGTTATTTGGACTAATTTGGAGACTCTGATTATTTTTAACAAATTTGCCCTTTAGATTTGGCATTGAGTTTTTCAGTGGGATAAGGAAAGGCCGGTATGATCCAGGGATATAACCTGGTCTCTGGACTTGAGCTATTCTTAATGAAGATTGATGATTCCCAAAGTTATTTTGATTTACACCAAGATAAATAAATAAATTACATTTAAACACTTCAAACTATGGAGGCCTAGATTGTCGACACATTATAGTCACAATACATTTGAAAATAAATCTGAATTGTATGCAGTATATCTTGGGTTTGTGTGTACTTGCCTGCTATCCTCCACTATCCAAGTGAAAAACTAAGAAAATGAATTATTCATTTTTGGTGCATAATAGGTCCTCTCAAATGTAGTATCTGGAAAGAGAGTCCTACATTGCCAACCTTACATAAACAATGCTAAGTGGGGGATAAAAGGGTAAACCTCTTGTATCAAAAGCTTTGGTGTGCTGTAGTGTGCTCAGTGCACCATCCAAGTCTCTCAGATGTAAGTCAATGGTTGCCTCGGCAAACATCCACTCATAGAAAGATATGTACTTTATTTATCCCAAATTGGGAAATTATTTAGTTACAGTATACAGTGTGTTCAGGCATTAACATATTTAAATCTTTAAAGTGATGGAAAAAAGTATAAACATAATAAAATGTAATGGAATACCATAAAAAAACAATAAACATCAGCAAGTCTATACATAAAGTAAAAAGGACATGCACCACAAGAAGACTCAATATACAATGTTCTAGATCATTTGGACTGTTCTAAAATATTTTTACTGTATGCTTCAAGCTTTGACAACTTTTTCAGACATAGTATCTTATGATATCTGTGGTAGTAAATATCATTTTAATACATAAACGTTCCACAAAGTAATGATATTTTGCATCCTTTATTACAACTGAAAAGTCATCCGTGAAGAAATCTCTATTGAATCCCCCTACTTGTTTCCAGTTGATGCATTTCCCACTTTGTTTCTGTAATATCACGGACCCCCTACCTCTCACCTCAATTATTGCCTCCTTTGACCATTTCTCCTCATTAAGTATTCCTCCCATTTCACTGACAGTTTGTTGTTGCACTTGTCTGACTAATCAGAATCTCCTGCTGTTTGAATGAGAATTAACAGTGTTATGCAACATTGTGCCATAACAGTAATCATTAAGTTCAATTGATTGGCACATTAATCAGACAAGCTAATTGGACAAGCACATGAATGCTAATAAGTGTCTGATTTGACAGAAGCAGAAATCTGTTATTAGATCATACATCATCATTACCCTCAAACTACTGTACCCTGTGCGAATACCAAGTGCGATTGTGTAATATCATGTATATTTCTCAGATAGATGAAGTTCCTCATAATTACGCTTTAATTGGAAGAGTATCACTGAGAGTTAGGGGTGGGAGTAAATGGGACGAAGTTAATCTCAGAGAATATGCAACTGGATGGAGTTAAGGGTAGAGGAAGGTGTGAGGTTTTGTTGTGTTTTTCTTTTGTTTCTGCATCAGCATTTTCTCCAGCCGGCTTTATTTGGGCAGTTAGCGACATCATTAGCGAGATTCTTGGATGTTGTCAGACCTTTTCACCTCGCAGCAATCAAGCCCTGCATCATTTCCTGCAGACTTCCAAGATTGGGCGAGTCCCCGTGGTATTCAAGTTCATTAGTAAGGTGATGTGACAGCGCAGCAAATGGCTTTTTCCAACATGGCGGCTATGAGAAAAACTGTCAGAGAATCCAAAAGGAAGAGGCTAACTTTTAGAAGTTATCAGCAAATACATCCCAGAAACAACCAACGACTGTGATGAACTCGCATACACTTACTTTCCATTATAATTTAACCTGAGTTCAATGTTTTCCAAATCAAACTTTATAAAGGGTAATGCCTCTTCTCTAGATATGGCAGGGTCGTTTGGTCAGTCGGACTAAACATCTCAACAGTAACCATCGGATGGATTGGCATGATATTTTGTACAGTTATTTGGGGCATTTGAGGATGAATCATACTTACTGTGGAATCCATCATGAAATTCATCCTTTGACCCTTCATCTATCACCATCATCTGATCAAACATTATAATATTATGTTAGCATGCTGACGATAGCATTCAGCTTGACACATCACTGGGCCTGAGTCTAACCTCATTGAGCTACTGGTGTGGCCGAAGACTATTATCCCTGTTACAGTACATTTGAACATGATTCCTCTCTGGTTAATTGGCTTCTGAAACATTGAGAATACTCTATGCATATGTCACATTGCTGGCTCTAAGAGGTCCCCTGGGTTGTCATACAAAGCGGCCGTCTTGTGGTCCTACGGTTGGACTGATCGGCTCTCCTCTCCAGAGGGCTGGCGCTCTGCCCGGCAGAAAACTCCATGCCCTGCAGAAAAAGCTGGATCAATTGACTGTCAGCATATGCAGCTGCAGGCATTTGAAATACGCTAGGCACAATTCAAACATGTGCCACCATCCTGAATATGTTGAATTGATCCATTGATCTGTGGCAGCTTCTATTACTGTGCTAATAGGCCATGCGTACAAACAAAACTGTAACCAGAGGCCATATGTACAGATGATTATTGTGTGAAAGAAACCTATTGTTATATCATGAAGTAGCAAAGACCCTGATTAAAAGAAACAATAGAAAAAACAGGCTCTACAGCATCACATCTAACATCTAATCTGCTCTACCTTCTTTGCAGCTGTAGTGACTGACAAGTGCACATTTACATGTTGTATCTGTTGGTATGTTTTATCGGGTCACGACTCACACTGGGAGACTACTGTGCGCCTCAGATATACAATATTTGACACAGTTATGTTGATTTATCCAAGTACACACTTCTATCAAGACTATCCCCAGCAAGAATACAGCAGAATATCAGTACATTGATGCTCCATCCATTAAATTAAACAGAGGATTTCCGAATTATTCTAATTGGCAATCTGTAGAAGTGAAGATAAATACGTGATGAGCCAGAGAAAAAACTCAAGATTTTCTTTGACAAAATGTTTCCAACATGTCATTCCTTCTCTCTGTTTTCGCAGAATCATCTGGATTATGTAGGTACTTTTTGACTGTTACATTTTCCCTGGTGGAGTGTCCATTTCTGTGTGAGAGTATTTATGTCAGCCGGTTGATTCTGTCGTGCCATGTGGTCGACATGTTTATTTATGGCATCAAAACATTGTTTTCATGCCAATGAAAAAAGGAAAACGCTTGAAAGGTTTGGCTGCTGTATTCAGTCCTCTACCTGCCACTGTTATCAACGAGAGCGTATGTGGAAATAAGGAGAGGGGAGAGACTTGCAGACAGTGGTAGACAACATCTAAACAGCATTTAGTGTAAATACAGAACAGCTGTTAGCAGACTGATTTTGTAATCATGCTGTTGTCTGGAAACACAGAAAGGTAAGTGTACACCTAGACAGTCTGGGCATAACTGCAGGTGCTTTAATTAGAAAGTTAATAATGAAACAGAATGGGTGAGTGAGCCTAAAGCTGGAGAAAGGACTGGTGGCCAGACTGTGGGGGGAAGAAATGTTTCTTAATCATAGCTTTGTGCCTTGAAGCATGGTTAGTTTTAATGAATGATTGAAAACCAATCATAAATGGTGGTACATTAAAACTTCAGGATGCCAGATGACCTTTTTCTTTTTGAAATGAGTGAAAAAGGACATTCCAGTTAAAAAAAGAATTCGTATTATGTGTTTTCCCCTCTTATACAGCCAATCTCTACGAGGTTTCAATTAAATTGTCGTACTGTGTTCTTCACTTACTTTCCTTAATCTCCCTCTTGGCTTTTGGCAAAGTGTGATTTTGTGTTTCCCCGATGTCATTTCCAATTTAATAGAAGTGCATTTGTGTTCGCCTATGTTATGAATTAAAATGGAGTTCTTTATGGGCAGAGATGCATGCTGCTATGGTTGAGCAGACCTTCATTCAAACTCTCTGTACCTTGAAGGTGAATTGTCCAGTGCTTATGTGAACTCCATAAATTGAGTTGTAAGAGTTCTCCCTTTTAGTGTTGTTGAAGGTAAGGCTCCAGACTTGCCCTTCAGAAAGTGTTTTCAGCAGTAGATAAGTCAGTTCACTCAGAGGATTCTATTTTCTTAGGCAACCTTAGAACCACAGTGGTGAGTATTATCTTCATTAGGAGAGACAATGTCATGGCCACTTATGATTCATTATACAAAAATCCTAATTTAAACCCAGGCAATTTGATGCAACTGCTGTGGAAATAAAAACAAAAATAATACAATCATCACTCAAACATTTCATGACTCAAATATGACTCATGGCGGCTGACAGATCTGAAATCTTTTAGATTTTCTCAGCAAGGCCTTGTGGTTTTGGGCTTTAGGATTGGAGATGTTTGAGGCTCTAATGAGGACAGCCAAGAGATCTGTGGACCCTGCAACCCATCCTCTCATTTCTCCACAACATGAAAAGACAAGCAGAGAACCGCCTACAACCCATCCCCGAATAAATGATGAAGCTTTTTGTGCCTACAAACCCTTTTTTTGGAACAACCCAACATTCCCTTGGAGACAAGACAATCTTTCAAATCAAAACTAAAAGACGTTTTGTTCGTGCTGCCCCTAAAATGATTCCCAGCTGACTCGCAGCTTGTAAGTCCTCCCAGAAGCTGTCCCTGGGACATTTGGCAAGAGGAAAGTCAGAGACAGTTACGTAAATGCTAATGAGTGCCTGGCATTAGACTGATAGAGCCCATGGGTGTTCTCTGCTGACTGTCTTGCATAGATGCGTATATGCATTATTATTGTGCTAAATTAGTACATGCATCTGTCGGTCTTCAGGCTGCTGATGGCTCGTCATTCACGGTTGGTTAAACAAGGCTGGTCAGTCAATGTGAGTCTTCTACTTCCATTCAATCTCGCTTTCAGCCCCTTCAGCCTATGGCTAACAAGTTGCCACCCACTGCTGTTTTGGTAATGCCATGGTGCTGACGCCAATGACACTTTGTTGTCATATTAGAGGACTGCTGAGATGCTAATTATCCATTGCTAAACCCTGCCCGCCTTGGTTACTGTTGCTACACCTACAATCTTTCAATTGCTTCATGCATTCAGTCTACAATTATTATGATGTCAGATTTGACATTTGACACTCATAGAAAGATAGAAAAAGACAAAAGCAGGGTTCTCATTTTTGGTTAACAACTGTCAGAGCTGCTGTCAGAAAGGACAGCTGTCACATTCAATATTTGTATCTAGCAGTTTGCAGTAGGCTTATTGGTATTTAGCTAGCTCACTAACATTCACTCCTCGAGTTAAAAGCTCTGTGTCTGTACTTTTAATGTAGCCCCATGTTTATCACTTTAGCATGTGGAGAAATCCACCAATGACCATTACACTTATTAAGCTAATCATTGTTAATGACTTAAACAGTTATAAAGCATCACATCAAATCATTTGTACGAGGAAAAAAGCCTAGCATTATCAGTGAAGTTTTAAAATGGAGGCACTTGCTTTAAGAGAGAAGTGGAGAGGTTGACTTTGTGATTTTCTAGCAAAAATCAGTAAGGGCATTTCAAACGGAAAAATAAATTGAAGTAATAATTCTCACTCATCCTGCTGGTGAAGTAGTTTAGAGGGAAAGAGCAGAATTACAATTTTGCTCTTGGAAGATTTAAAGGGAGATGTTAGATGCGGTGAGTTGTATCCTTGGGAAGTTGGGATGTTTGCCAGTGTCAGCATCTTCGGTGGCCAGACGATTTTAGAGCCCCCATGTGTCTGCCATAGAATGTGATTATGTTTCGCCTTCATTGGTTTTGCAAGCATTGCACGTTTCTCTTGCAACACTCTGCCTGTCGTGACCCAGGTAAATATTTGTTGGAAGGATTCACAGTTACCCTAAACTTGGAGTGCATCTGCTATTTTCCAAAGTGCAATATATTTCCTTCTTTTTTGACACAGGGTCAAAAGTTTTAAGTGGAATATTTCTTCCAATTTATAGATCATGTACTTCATGCTCCTGTTTCATTTATTTTACTTCTCACAATTCTTGCTATATATGTTTTCTCTCTTCCTCTACCACAGCTGCTGCTCCTATTAGTTGAGTCTCAATCCCTGAGGAATAAATTGCAATTTGAACCTGTGCTTTTAGAGGAAAGAACAAACCAGTGCTGATATTGTACAGATAAAACAACTTGATTCACAAACGTATTGGCAAAAAGTACGTCCAACTTTACTAGAGTGTTCTGACAAGCATATATCACAGATGGCAAACTCTGTTGGGTGATTTCCAGAAGTACAAACGGAGGAGTGATATAACGTTTATTTGCTATGTGCTGAAATGGAGAAATAGGACATGAAGAAATGAGCAGGAAGGAGGACATACGTCAAAGGTTGGGCGCAACAGATCAAGATGTCACATTGAAACTGCGGGAGCTTAGTGTACATACAGCAGGAGGCCGGTGAAGGGAAAATGATATCAGGGAATATCACACTGTCGCGAATCACATTTCCAACTCCCAGCTGGGATTGATCCGCCAACCTTCTGCTACCCAACCACACGCCCTTATTTTCTTTACCTCCTCACAATGCTGCTAAGACATTTCTCTGCAAGAAGCGCTGTGTCATCATGAGCAGGGGACTGTGGCACCAGTGTGCGATCAGGAGGTCATGGCTGTGACTGGAAGTGGTAGAAGAGGATTAGTGGCCCAGCGGAGGGGGGGGGGCAGCCTCCCTGCAGTGGAAAACCAGCTGGTCAGCAGGCGGGACAGCCCGCTCCATCTGCCGGTCACCTGCTCCACCCGCTGGGAGCCCTGGTAAATCTCTCCGCTTCCTGTAGCTCCCACAGATTATGTCACCCCGTTTGGTTTTACCGGACTTCGTCTATGATGGAGGTCTCAGAACGTAACATCATAATGAATCTGAAACCTGTACAAATATTTGATTATTTATTGTATATAGCACTTTGAATCATTTGTTATACATATACGAACTTGCACACGCTATTGAACTAGTTTGATTCCTCAAATTGCTTAGATTTTACACCATTAACTGCTCTAGAGTTCATCTGACCGATATCCGAGTTTGTTATATTGACAACTATATCTTCAGAATTTGATCCCGGATATACCTGATCATTTGCCCACTTCAAAGCTGGCAGATAACACTGTTCAGGAACTTCAGGTACAATTACGCGCTTATGTTTTTCAGGGCCTTTGAGGTTCAAATGGAATGCTTGAGTGTTTTAGGGAGCGTGCTTCAAAATTAACTATTTAAAACCAAAATACTAGGCCATAGTGAGTGTTGCAAGTTATTATTAAAAAAGACAGGCTTTGTTAAGATCCTTTCCATACTGTATTTAATGTTCAATTCAAACAAGGTTGTTTCTGGAATCTTTGAGGAATTCCCAGGAAATGTTATTTTCCCAAGCCTTCAATCACCCCAGTTCTGTCATAGCGTCTGTTTCGTATCTCATCCATAACCCAAGTCAGGTACCAAAACCTATTCGAATCAATGCGGCATTTTGTTTATACTGCTGAATCCATCTGACAGCTGCGGTGGGTCCCTGTCAAAAAGTGTTGTTTCTTTTCTTTTTTTTATCTCCCAGTCTCAGTCACACTAACAAGGAGTGAATAAACAGAAGGAATAGAGAAAGCAAAGACTCTAGAAATGCTTCTACCCAAGAGAGTCAGCAGAATTTGGGTTAAACTTTATGTCATAATCTTTTGAACTGTTCTCTGCTTAATCTGATATACATGCAGAAGTGTCGAGGAAAAAATGATAAAGCTTGCTGCGAGTTGGAGTAGCAGTTTTCCAAAATGGCTCGGTTTTGCTCATGTTGCCGCTTTTGTGCTCAACACTGAAAGCTGCTGTCTCTCCCCAACAATAACAGATGTCAGAATCATGTTCTTCTGAAAGTTTATAACTGCTTTGTGCTTATTGCAGCCATCTTAGGAGAAAGCCAATCGTGTTTGGTTGACTGTGACTTTGATTGGCAGGAACTTGGCTGTATTGTTTGGCCACTCATGTTATCACATTTGAGAAGCGCGGCTAGCCTGCGGCAGTAAAATCAAGAGGGGGATATTGGCTCCTGAGTAGCTGGCATCAAGCCTCTTTCAGACAGGCAATTCCAGGGGAGCAATTGTCTGGTTTAATTGCTCCAAAAAAGAAAGACAGAGAGGCGGTGAAACTAACAAGCTGTCTTGAATCAGTAATTTACAGGCTCTGTGATAAAAACAGATTTCTATTTTTCTATTTCTTTCTCTCTCTTTTCTCTCTCTCTCTCTTTCCCTTGCTGTTGCAGATATTTAAATATTCACAGGGCGGGTTATTGGGCAGGTATACTTTGCCAATTGTGATTTCAAAGACAGACACACACTGATTTCACTAACTCTCAGACTGATTTGATGGGCCAGAGCTGTCTACCCATTTCTAAACTAGAAAGCACTCAGAGAGCCCATACTTCTTCCAAGGCTGTGCAATCTTCTAAAGATGTTATTTCAAGACATTTTTAAATAGGCATCCGGATCTGCATCAAATAGACACACAGGTGAAAGATTGTATTTTTCTCTTTCACTTAGTCCAGGCCCTTTCTTGTGCTTTTAAGGAATTATTTCCAATAATTTGGTATTCCAAATGATTTGCCCGCAGGCACATATTTCCCAAACTTTTCTCTCGTTTTTGAGATGTCGCACTAAATAACCCACGATCTGGACCTAAGACCTGACCCACTTTGCTTGCTTTATCATCTTCATTCGTTCCTTTCACCTTTTGTGCTTCATTCATGAACTGCTTTAGTCTAAAATGTATCTCCTGCAGACTGTGACAGTCTGAGAAAGTTGGGGTAATTCTTTGGTAGGACTTAACTGGATTTGAGCAGTACAGAACATAATGCAGAAAAACAGTAGTCACCAGAGCGTCGGCCAAATGAAACATGAACCTTTGATCTTATCACAGATATTACTTTCTTATCTATTGTTGTCACAAAATGCATTCCCTTTTACAAAAAAATATTGATTTTTTTTCATAGGTTGCGAGTAAAATGGGACAGTACTAAAATCAATGTGCCAGAGGCATAAATAAACCCAAAATATTAAATAGTCATGTCAATTCATGTACACACATGAAGCCAAGCAGAGGGAAAAGGACATTAGGCAGCAGAGGCACATTCACAAAAACAAGTGTGTGGTGTGTGTAAGGCTGTGGACCATGGCTTATTCCTCTCCTCTCTGCAGCAGCCTCCATCCATATTCATTACCTCCCACAGCGATAGCAGAGAAAGGGGGAGAAAGCAGTAAGAGGAATGAAGATATCAGTGTGTACACATTCAAATAAACAAGGTGCACAGCGTTGTGTTTGTGTGTGTTTTTTTGTGAGTATGTATTTTCCTATGATCCCAGACAGTCTAAGGTTTGCAAACATTAACAGGGTAAACTAGAGACCATGAATAAGACAACTTATTGCTCCACTATTATTATCAATCTTCCAAACACACTATTTGCAGGGCATATGAGTTCAACTTTGTGGACTCGGCAACAATACGCAGGGTGATTAAACACGGATAAGGGAACATTCTCTGGTTCCTAATCATTAGCATCACAATTAAATTCTAACGGATATTCAAGCTCATACAAATATGATGGCAAGGTCCACTTAATCATCTGCAGGCTCAATTTGTCTCTAACATAGTTAAAATCTTACAGAAATCATTCATCAATAAAGTCACAATTAATATGGTTTATTCTTAAAAAGATTATCCTCACAAGAGGAATGGATGAATACGAGCACCTCCAAGAGAGAGGAGAACATACGCATTACTGTTACCTGCAGTACATTTTATTTGTGTCATTTTAGACAAAAGAGTGAAGACATTTCTGGCAAACGAGGCCTGGTCATCACTTCTTCATTGAGCTGTTTAAGGGTTAATGCCTGTTTTAGGTTTGTGTGACTGAAGGCAGCTCTGTTGGAAAAAACTAATTAAAGGGCTGCATTGATTAGGGCATGTTGTTGCAAGTACCAGGGAGATGATGAAATTCAACCCGGGAAGTCCAGTTTCAGTAATGCACTACATCCATGACTCTGAAGATGTATATGCCAAAACAGTGCACAGCGGTTTATAATATTACAAATAATTTCATCTTTTGGAGCAGTGACGGAAAGCTAAAGTGTAGAAATACAGCATTTGTGTTACAAAGTAATCTACTAGGATTTTGCACTTGCATGCATTTCATTGGACAACACAACACCTTACCAGATGACATCACATGCTAGAGTCTTTAAAGGGGATATATCATGCAAAATGCACTTTTTGATGTCTTTTATACATAAATATGTGTCCCCGGTGTGTCGGGGAACTCACGCAGCGTCAGGAAATAATACCCTCTCTCTTTTCCTCGGTACCCACATCTCTAAAAACGGGGCTACAACGGAGCTGATCCAGATGTGCGTCCGATATGACATAATATCGGAAATGTAGGCTGGCTTTACACCCACGACCCTATCAGAGCAGTGTGCGAAAAAGTACACGTCCCACCGTCCGGGACGTGTTATTTACAATATCGGACAAGTAGATCTGTCAATTGACTTGTCCGGCTTTATTGACAAATTATTGATACATTCAGTTTACAAAAGGCAGAACTCATTGGCAAATTGTACGTGTCCGCCATTGTTCGTTTAGAAGTGTTAATTTCGGTTCTGCTTGTCGATTCCTAAGGAAATGCATCTCGCCACTTTCTGTACAGTTAGACGGGGGCGGAGCGGGGCGGGAAGTGTAGCATAGTGGCAGGGTTGGAAAGCAAAACTCGGTTCCGAGTAGGAACAAATAACAATTGTCCGGTACCGGGATTAATAAGAGTTGTGAGGACAGGAGGCAAGGCCGAGCCCCGTGGACTGCAGCTCTCTCATATGCTCCGTATCAGCTGATCGCTGCATGGTGCAGCTCAGCGTCTCTCTCTCTCTCTCTTTCTACACACAGCGGATCTGCTGCCCGTTTAACAGCCTCATCTTTGTCAAACTTTCTTATGTTCTTTCTCTAACACGTAATGAAGGTTTTTAAGCGTTTTAGCTCCTGTGTTGTTAATATTGACCGCCATTTCCTTTATGAAGTGAAGCAGCCTCCTGTCCTCGCGCTGTCCTCACATCCCCGGACCCCCAGACTCGGAGGAGCACAGGGATGTCAGTATTGTTTATGAAGCAGGGTATAGAAAGTAGTGTAGTGCCGAGAGATAGGGAGTCGGAGGCGGTGCAATGGAGGTACAAAGCTTGCTTTAATGAGCAGCAGAAATGTAGATGTTGTTGGGTCGCAGCCCGGGACGACAAGAGAAAGAGCCAGGAGGGCACACAACATATAAAGGTAACCACATATATGTCCGTGTGGAAACAACACCCCCAACTCTAGTTCCATGTGTGGATTATGTAACCCAGTGTATTAAAGGTGGTCACCACACAAGCCCCCCCAGAATTCAAACATGGCAAAAAAATCCTCGCGTCCGTGGAGGAAGCACCACAGGGGCCGAGGAGGGTGGGGCCGCAGGTGAGGACCGGGCCATGGAACGGGCCGTCGGAAGGGGGCCGCAGTAGGCGTCGTGGCGAATGAAGTCATCACCCGCCAGTCGGTGAAAGCCGGGTCGCTGAGTCGCGACGGGCGTCAACAACCCGGTGGTCCCCAGCAGGAAGGAGCGCTGCCCGGCCGCAGGCGAGGGCACAGCGGCGGCGGGCATGAAGTCCTCGGGAGGAAGGAGCGCAACCCGGCCGCAGGCAGACGTGCAACGGCGGCGGGCACGAAGTCCTCGGCAGGCGTCGAGGCATCCCCGGGAAGCAGGAGAGCAACCCGGCCGCAGGCAGACGTGCCGCGGTGGCGGGCATGAAGTCCTCAGCAGATGTCGAGGCATCCCCGGGAAGCAGGAGAGGCCAGACAGGGTCCCGGAGCGCGCCACCCATGGGCCGATGGAGCATGGGCGACGTCCGGAACTGTCGAGGCGAGAGGGGGTCCAGGAGTGCGCCACCCAGGCGCCGATGAACGTGAGTGGCGTCTGGATATCCCCGGAAGGCAGGAGAGGCCAGACAGGCTCTGGAGCGCGCCACCCACGGGCCGATGGCAGCATGGGCGACGTCCAAAACCGTCGAGGCGAGACGGGGTCCAGGAGTGCACCACCCAGGCGTCGATGAAAACGTGAGTGGCGTCTGGAACCGCCGTGGAGGTGGTGAAAAATGTGAGAGTGTCCACCTGAGGTCAACCGGCTGGTCGAACCTCCTCTCCGGCACCAGAAAAAAAACAAAAACTCAAAAGGGTCGATAGCCGTTAGCTGTTGCCGTTAGCTGGCAGCCACCGGTAGCTGCTAGCCGTAGTTAGCCAACGTGGTTAGCTGCTAGTTGTCGTTAGCTAGCGCAGCTGGGACGTGCAGCCGCACGCCCCGAAGAAACAACCCCACGAGGTAGCAATCGGGTTCATCCCTACCCAGCAGGTCGTGCATCGTCCCCCCTGTAGTCGGAAGGCAGATGCGGGAATGGCGAGCAACATCCTCAGCCATTCCACGAGGCGCGCACCGAGCCTCAGTCCGCGTCCCTGTAGCAGCTACGGTCGACTCCAAAAAAATCCCCGGCATTTCGAGAAAGAAACCTGGGTTTCCTTTGCCGTGTTCGGGTCCGTCTCGGAAACTTCCCAAGACGCTGTCGGGGTCACCAATGTAGTGCCGAGAGATAGGGAGTCGGAGGCGGTGCAATGGAGGTACAAAGCTTGCTTTAATGAGCAGCAGAAATGTAGATGTTGTTGGGTCGCAGCCCGGGACGACAAGAGAAAGAGCCAGGAGGGCACACAACATATAAAGGTAACCACATATATGTCCGTGTGGAAACAACACCCCCAACTCTAGTTCCATGTGTGGATTATGTAACCCAGTGTATTAAAGGTGGTCACCACAGTAGCTACATTATTGAAATGAAAATACTATTTATTTACTTTTACAAACAGTGGGCAGCTGGGCAGCTGCAGCATGTGTATTGCAGGACATGTGTAAGCGTGCAACTGTCTTTGAGTTGTAGAAAAGCGCTAGGCCTATAGGCTATAAATATAATGTATTATTATTATTAGGTTATGTCCTATGTGTTGGACATGTGTGGTTGGACTCTGTCTCACAGGCAGGTTGCAGTGTAACATCAGAGGAGACTGGGCAAATTGTACATTCTCAAACTGTACCACTTAGAACTAACTAAACAATGCATAGATTATTTTTATATAATTGTATTCAATAACTGTAAGAAATTAAACAGTATGAAGTGATTTGTAAATAGGAATACAGATTTGACATAATGTTTTCATAAATATATTTTTCTCCCAGTTTGACTTATTTTTACCTTCTCAAAGAACCAGAATCGAGAACCGAAAATAACCGGAATCGAAAAGCAGAACCGGAATCGTTAAAATCCAAACGATATCCAACCCTATGTGTGATGCAGTAAAATCTTACCGCTCACTTACGTTAGCGGTGTCGTAAAAACCGTGGGAAAATGTAAAATACGATGACGAAGAAGAAGATTCCAGTGGCCCTAATTTTTGTCCATTCTGGACAAGTGAAAGATGTATTCAGACAAGTAAATTGCCAAACTCACTTGTCCATGGACAAGTACTCTCTAAAAACTTGTTCTCACACTGCAGAGATGTTGCTATCAGAAACAATGCCGACTGTTTTGGACGTAATATGGTCTGTGCATGTTTACATTAGCATCGCTAACACTCAGAGCTAACCTGTACTGCACAGAGCATGTGTGTGAAGAAGCAGGAAATAAAAAGGAACTCACCTTGTGGTATAACCGGCAAGAGAGAAAGCCTTTGAGCTCCATACTGTTTCAGAAATAATCCTTGATAATCCATGATATGGCGTGTAATCACAGCAGTATTTAGTTTAGTATCTTCCAGTAGAATCTCCCGCATGAGCTCAGCCCCCTCCTTTTTTTTTAATCAATTTTTTTTTTAAAGCTTTATACCCCAAATCAGCACTTTTGAAACAGGAAGTGAAAACGAGCGATATGAGGCATGGCTAGAATGGGTGATCTGTTTGGTATTTTGAGCAAAACACTTCATAGACATATTTTTTATATATTTTTATATATCTGAGACCTATGCTATTGCCTAAAAATAGCATGATAGGTGACCTTTAACATTTCTTCTGGATACCGAGGGAGAAGTTTTTGTCCAAATTCCAGGAAAGATTGTGCAAAAGTGTGTACAGTTATCATCACAGTTAAATGATTAGCACATCCTTCACCTCTTCGTTATGACACTTCTTCAGATGCCCGTGTGTGGCATGTGAAACGATGAGATCTGTCACTTATTCGCCCACCTCCTGCTCTATTCAGATGCTTTTAACACATCTGTTGACACATTTGTCATTCTGTCAAAATCTCTCTGTCCCATCCTATTTCATCTCCTACACGTCTAATCTCTCTTGTCTCTCTTTACCCTTGTTCAACTTTTTATTTCCTCAATGATTTGAGCACCGTGTGTCATCTCAGTTTGATGTCTTGAAATCCCAATCTATTTGATGTTAGTCATTGATTGGTATAATAATTTCTCATGTGCTGATTTCATTCTATGCTGAGTTTCATGTAATTCAACAGCTATGGATATTATATGATTCATAGTTGTAAAGCAGGCAATTAGCACCCATGGTCACACAGACTGGCACACACAGAGACTCAAGCCATGCAATTCCAGTGGACCACTTGATGGGGTGTATAATGTGTTTTCATGTTCAAAGCATTTTACAGTAGACTTTCTTAAGCGCTCACAACGGTTTGATCATCCACTTGAGCTTTACTGAGCTCAAGGAGCCCAGACATCTACCCAGCCCTGGACAGCAGAAACTTGGACTCATGCTCTGGGACAGAGGTTGGCGCACAATTCTCTATAATCTAGATCAGCGGTTCCCAATTTGTGGGCCGCAGCCCCCTAGTGGCATTGCAAGGTGGCCGCGAAATACACTTGCAAAACATTATGATTTGTGTGAAAACATTTTCATTATTTTTTAAGATTTTTTGGACGATTAGCCTTTATTGAAGATGACAGTGTTGAATGGGGGAGACAGAGAGGATGACATATGTACATGGTTCCAGGCCGGATTCGAACCTGGGTCCTCCGCATGGGAACTGAATCCTTATACATGGGCCAGCTCTACCAGGTGAGCTACAGTATATGGCGGCCCAACATTTTTGTTATTATGATTTTTATTTATTTTTTATTTGAACCTCCTTTCCTCTATTTCTTGATCCTCCTTACCAACGGGCATTACAGTCCTTGACAGCGGTCTGTACTACTGGATTAACAACGTGTCACATGTTCTGAATTGACCAATCAGGTCTTTGTTTAGCCTCCGTATTGTTTATGGTTGAATGTGGGCCGCAAACATTTTTCGATTCTTAAGTGGGCTCTGAGTTGAAAAAGGTTGGGAACTGTTGATCTAGAAGGGTCGGCGTCATGGGGGTCATTCGCGGGCCATGCCCCCCTAAATGAGTCACTGTGTCCCCCCAATGCAGGGTGGGCAAGCCTTGCCACTTTGCCGTTTAAAAAAAAAAATAATCATATAAGTGAAAACGTTTCCACTAAAGGTTTTTTGTGTGAAATACATCAGAAATAAAGAATACAAATATAAAACACAGCCTGAGGTGTGCTCACTGCTGCTCTTGGTGTGTTGCTTGACCAATGACCCCCGACTTTTGTTTTGTTATCATTACGTGGCTGTGTGTTTAGATGAAAGCCCAGTGGCGATCTGTTCATCTGTTACACTGATTATACAGTAAAGCCATCGAAAATAAAATGATATACAGTACAAGTAGCCTACTTCTGGGTCTCTGTGTTTCATTCAAGCTCGGCTCTGTGTGTGTGTGGCACGAGCGCATTTTGTGAGTGCGTGAGCGGTAACGTGGAATGTTGTTGTTAGCATCTGGTTAGCTAGCTATGCTAACGGATATAAAGAGCTGTTTCTACACCAAGGTGGAGGAGAGTCCTCTCCTGTCAGACTGAGAGGATCGTATAACCTCAGCTCAGTGGGGTAAGGACTCTCTCAGTGTTTAGATAGTTCACTTTAGTGTAAGTTATCTCAGTGGGTCTCAAACGGTTTGGTCACCATTTATGTAAACAAGTATTTGCGAGGAACACCTTTATATGATCATTATAGTTATTAAAAAATAAGAGAATAAATGAAAAATGGGTATGAAATACTATAGGACAGTAACACAAGAATACAGTTTAAAAGGGGAGAGATTAGTAAAATATCCATAAAGAAAAAGTAAATCTGTGTACAGTTCTGTTTCATATGGATGCTGAGAGATGTAGGCTATCCATAGATCTCTTCATTTAGCTCTCAAAGTGCACCAGATTGATGCATTTAACTTCAATATTTTAAAAATAATCTTCCCGGGGAGCATGCCCCCAGACCCTCCTACAGGAGGTTAGGTCCACCCCCACCTAAAACATGTTCACATGGTTAGGATACTAAATACATTTGCACACTTTTTATATGGTGGCCTATGTCCATATGTTTCTGTTTTGGTGGTCGTGCCACAACCGTGCATGTATGCACAAGTCATAGGTGTGCTATACAATAGCACTACACCCCTGCAATGTGTGTGAAATACACTTTACACAGCATGTTTTTTTAAATTGAAGTTGCGTTGGTGTTTGTGTGTTGGTTGTTGACGGCAGTGTGTGCCCCCCCTTGGTAAATGATTGCCCCCCCCATTCGATTTGTTCTAGAGCCGACCCTGGATCTAGAATCTAGATAGAGGTTCATATATGTGGCTGAGAAACACTCGCACTCTATACCACTCATTAATGGAGATTACGCTAATATCTTGATTCCTCATCTAAAGCCCTCAATAAACACAAAGACAAATACATTTTTTTATTTAATTTGAGCATTTCTGGGGGTGTTCTGGGGGTGTTGATGAACATACGTCCAACGTTCCTAATATCTGATGGTTTTTGCATATATTTCCCACTCTGTCTCCGCTAATTTATTGTCATATCAAACTCGCAAACTTTATACAGATCTCTACATATATATTTTTATGATTTATCAATTACTTAATCCTGAGAAGTAAGCGAGAACAGAATTCTTAAAAGCAGACTGTGACATACTAAATCTGCCTGCTTATGATTTACCTTTATCTCAGGCACACGGGCCTTTGTAATTTTATAGACAACATGGTTAATTGATTACTAAAAATAACAATTGACAGACTAAAAAGAAAATCAGGAAGCCACAACCCTACATTTGGCAGTGCTCTATACCAAGTGACCAGGAATGCATCAATATTACCTTCCCATTCAACCAACGTGAGGGAGAAAGTAAAACTAACTCACAGCATCTAATTAGTGTATTTCTGTAGCTGACGCTTCAAGTCCAATGTCTTCAATCACTTTCGGATGGAGAATCCAATTCATGTACAGTATGTTCTCTGCCCACACTAGCTATTAGCTACCTCCGCTTGCCTAATTACTGTCATTCATCCTTTATCAATGAGAAGTGGTGGGAAGCAGCTGCTACCGGGTAGCTGTGTTCTCATTTGCATCCAAATATACACACACACACAAACAAAATCCTGATGGTGACATTTTTTTAAATTTGACCTTTGTAAATGATCTTCTGCCAATAGCATATGTCTGAATATGGTATTCCTAAACTTCTCTTGGATCGCAAGGCGTAGAGCATTAATCGTATGTGTGTGTGTGTGTGTGTTCTTGCGCATGCAATATTCTATTTAAGGCTGTCTCTCTGACACCAAGGTGATGGCATACTTTATTAGCTCATATTCCCACCGGAGATCTCAACTGTGACATTGTGGATGCTGAACTTCTTTGTACCTTCTCATCAGTCTTCCCATCCTATTTCAGCTCCTTCAAATTATACTTCCCCCTCGCTACCCCCCTTTTCCACAGCTTTAATACATCTGTCATTCTTACTTCACTTCTCTCCTGCCCCAACCTCCCAATCCCTCGCTCTGCTCGGCCTTTTTGTTGCGTTTACAACAACCGATGCCTGTTATCGGTGAAATAACCCCGCCATGCTGCGCCTCCTTCGACAAACCTGCCTCTCATGACAACTGGCTAATTAGGTGTCACCGTGGAAAATGGAAAGTAAACGGGAGGTTGATATTGGAGAGCCATACATCTGTCAACTGTCTACATTTTGGAAAGAGAGGGGGAGGATGGAAAGAAGATTAGGTAGATTATGTGTGGGGGTCAGCAAAAGAGTGAAGAGCGCTGGAAGGACGATGAACGGAACCGGGGATTGTGAGGAATTAGGAGGTAGGAGGATTGAAAGCTAGATAAATGCAGGAGAAAATGAGAATATGGGGGAAGAATAGAAATGTACTGAAAGATGTGGGAGGGGAGAAGGTGAGAAAGTGATGCAAGAGGCAAAGGCCACTGCCGCTTTTCCCTGTGGCCGCTAATACAATCCTCCAGTGAAACCTCTTGTATGTAGACACATGCATAAGAACAAACACACACACACACACAAACAAAGGGCAGTTAGACTTCCTGATCGATTGAGCCATGCCCTGCTCTGACATCTCAGTGGGCCTCTAGATGAATGAGCTGACCTACAAAAGCAAAGAAAAAGAGGAAAGAGGACAAAACAAACCTTTGGATTTAAAATCTCAACGGTTTGTGCCATGTTAGTTACAGGTGGGAAGTAGTGTTTGTGTATAAAACGACATGGTAAGTTGGATAGAGAGAAATTGTGATTTTGGTTTTCTACTGAAATAGTTCAATCTTATTTTAAGGACAAGACTGATGTCTGACTTAAATTATTCAAGCAAAGCTCTACTCCTTTCTTAACCGTAACTAAATGTTTTATTCTACTATGGTAGCCATAGTAGAATAAAACATTTAGTTACGGTGACAGCTCTAAAAACAACTCATTAGGTACATTTTCTTATTCTGCCATGATTAAAACTGATACTGTCATTGTTATGACAAGCCCAATCATGTGCAGTATTATGCACAAACACTTAAAGAGGCCCTTTTAGAAATTATTTTGCAAAAATAAATTTATATTTCGCTTAAAAGAGGTGACAGAATGTGAGAAATACGACAAATGTTCTATGACTAAAACAATACATTTTCTTATATTTTCACCTTTTGCAACACCACTTGCAGGCATTGCAAGAGATATTGTCTTGCATGCTGAGGAATTAATTCGTACTCTGTTTGGCATTCAATTTCATATGTGTGTGTCTGCTTGTATCTTTGTGTGTTTGTCTGTGTGTTGTTGATGATTTCCATCTCTCTGTCTTTAACTGAACCACAGCCAGAGACAGATTTGAGCTGCTCCTGGTCAGCCCAGCACTTGAAAACCATCCATCACCTCTCAGCTGATGGTCCACCACTGGCCCGCCTGTCACTGCCACTCACACAGCAGCCGAGAGAACGACTGTTGTGCACTGAAAAGGGCACATTGACTATTAATTGGAACTGTGCCCATACTGAGCTTGAGGCTAATTAGCTGAGCATCACCAAAAGTGTGACCTCCATACTAATGGAGGATATTTTTGTTTGCAGGTTTTTTGGTCAACAGCAGGTTGCTGACAACAGACTCCCCTTCCATTCACATTTTCTCTGGTACAGTCATGAATGGTTAACACAATATTCACTCTCACAAATATTCAGCGATGATATTAATTGTTCATTAAAGCAATTAGGAATAAGAGCATCCAATCACTCAATCTCATTAGCTCCTTTGTTACATTACATTGCATTTAGCTGACGCTTTTATCCAAAGCGACTTACAATAAGTGCGTTCGACCAACAAAATACAAACTTGAAGAAAACAGAATCATATAAGTACATCAGGCTTCATAGAGCAAAAACATTTCAAGTGCTACTCAACTAGCTTTAGATAAGCCAGCCCTTTATTAGTATATAAGTGCTTTGTTAATAGTTCTATTGCTCGAAGGGGAGTCGAAAGAGATGAGTTTTCAGTCTGCGCCGGAAGGTGTGTAAGCTATCTGCTGTCCTGATATCAATGGGGAGCTCATTCCACCATTTAGGAGCCAGGATAACAAACCCACGTGTTTTTGCTGATGGGAACTTGGGTCCCCTTCGCAGCGAGGGTGCAGCGAGCCGTTTGGTTGATGCAGAGCGGAGTGCACGTGCTGGGGTGTACGGTTTAACCATGTCCTGGAAGGGCCAGATCCATTCGCAGCATGGTACGCAAGTACCATTGTCTTGAAGTGGATTCTAGCAGTTATCGGAAGGCAGCGGAGGAGCGGCGTGGTGTGGGAGAATTTAGGAAGGTTGAAGACCAGGCGACCAGCTGCATTCTGGATGAGCTGCAGAGGTCGGATGACACATACAGGTAGACCAGCCAGGAGGGAGTTGTAGTAGTCTAGGCGTGAGATGACCAGAACCTGCGTCGCTTTCTGGGTCAGCTGGGGACGCATCCTCCTGATGTTGTAAAGCGTGTATCTGCAGCAGCGGGTTGTAGCAGCGATGTTTGCAGTGAAGGACAGGTTTTTATCTAGGGTCACACCCAGATTCCTTGCAGTCTGAGTCAGGGAAACAACAGCGGTGCCAATGTTGATTGTTAGGTCAAGAGTGGGACAATCTTTTCCCGGAAGGAAAAGCAGTTCAGTCTTGTCAAGGTTGAGCTTGAGGTGATGATCAGACATCCACTGAGAGATGTCAGCTAGACAAGCAGAGATGCGTGCGACGAACTGGGTCTCTGAGCGGGGGAAGGACAGAATTAATTGGGTGTCTAGTGGTATGAAAAACCATGCGGGCTAATGACTGATCCGAGCGAGTTTGTGTACAAGGAGAAGAGGAGGGGACCAAGAACAGAGCCCTGAGGGACCCCTGTAGTTAATTGACAAGGGTCGGACTCGGACCCTCTCTAAGTAACCCTGTAGGTGCGGTCTTTGAGGTATGAGGTGAGGAGGGAAAGTGCAGAGCCTGAAACTCCAAGTTCTTGGAGAGTGCGAAGGAGGATCTGATGATTCACCGTGTCGAATGCAGCAGACAGGTCCAAAAGGATGATGACAGAGGAGAGGGAGGCTGCTTTAGCAGTGTGCAGTTCCTCAGTGACAGCAAGGAGGGCAGTTTCTGTGGAGTGACCTGCCTTGAAACCAGACTGGTGGGGATCCAGAAGGTTGTTCTGATGGAGATAGCAGGAGAGTGTTAAGCTCCGTAATTGCTTTTAAGAACTGAACCCACAATACAAACACGGACAGAAAACAGGAGTTTGCAGCAAAAGGTTTTATTTCCAATGGTGACAGGGGAAACTAACTGTGTTAATATATTCCAGGAAAGGGAATAAATCAGCGAGGGAATGGAGATCCTCAGCCGAGGCTCCGGAGTGAGCTGGGGATATCGCCAGGCAGACGAAAAGTGGCTAGAGCCTGAGTCTTTACGTTCCCGAGAGTGAGTTGGTTGGAGTAGGAGATGTGTTTGTCCTACCAGACTGGAGTGTGGCGAGCAGGGTTTTCAGAGCCGAGGGGAGCGAGCAGGCTGGATCAGGTAGCGTGGAGAGCGGATGAATCCGACGAGGAAGTGGCTGGACGTGGCAAGCGGAGGAGGTGATGATTGATTCTGGACAGAGAGACAAACAGGTAAGACAAAAACTTATTCCGGAGTTGTGTCAGGCTAAGCTAGAAAGCAAATACGTTTTACCAGTGTAATCTTGACGACGAACTGGTGAAGACTGGATGAGGAGACCGGGTTAATAAACAGGTGTGGATGAGTAGATGATCAGGATGAATGAGAAGCAGCTGCGGAGATGAATTGGCGGGAATCAGAAGTAGGTCAGCCACGCCCAGCCCGGGAGACAAACACAGACGCAGAAGGAGGGAGTACTGCAAATCCTTACAGTACCCCCCCCTCAACGGGAGCCTCCTGGCGACCACCAGGCCTGTCAGGATGGGCCCTGTGGAATTCCCTGACCATGACCATGATTCGAGAACGAGGAACCCAACAACGTTCCTCCAAGTTGTAGCCCTCCCAGTCCACTAAGTATTGTAGACCCCTACCCCAGCGTCTAACATCCAGGAGACGCCGCACGGAGTAGGCTGGATGGTTATCGATGACACGGGGGGGAGGAGGGGGAACGGCCGGAGGGCACAGGTCGCTGATGAGAGCTGGCTTGATTTGAGAGACATGGAAAGTGGGATGGATTCTCATATTTCTGGGGAGCCTTAAACGGACAGCAGAGGGATTGATGAGTCGCACAATGGGGAAGGGACCAATAAACCGAGGGGACAGTTTCTTGGACTCGGTGAGGAGGGGGATGTACTTGGCGGACAACCACACCGATTGGCCAAGGGCGTAAGGGGGAGCAACCTGTCGACGGCGGTTGGCCGACTGTTGACTCCTGGCGGAAGCTTGGAGGAGGGCCAAGCGGGTGTCCTTCCAGATCTTGCGGCAACGTTGGACATGTTGCTGGACAGAAGGAACAGCCAACTCACTCTCCTCTTCGGGGAACAGGGGTGGCTGGTATCCCAGAGAGGCTTCAAAGGGTGAGAGTCCCGTGGCAGATGAGGTGAGGGAATTATGAGAGTATTCCACCCACGGTAGAAGGGAGCTCCAGGTCCTCTGATTACTGTTGGCCACACAGCGGAGAGCAGATTCCAGGTCCTGATTTGCCCTCTCAGTTTGGCCGTTGGACTGGGGATGAAAGCCAGATGTTAGACTAACTGAAGCTCCAAGAGATTGACAAAAAGCCTTCCAAATCTGAGATGTGAATTGTGGACCACGGTCGGAGACAATGTCAGCTGGGATACCGTGTAGACGGAAAACATGCTGGGTTAGATGCTTGAGGTCTCCAGGGCTGAAGGGAGCTTGGGTAGAGCAACAAAGTGTGCGCACTTAGAGAAGCGATCGACGACTGTCAGAATGGTTGTGTTCCCCTGAGAGGGAGGCAGACCGGTGACAAAGTCCAGGGCTATATGTGACCAGGGTCGACTAGGGATTGGAAGGGGTTGGAGCAGCCCAGCGGGTTTCTGATGGGAGGCCTTGTTCCTAGCACAGGTTGTGCAAGCTGACACAAACTCCCTTGTGTCTCTGTCGACTGTAGGCCACCAGAAGTGTCTTCGGAGGAGAGAAAGTGTTCGATTGGCACCGGGATGATTAGAGAAACGGGAACTGTGGCCCCACTGCAGGACTTGGGAACGAACAGAGTCAGGAACAAACTGACGGTTAGGCGGACCTCTTCCTGGGTCGGGTTGTTCCAAAAGGGCCTCTTGAATGGAATTACTAATCTCCCAGGTGATGGCTCCCACAACACAACTCAGGGGGAGTATTGAGTCAGCAGAGGTTACTGGACTCACAGACGAGAACGATCTGGACAGAGCATCGGGCTTGGTATTTTTGGAACCAGGGCGATAGGTGAGGGAGAAGTTGAAGCGGCCGAAGAAGAGAGCCCACCTAGCTTGGCTGACTGGATGTATTCCAAATTGTTATGGTCCGTCCAAACCAGAAATGGCTGCTCGCTGCCCTCGAGCCAGTGTCTCCACTCCTCCAAAGCCATCTTCACTGCCAGCAGTTCCTTGTTGCCCACATCATAGTTTCACTCCGCAGGGGAGAGACGGCGAGAGAAAAAAGCACACGGGTGAAGCTTGTTGTTTGGCCCTGCTGTCTGAGACAGGACAGCGCCGACTCCGATGTCAGATGCGTCAACCTCAACAACAAATTGTCTGCTGGAGTCCGGCTGGATGAGGATGGGGGCAGAAGTGAACAGAGACTTGAGTCTGAGAAAGGCCTCGTTAGCCTCAGAGGTCCAGGAGAACTTGACCTTGATGGAAGTGAGACTGGAGAGTGGAGCTGCGATCCTGCTGAAGTCTTTAATGAACCGGGGGGGACTGGCCACTCGGAGACAGCAAGAATCTTTCCAGGATCTGCCTCCAGCCTGCCTTGTCTGATGATAAATCCAAGGAAGCTGACACGTTCCTGGTTAAACTCACACTTCTCAGCCTTGACGTACAGCTTGTTCTCTAGCAGTCTCTGTAGAACCTGGCTGACGTGATTCTGGTGTTCCTCCAGGCTCTTGGAAAAGATCAAGATATCGTCGATGTAAACAAAAACAAACCGGTTGAGGAAATCCCGCAAAACATCATTCACCAGGGACTGAAAAACTGCTGGGGCATTTGAGAGTCCGAAGGGCATGACGAGGTACTCAAAGTGGCCAAGGGGAGTGTTAAAGGCGGTCTTCCACTCATCACCTTGGCGGATCCGAACCAAGTGGTAAGCGTTTCTGAGATCCAGCTTTGAGAAGATGGTGGCACCTTGGAGAGGCTCAAAAGCAGAGTTAATCAGGGGAAGTGGGTAACTGTTCCTCACAGTGATGTTATTCAATCCACGGAAGTCAATACAGGGACGTAGTGATTTATCCTTCTTGTCCACGAAGAAAAACCCCGCACCCAGAGGGGAGGAAGAAGGACGGATTATTCCAGAAGCCAGAGAATCACTGATATATTTCTCCATGGCCTCTCTCTCAGGCCGGGACAGATTATAGAGTTTGCTTGTTGGTAACTGCGCTCCAGGAAGCAAATCGACGGGGCAGTCATATGGATGGTGAGGAGGGAGAGAAAGAGCCTTATCCTTGCAGAAAACTTCCCCCAGCTTGTGGTCAACCTCAGGTACGCCAGATAAATCCACATCAGAAGAATCACAAGGAGCAGACACTGGTTTAGCAGGAAATGGAGGTACAGCTGATTGCAAACAGTTAAGGTGACACTTCTGATTCCAAGCAATTATCCTTCCTCCAGCCCAATCAATATGAGGGTTGTGAGCGCGAAGCCAAGGGTAACCAAGAACCAACGGGGTAGATGGAGCGGAAATGACCTTGAGTTGGATCTGTTCTCTGTGATTCCCCGAAATAAACAGAGTTACAGGTAAAGTCTGCTGGGTCACCCTAGAGATGCGTTGGCCATTTAAGGCATAAGCAGTCAAGGGGTCCGATAAGGATTCCAATTTAATTCCCAGCTGGTTGGCAAGCTCCAGGTCCACAAAACTGTCCTCAGCACCAGAGTCTATGAGGGCGGAAAGGGGCAAGGTCTGAGAGTTGGAACAGAGTTTGGCAGGTATGAGGAAACGGCGCAAAGTAGGGGCAATAATTGAGGTAGGAAGTGTACTCGTCAGGACCCCCAAATTCACCGACGAGCACCTGCGTTTGGGCGGACAGGGCAGCCGGCAAGGAGATGCCCCAGTTTGCCACAATACAGGCACTCTCCTGCCCTCATGCGGCGAAGGCATTCCTCAGGTGATAATCCTGCACCTCCCACCTGCATCGCTTCCTCCTTATCCGTGAGATGGTGAGGAAAACGCAGAATGTGTGCGATCAAAGGGAGCACTTCTGGGAGGATAGCTCGGCTTACTGGAAAAGGCACTTTGTGTACGCTGTCCTCGCGCCGCACGACGTTCCCTTAACCGGCTGTCGAGACGAGAAACCAAATCAATCAGGGATTGAAGGTCTGCTGGCACATCTCGAGCAGCCAGCTCGTCCTTCAGTTGCTCCTTTAATCCTTTAACGAACACTGCCCTAAGAGCCGCCTCGTCCCATCGGGCTTCTGCCGCCAGTGTACGAAACTCAATGGAGTAATCTGCCACGGTCCGATTCCCCTGCTGTATCTTTAGCAGACGATTGTCAGCCGAGCCAGAATAGTCAGGGTGATCAAAAACTAAAGACAGTTGTTCAGAAAAAACGCCAAAAGAAAGGCTGTCATAATCCACTGATGAACTTAGTGCCTCAGCCCAGGTTAAGGCTTTACCACGAAGCAAACTCAACACATAGTTTATCTTGGTAACATCAGAAGAAAAAGACTGGGGGCGCTGGCGAAACACCTTGCTGCACTGAAAGATAAATCCCCTGCATTTCTCCACCTCACCATGAAACGGCTCAGGGTCGGTGATGGGGAAATCCCGGCATGGAGTAGGTACTGGAGGGGATTAGAGGTGGCAGGAGTTATAGCTGCTGTCGTCAGGTTGGAGATCTGAGCAGCCAGGTTAGAGATGTGCAGAGCCATGGATTGGTTACTTTCCACCAATGCACGGATTAACTGTTCATGTTGACCCAAAAGATTGCCTTGATGAGACAGGGCGTGTTGGACAGTGGAGGAGTCCGGTCCGGTGTTTGTGGGGTTCATATTATGACCAGTTCGTTCTGTTAAACTCCGTAATTGCTTTTAAGAACTGAACCCACAATACAAACACGGACAGAAAACAGGAGTTTGCAGCAAAAGGTTTTATTTCCAATGGTGACAGGGGAAACTAACTGTGTTGATATATTCCAGGAAAGGGAATAAATCAGCGAGGGAATGGAGATCCTCAGCCGAGGCTCCGGAGTGAGCTGGGGATATCGCCAGGCAGACGAAAGGTGGCTAGAGCCTGAGTCTTTACGCTCCCGAGAGTGAGTTGGTTGGAGTAGGAGTTGTGTTTGTCCTACCAGACTGGAGTGTGGCGAGCAGGGTTTTCAGAGCCGAGGGGAGCGAGCAGGCTGGATCAGGTAGCGTGGAGAGCGGATGAATCCGACGAGGAAGTGACTGGACGTGGCAAGCGGAGGAGGTGATGATTGATTCTGGACAGAGAGACAAACAGGTAAGACAAAAACTTATTCCGGAGTTGTGTCAGGCTAAACTAGAAAGCAAATACGTTTTACCAGTGTAATCTTGACGACGAACTGGTGAAGACTGGATGAGGAGACCGGGTTAATAAACAGGTGTGGATGAGTAGATGATCAGGATGAATGAGAAGCAGCTGCGGAGATGAATTGGCGGGAATCAGAAGTAGGTCAGCCACGCCCAGCCCGGGAGACAAACACAGACAGACTGACAACAACAGACAACAAACAAAAAGGGAAGCAGAAGGAGGGAGTACTACAAATCCTTACAGAGAGTTGTTTAAAGACAGCGCGTTCAAGTGTTTTAGACAGGAACGGGAGTAGAGAGACAGGCCTGTAGTTTATAACATCAGACGGGTTGAGAGTGGGTTTCTTTAGGAGAGGGTTTACTCTTGCCTCCTTGAGACTGTTTGGAAAGTGACCAGAAGTTAGAGAAGTGTTGATGAAATGGGTGAGAAACGGTAGAATATCAGGAGCGATAGTCTGAAGGAGGTTTGAAGGGATAGGGTCCAGAGGACAGGTGGTAGGGCGGGCAGAGGTAATGAGGGTAAGAACCTCACTTGGAGAGAGAGGGGAAAAGGAGGTCAGTGTGTGGGTGAAAGGAGGGTCCGGTAACCCAGCGGTGAGTAGAGGTGAGTCAGAAAAAGAAGAGCGAATATCATCAACCTTTTTTTCAAAGTGGTTAACAAAGTCGCTTGACAGAAGGGAGGAGGGGGAAGGGGCTTTGGGGGGGGTCCAGGAGGGAGGAGAAGATGGAAAATAGTTTTTTGGGATTGGAATAGGAAGATTGGATCTTATCTTGAGAGAAAGTGCTTTTTGCCTGAGAGATCGAAGCAGAGAAAGAGGAGAGCCTGATAGGTTATCCTCTTTGTCAGGAGTCCGTCTCCCGTCCCTGCATGGCGTGCAGTATTTATTGCTATGATGCTCATTTAGTGTCAGTGCTTATTTAAGTCTTTGCATGGCTATGAAAATGCTCGCTCACAGATGGCTTCCTATTACATCCCAGATAGAACATATAAATGAGGATATGATTCAGGGAGATGATTGTTTCATGAGAACGACTGTAATATTCTATGCACAGTAATAATGACAGAGCACAATAATGCTGTTTAAGACAACAGAAGGTACTGTGGATGACAGTACTTCTGTAGCTGTAACTACATGCATCCATCTCACACACACACACACACACACACACACACACACACACACACACACACCACACACACACACACACACACACACACACACACACACACACACACACACACACACACACACACACACACACACACAGACCACCTGTTTGCTTGACTTACAATCGTCACCACACAAGCCCAAAAAGCATGTTTAAGGCAGATCTGGGTTATGAAAATCACTGAGGCTGCTTCTGAAATGAGAGGGGCTTACAGTAGCTTGTCAGTGTGGGTGAAAATGTCATTGAAAAATAGCAGGAAAGTGGTGCCAATTTAGCGAATAATAGCACAAAATGTAAAATAATTTGATAAATTATGGCTTGAGCTGGGCAGTTACCTTTTTAAAGTAATAACTTACTTTTCAGGTAGTGTAAGGCTGAATTCACATGATAATAGTTTTTAAGCCTGCAGAGGTGAAGGCAGCTTTCAGTGGTTTCTATGGTGTTCTCCCCTGCTTGCCTGTGTTGCTTCTGGCCACGTCTAACAACTGTTATCTTATTGGTTATGCTTTTAGAGGTTAGTGTTAAACAAGGTTTAAGATAACAATAATTTGAACTTTGAGCACATCCCTTGGCGGCAATAACCAGTAGTGGTCTTAACACTGATCATATAACAGCGATTCTAATCTCAGTTGATGTTTGTTGTGCAAGGAGAGTGGGTTTGTATCTACCAGAAGAGGAGAAGAGACTTCCAGGAACTAAGTTGTTGTAATTGCATGATGGTTGTCTTAGCTGACTTGCTAACATTAGACACCAGAAGGTGTCTAATGTTGGAGTTCTTTGTTAGAGTGTAGATCTTTGTTCAGAGTTAGAGCATTACGTGAACTCTGCAGCCTCGTCGTTAGGGGGGACTTTGAAGTGCTCTTACATGCAGTCACCATGGCGACTTAAACTAACTGTCTATGTGAAACATCCCATACGTAGGCCGCTTGTTAAACCATAATAGCTGCTTGTTAGACCATAATGCCTTGTTTTCGACTTCTGTGTGTGTGTGTTAGATAATGCATGATCAAATACAAAAATACATGTATGAGGAAATGTTACATGTGGATGTGCAGGCTTTGGAATAGTTTAAGGTAACTTTTTTGATAAAGTTGTTTTGAGAAACAAACGTAATATAACAAACTACTTTTACTGTTTTGTGTTAGTATAATCGCTTACTCAATGAGTAATATTGTATGAGTAATACATTTCAATTTCAACTTGCTGAACACTGGATAAGGATCAAGAACTAAAGATGGTTTGCCTCACTTTAACCCCTTTTGTTTACTTATTTGCACAATCGTCATCAACATGGCTACAAAGGCACAGATAAGATGAAGTAACATTTGAATTCCCAATCGGACTCGGGCAAACAAAATGTTTGATTGCTACTGTTTGATCCAAGAGCTACTAAAGAAACTTTCACATTATGTTAAAGTGAAGGTATTCTGTGATTAAGACATACGATTTTCCGAAGGTGTCTTTTAGACATCATACATCATTTACTGAAAAAGCAGTGCAAATACAATTTTAAAACAGTGAAACAACTAATACATTTGCCTTATGCAGGGCGGTATACCGTTTCATACTGAACACCATGAACTATATACCGTATGATATTCATTTTTCATATACCACAATACCGTTGGAAAAGCGGTGAAGAGCACTCGAGCAGTGCGGCATTGAAAAGAGTCCCCTATTCAATCATAAAAGAAGTATTTAAATGTGCACTCTGTTTCTGCTTGTTTCTGGCAGTGACTCTGCTTCACCACCTGTAGATGTGTGTATCATCTTATTCCTCATCACACTTGCAGTTAAACACTGTGGGCCAGTGAGCAGAGATGTGGTGAAAAGTTTCACTACAAAGTCATCTCAGGGAGCCTCTATATTAGTCAGAGGGTACTTAGCATCTTCAAGCACCCCTGTAGAACTGCGTCTGCTACCATTTCCAGACATGGGTGGATGGTAAAAAGACAACAAGTACCTGCACAGCATTGCATGCATTGCACTCACACATTTTGCAAACCCACATCCTCCCCTCTACTCACACCTTCATGTACAGTAGCCTCAGGGGGACATCACTCAAACCACTGAAGAGCAACAGGAGGTGATTACTGTGATCTCGCCGTACTCTGCTTGTACTCCCGTAATGGAGCCGGCTGGTGATGCCTGTTGAGTTGATGTTTTAAGAGCTTTAATGGACTGGCGAGCCACACATGAGAGCTAGGTCTCTGCCGCACTATTTTGAGGTTCGCACTCCTATCTACTCTTTGATAAGATGTAGCCAATTAGATAGATATCTTGAGTGGAACATCCTATAGGAATGTGATGCTTTACATTTGAACATGCTGTATAGCTATGCCAAAGTCCTTGGCCACAGAGGTATATGAGCAGCACTGCCTGTAGGGACCATTAGCAAGGCTTACAGTCCCGAGTGTTGATTACTGCTTCAGTTACTAACAAACATAGCACTTTAGAGTGTTTTAAAGGCACCATTATTATGTTGTCTGAAGCCTACAATCACATTATTGCCGGAGTTAGAGACAGTTTAAGTATGCTTTTACACGCAATGTTCTAAAAGAGCCACAGCTGGTGATTTAGTCTATCTTTCGTCCGTCTCTATAATGCTGCGTAGCTCTCCCAAGGGCTGCATTAGCAGCTCAGATTCCTTTGTATCTCCTTTAACTTCACAATCTCCTCCTCCGTACATTTAACTTCTGTCTGGTCTTTTTCTTTTCCCCTCATGTCTTGCTTCCCTTCTACTTCCCATTCCCCTCAGTGCCCCGGCCTCGTGTAGCAGATTCAATGTTGATGAAGTAGATCTATCAGAAGAGCACCACCCTCCCCTTACTGTAGGTCTTGAATAATCCATCCTTCATCCAATATTCTGATACAATGGCTGTTTAATATTTATCCACCTTTCAGATTAGTCTCTTTAACAGAGGAGTCTGACTATTGAAATTCAATCATTGAGGGAACAATAAGATTGGAAATAGCAAAGATTGACTTACAGGTGCAGACACGTATTCCTCTCTGAATAAAAGAAGCAATTGTTAAGACAAATCGGTAGCATGACGTATAATTCTACAGAGAATAATACAAAAATAATAAAGCAGTTATGTTTAAAGTTTGAGAAGCGTTTGACATTTATTCTACAGGTCTGACCTTTAATGTATAACACCCCCAAGTTCACACATAGACATTGATCAAGGAATTGCAATAATGGACATAATTATATGTGGGTGAAGTAATTTCTAATTATAATATCAACGTTTTGAAAAGAAGGAAGTTAATAGAATCACAGCGACCTTTTCCTTTGTTTTGACTCCTGACACTGGTATGTTCCTTTTTATATCTGCTCTCCACTGACATCATTTGGTGTCAAGCCTACTGTTATAAATTGGGGTTTAATCTCGACCTGTTACCCCTAGAGACCCGCCGCAGATGTGATCGTTGACTGTAGCACCTCGAGCATCAGTCTTCATCACAGAGGATTATGAGACTGTTAGTTTAATGGGGAGCAATATCAATATCACAGTTTGCACTACATCTGCCTCACATGGAATTTAACCAGATACAAGGTACTCCGATGATTGCCTTTTACCTCAGAGACTCTAAACTGAGTTACATTTTAATCTTCCGTTGAATCTGAGCACGGTGACTTACTGTGTCTAAATTAAATGAAGTGGTCTGCTCTCTAAAAATTGACACGGTGAAACAGATCTGGCAGAGACGTAATTGTGGGACATTTTAGTAATTTTAGTAATTACTCGCACTGTACCCACAAACACATCTACGTCCAACGAGCTGTGGCCTGCACAGAAACAATTTGATCGCACAACATTCAAAACCAAGGTTGACAATTTCTCACAATTCTTCCATGGCTGCTCCGGAGGGACTTTGACTGAGCTCAACCACAGCAGTTTTTTTTTATCACAGACAAACAATTATTAAATTGAGTATAATGTTGTAATTGCAGGCTGGTTGTTGCTAACAGTTTGTTTGTGTTCCTTTTGTAATCCTTTGACAACAAGCTGGTGATGATGGTAATCAGCCTTAAATATGAAGTTGATTTGATTTTGAAATTACTCAGCGAGTAAGCTCAGAAGTGCTCACAGCTTGGGCCATATCCGAATAAGTCTGATTGTTATTGATTGACTAAGAGCGTGATTGTGTTTGTTTTGAGATATTTCTGTAATGCGGTGACACACAGGCTTAACTGCACACACACAATTACACCAAAGACAATGGTGTTAGATGAAATGTTAATAGGTCTCTTTTTAACTATCTCTTGAGAGGTAAACATAAACACATTTCCAGGCACTCAAATATACTTGTTAGCACTCGTAAATAAGACAACAAATGGTTGAAAAAAAGTGCATGCTCTTGGTCATGGACAGAGGCAGACAAAGCCTGCATACCCCTTGCCAAATGTTCACACACACACACACACACACACACACACACACACACACACACACACACACGCTGAAACACACATAGACTTGCACTTTTACCGCAGCCTGGGTAGAGGTCTCAGAGACAGGGGGAGTGTGATGATGGATGTGTTGTATCTACTTCCTCCAGACAGCCGGCCTGCAGTGTGGACATTGGAACAAGGAAGGCCATGGGTCAACACACACTTTAGCTGTCTATTTTAACTTGTATGATGTGTGTGTGTGTGTGTGTTGTGTGTGTGTGTGTGTGTGTGTGTGGTGTGTGTGTGTGTGTGTGTGTGTGTGTGTGTGTGTGTGTGTTGTGTGTGTGTGTGTGTGTGTGTGTGTGTGTGTGTGTGTGTGTGTGTGTGTGTGTGTGTGTGTGTGTGTGTGTGTGTGTGTGTGTGCGTGCGTGCGTTGGTATGTGTATGTCTGTGTGTGTGTCATTGCACATCCTGGCTGCTGTCCTGTCTCTTTCTCTGACCATAGTTCCTTTGGTGGAGCATTCTCCCTTCCCATCTGCCCCGGCACCGCCTTTTTTTGTCCCCGGCTTGCCGTACTGACAGGCAGAGTTGCCACGGTGATGGATGACTGTGCGCTTGGTTTCAGTGTCAGAGTCCTGCACTTCTGCTACCTGCCGTGTGGGTCCCTGTCAAAGACTTCCTGTCAGGTCAGCTATACTCTGCCCCCTCCTTTTCCCCCCATTTTTATTCAGCCCTTCGTCTTTAGCTCTCCCATCTCTGCTTTATTTAGCTCACTATTGGGACCCATTTCCAAAGTTGGAGCAGAGTGTGAAATGTTCCAGAAATAGACTGTCAACCTGCTAACTTTGGAAGAGCCACAGAACAAAGAGACTGATTGGAGATGAGACACATAAATGCTCTCTCACGTCATCCGAAGCAATTCTCTTTCAATCAGTGAGATTGGTCGAGTCCATTAAGAGTTCAGACACAAAGAATGTTAATGAATGCATTTTCCTTAATGAGCTGCATGATGTAAAGTCACTGCTCCCTTTTCTGCCAATAAGTTGTGTGTGTGTGTGTGTGTGTGTGTGTGTGTGTGTGTGTGTGTGTGTGTGTGTGTGTGTGATTGTCTGAGTGCACCTGCATTTACCAGCATGTGGATATGTGTTCATTATACATCGAGCTTCCTCAAGTGCGACCCCGGTTTTGCGCCCCGCATTTTAAATACTGGCCCTTTTTGAAATGAGGTCCATAAGCAAAGGACTCATGAGCTTTGTCTGTGAATGTAATTAGTCAATTAGACTGTTCTTTATTAGAGACCAGCAGCAGCCATGCGTCTATGCTACCAGGGACTAGTTAGTGTGTCCTAATGAGCCTTTAGCTTCCAACCAGAAGCCCTGTCAAGCATTATTAATAAAGAGGCTATTTGTGCAGGCCTTCCAGTTTAAACAGTGTTAATACCAGAGAGCCACGCTCATTAAGATTTATCTGCAAGATTCACAAACAAGGTTGCACTTTAAAACCAGATGAAATAAGGTGAAAATAAACTAATAGGGACGGGTGGCGTAGTGGTCTGTGCATCCGATCATCAGATCAAGGGGGAGTGCTGGGGAACTCCAGTTCGAAACCCGCTCCTGCCGCCACTGCGTCAGGCCGTTGTGTCCTTGGGCAAGACACTTCACCCGGATTTGCTCCTGTGGGTATTGTCCACAGTACATGTATAATACTAATGTGTACCTGTAAAAGCGCCTCGATGACCTCGAGGCGTGAAGATGGACGGTGTGGCGCAGTGCGCTGTGCAATGATCATCAGATCAAGGGGTGAAACCTGCTGCTGCGTCTGTAAAGCCGGTGTGTCCTTGGGCAAGACACTTCACCTGAACTTGTCCACAGTATCTGACCATTGCATGTATCATATATGTGTAATGTGTGTATCTGTAAAGCGCTTTGAGTCATTGATAAAGCGCTATAATAAATGTAAGGAATTATTATTAATTATTAATTCTCGCATTGAGAAAACTAGTAGTTTCAATTATTTAAAATTCAACATGTTAGTTTATTTGTTGTTTCATCCTTGACTGTGATTTCCAGTACAACTACCCCACAACATAACGAGTGGAGATGTGTTTTCCACAACATCTACTATAAATGTCCTCCGGCTGTTTCACAATTACTTTTGTATTATACCCACATTTTCTCAAAGCTTTGTATTACACTATTAAACTGTCAGTGGGAACAAGGAAGAGCAAAGACATGTGGAATAACTTGTTCTTTATGTGGAAAAGAGAAAAATAGATTAAATTGTCCATGCTGGAGTATTGCACTGTAATATTAACGGACTTAATATGCTAATAATAAAAGCAATTTGTGACGGGTTAGTTTAGGAGTAATTGTTGTAGGATTTCTCTGAGCTTTGAATTGATCAAAGAGACAGTGGATGACTAAAGACAGAGAAACTGCCGTCACCACGCTTGAAGGGGAGCTTTGAAAATGATTTAAAACACAGATGCCACAAACTACCTTACTTACCACCAATATCACAAACGGCAAATTGCACAAGATTTAAAATATAATGTCCATAAACCTGCTAATATCAGCATATCTCTGAATATCATGTTCATCCTAGTCACAGTATCACATATTCATGAGCTCATTCAAGATTACAAAAGGGATAAACACACCAGTCTAAAGAGAGAATAACTCGGCATGTCTGGGTTATGCATACATACACTGAACAAAAATATAAACGCAACACTTTTGTTTTTGCTCCCATTTTTCATGAGATGAACTCAAAGATCTAAAACATTTTCTATATACACAAAATAACCATTTCTCTCAAATATTGTTCACAAATCTGAAAAAGCTGTGATAGTGAGCACTTCTCCTTTGCCGAGATAATCCATCCAGGTGTGGCATATCAAGATGCTGATTAGACAGCATGATTATTGCACAGGTGTGCCTTAGGCTGGCCACAATAAAAGGCCACTCTGAAACGTGCATTTTTGCTTTATTGGGGGGTCTGGGGGGGTCCAAAAACCCAACCCAGTCTCATGGCATTTCGTGTTCACCAACACGATTTTTAATCTATTGATTCGTGTTCACCAACACGATTTCCCCCTTTTTTTCGTGTTGCACAGCACGATTTTAAAAGCCAGTCAGTATCTGGTGTGAGGGGTAGGGTTAGGGTTAGGGTTAGGCTAATGTTGTGAATTGAGTGGCCCATGGTGGTGGTGGGGTTATGGTATGGGCAGGCGTATGTTATGGACGACGAACACAGGCCATTCGATTCACAACATTACCCTAACCCTAACCCTACCCCTACCCCTAACCCTAATCCTACCCCTCACACCAGATACTGACTGGTTTTCGGACCCCCCCAGACCCCCCCAATAAAGTAAAACTGCACGTTTCAGAGTGGCCTTTTATTGTGGCCAGCCTAAGGCACACCTGTGCAATAATCATTCTGTCTAATCAGCATCTTGATATGCCACACCTGTGAGGTGGGATGGATTATCTCGGCAAAGGAGAAGTGCTCACTATCACAGATCTTTTCAGATTTGTGAACAATATTTGAGAGAAATGGTTATTTTGTGTATATAGAAAATGTTTTAGATCTTTGAGTTCATCTCATGAAAAATGGGAGCAAAAACAAAAGTGTTGCGTTTATATTTTTGTTCAGTGTAGATACAGGGTTATTGTAATGACCAAAATAATTGTACTTATAATGTTTCTTAATTAATTACAAGAGTTTATGATTTAAAAATAATGCAGGTGCTCAAGTTTTAGATGTTGCACATTGAGTCGCTTAATACAAATATTTTAGAATATTCTTTTGAAATTCTATCAGCTGAAAAATAAGATTGATGGATTGACAGATTTACTCACAAATTAACAGGTGTAGTTCAAGTAGTTCATGCCCTTCAGACTAATGTAGGACTCTGTATGTATACAGTACATAATTTCCTTCCATCAGTGGCAGCAATGAATGCAACACAACTGAGCAACTTTGTGTCAAAAAAGACATTTTTATGAACCAACACTAAAAGTGCTGTCCTGAATTTTGGCAAAAAGGATGGGCTTTAACTGCGTTACTATGACTTTCCTAGAAGTGAGAATGTGTCACATTGTGTAGAATAACATCTGCAGCTTGAGATCGTCTTGCGCCTTATTCTTAGTACGTTTATTTTTGTTTTATTGCCTTTACTTGGCAAATGACAGTGTAGAAATGTGGGAGAAAAAGTGTGACATGCAACAAAAGTCTAAAGGCCAGAATCAAAACAATTACAATGCAGTCTGCCATTTTGAGTATTTTCTTTTACCCGAAACATTAACAGTGGAGAGTCATTTGGTTAGTTACACTTTCACACAGTCACAACCTTGTCAAAATGATGCTCAAATGACCAGTTTAAAGTCACTACGTGTATATTTCAATGTGATTATAATTTATATGACATCATTGAATAATTTAGATAGTGTAACACTTTACAGACTCATTAAATAATGCAGTATACTCTTTTAGCCTGTTCAACCAATCCTGTTGGATCCAACCTGCCAAAGTGTCCTTTTTATACTACTGCTATATTTTCAAATGTAACTCATATTCTGCTCAGCTATGAGGATATACAGTATATCATTAGATGATGATGGATACACTATTATGTGGTTGCTATTGTGTCTGTTACAGTAAATAGCTCTGTTTAAGTCAGTCTCATTAGGGCAGTGTTGCCAATCGATGAGCAGGACTTCTTATGGCAACTTTGGATTAGTTTTGGATCAAAGTAATAATACCTTTATTTTTATTTTTATTGCTGACTTGTTTACTTTGATAGAGATTAGGGCTGTCACAATTGTGCCAAAATAATATGCGAAAAACCCTATGATTATAAAACCAAAGAAAAAAAATCTACTTTCACAAATAAAGGTAATGGAATATCCTCCTTGTTTGTTTATTATCAACATGATATCAATATTTATCATCAATACCAGTATATTGTGAAACCAATAATAGAGGATAACCCAACCCACATTTTTGTATTTGCTTGTTATTTAGTTTTACATATTCCTGTGGAGTAATTGTTCAAGAAGAGGCTGCCAAAGAGATTTGTTGTGATGCAGAGCTTTCATTAAAGGTGAACCTTATACACTCATGCTGTTGGAAGAGGGACGACTTGAGTGGATCCAGCACAAATCTTCCAACTGTATGGAAATTCGACATATCTGCAGTGAAGACCCCAGCTTATCTCAGACACACAACTGGGTAAACCACCTGGGACTCTTTACAGTCTGAAAAGTGACTGCTGCCTCTCATTTTCTGTCTCTCTCTCTCCTTCCCCCTCACACAGCCTCCTGCCACAACACAGGGATGAGTGATACTGTCTCTGCCTCGTCTTTGACTGGCAGAATAAACACAGTTACCACACCAGCAATGCTGGGAGACAAACTACAAGCAACAACGGAGGTAGACAGAAACACCACAACTGTGACAGTACACGGCATGAAGGATAAAACTGTGACAGTGTCAGCAGAGATAGGTTGTGTGTGAGCCCAGCGATGATAGCAGAGTTAAGAGGCAAATAGACAAGCATATGAGAGGAGATTCACATGAATATGACGGTACAGGAGGAGCTCCCTTTGTGGAGGAACTTTGAAGGTTGATGGTTGGTAGAGGCAGTGACAATGGGACTGAAGGTTTGACTTAGTATATAATCATAACCAAGGTTTTTGTTAAGCTTTGCTACTATTCTGTGCATATTATTAGTCAGGAAAGATGGGATTATGAAAGAGATCTTTAGAGCGTAGGCAGGTATGCTATTAGCTCACCCATGGCACTCAGGAAAACAAAACTAGCATTAAATAAACCTTTTAAGTCCTACCTTGCTCTCTGCTGCCTGTAATTAACACAAGAAAGAGAGATGGAGACAAAAAGGAAAAGCAGGAAATGGGTAAACTGAGGTAGGAGAGGATGACAACGAAGCAGGGGAGATTGATGGAGATGAAACACTGGAGGCAGAGCAAGGCTTGAGCAGATGGAAATGTGCACAAGAACTGTAAAGCATGCCAGAAAATCAGCGCGGATAGAAAGAGTAAAAGAAACAAACAGAAATGCCGGGATAAAACGGGAAGCAGTGAGATGCTGCACAATCCGAGAGACATAAAGAAAGATTGACAGGCCAAAAGGGAGACCGCAGAAATGTACATACCGCTGATATTGTCATTCTGTGCAGCAACCCTGTTCCAATGTGCTGATTATGAGAGCATCATTTTAGACTGACAACCTTGTTCCTACAGTATGGCATGCCAAACACATTCCCAGCCCCCATCTTTTTCTCTCTGTGCTCACACAATAGCCGTCTGATGAAGACCGAATGATTGGAGGGAGAACGGAATGAAACGTGAAAGAATAACAGAAAAACACACTCTTGGAGAGGCTGGTGATGTAAAGAGTGTAGAAAAAAACAACCTAGAAGGATAAAGAGTGGAGAAGAGAGGAGGTGTGCAGAACACGGGCTCAATGCAGCTGCAATTAAGGGAGCGATTTTGTGCCAGGGAATATGCTAATGTTGCCTTTGTGTGAGCAGTTGATTGGCCATTGCACGGCGCACCAGGCGGTGAGAGAAGGGGAACCGGTGGGCTTGGACGCCTCTGCCTGGCACCACGTCTATCACAGGCCTCATTTAGCTACACCATCACAGTTAGCAGCATCAGAGGGAAAAAATACACACTTTTGTCAGCTATCTCTCCGCGCTTCGGCATGTACATCCAAGGGATGTATAGGGAAAGAGAGGCTAGCTCAATTAGCAAGCTCGGGGGGGACAGAGACCGGCACAAAGATACTCATTAATAGTCACGTATGACCTTTATATTCGAGCTGAGCCTCAATCCACTGAAGACTGGTTGTAATTTTGGACTTGAGGGATTGTGGGTTTATTTCAGGCTGTATGAGAGGAACATTAAGCTACCGTATCATTTCCAATGCAGTCTGTTTTAAAGACTAAACCAAGAGAAAGGATATGTTGCAGTTCACAGAAACATTACCAAACAAAATGTGTCGGTAGGAAATGTTTAACAAATCTAACAGGTATGGCAGGATCAGCTTGTTGCCTCTTCAAACAATAATTTGTATCACTAAATATTGCTTCCTTTACTGCTGTCATATATTACAAATTAATCGCCTGTACTGAAGCACATCACAAAATCATGGAGTTGTCAGATCTACTATAAGCATGGTTAGGCTTATGTGCTCTCTGATCCATGGACCATAATGTTGCTGAGACACGTGTTGTTATTCAGCGTATTTCCTCCACATACAATTAGACAGTCTTTGGAGAGACGAAACATCAGCAGGCAGCGTCCGCCTGTCAGCGAGAGTGTGGCTGGTGATTAGCTTCCCTTGTGTAATTTGCACACCTGTCCCTATCATATTGCACAGCATGCATTGAACAGGGAAATTATGGGTAAAGTGAGATGCTCTCACTTGCTGAGCAAGCAGTCCTAGCTAATGTCGTTTTTTATCATAGCATATAGTGTGGCTGTGTAAGATGTTTTCCTCTCTGGTCTCAGACATAATAGTTTTTGTTTACAATTGATGACTACTCTAATTTAATTTATAATACAAAAGAAAATTGGATTTATATATTATATATATACTATATATATATTATAATTGATCACCCATGAAAAACACAACAATTGCTTATGATAAATTCAATCATTTGCTAAAGTCTGCAATACATGGTATATCAGTTAGGGCAGATGTGCTAACATTAAACTAAGATGTATATTTACGTCTATTTACTTAAACAAACGTTTTAAAAACCGTTTTGGATAAGTTAAACCTCAAAAAGGTTTTCTGAGCTCATGAAAAGTTGGCTTTTTAGAGATACGTGAGGACAGCAAGGCTACAAACATAGGATGATCTTTTAGAATATGACGCATTGCTGTAAACTATACTACCCAACAGTATGTAAATATGTTAAAATTAGCACTACCTTAAGCAACTATGCAGAGTTGCTCTCCCACCCTCTCTTTGAGTGGTGATGTCAGAAACAGTTGGGTGGGGCGACTGGCTCCATCACCATCTGGTCCCCAGAAAAGAGAGGCACAGCAGTGGTCTCATAATGCACACCCACTCACCATCCCACAGGACACACACACACACACACACACACACACACACACACACACACACACACACACACACACCACACACACACACACACACACACACACACACACACACACACACACACACACACACACACACACACACACACACACACACACACACACACACACACACACACACACACACACACACACACTCTCTCTACTCCAAGGCAAAAGCCAAGATCCTGCAGTAACACCTACGTGAACACACACACACACACACCAATAGTAGGAGCATTCTCAAGCACACATACAGGGACATGCAGGCTATACCACCCACACTCTCTGTAATGTGCAGTCCATCTGCTCACTCTCCCTCTCTCCATGGATTTAGATGGCTGAGTCCAATATGTGGTGTGATTTACCAGCTTGCTGTACATTACAGTCACAATATGTACAGGTGTCTGAGGCACACACCGCTAGAGCCTGACCAATGCATCGGCATGGCCAAAATTGTGGCTGTTTTTTTGTTTCTCTCCCATTTAATTGTATCTGAAAATAAGTCTGCCAACAAATAGCAAAAAATGGTGTGAGGAATCCACCATGTAATCAACAGGAAATGAAACCGCATCTATTTTGATTGTTGTAAAAGTATATTTTTTTCTAGCAAAAATGCCAATCATTTATTGGCAGAAGATTCTCGACTGTGAGGATCTGCTTTGGACCTTTTAAGTTTTACAAAACTAGTACCTTGAGAACATCAGCTTGTGATTGTGAAACCAACATGTGATTTTCACTAAAAAGTCCTCAGATTAGTCCATGATGACAAAAATCATTGGTCGCAGTTTAGGAACATTCTCACCATGTTTATGGATTATTTCCAACAGAGCGCTGTCAAGGTTTATCTTCATCAATAAAACATTATATTCAGATATATATTAGTCACTATTCTATTATCACATTTAAAGGATTCCTGCTTTCTTTTTACTCTCAGATGTCGTTATTTTCGTCTCAAATGTCTTGTTTTGGCTGTGCTTTAAAAAACACGAGAAACAGACACTCGGTAAATATAGATATAGACCAGAAACAAGCAGGCAATGCTTAAGGTCAGAAAAATGCCCCGAGGCATATTAGACAGCATACCATACCCATGAATAAAATATACTACTTGCTCTCCGAACAGGGCCTGAGGGGAATACACTTACATCTACAGCACACATGTGTAAACTTCAATGAGAAGTAATGTACCAATAAAGAAATGCTGGAAGATGAATTGTCAGATAAACGAACATGCAAGGATGTGTGCGTACAGTCACACACACACATATATTCCCAGAGCAATATATTTGTAACACTCAAACTAAAAATGAACCTGGATACCAATTGAAAGCAGACTACAGAGGAGATCAGCCTGCAGTACAGAGCTCTGAGCGCTCAGGTTGCTTGCTGCAGCTTAAAACATCACTGATGGCTGTTTCACCCTCTGACTCACTAAATTAACTCCAAATCCATTTACCAGCGTTGCAGCTTAAGCCCTCCAGTTTGGTCTTGGTCTTCAGCGGTTTCTTCTAATTGAGTTTCTAGTAATTACCACAAGGCTAATGCATTGTAAGTGCCTTCTAAATCAGAGGTAAAGATTTAGTTTCAGACTACAAGTGCACACAGTGATCGTATGGTATGGGAGTTAAGAGAAGCTTTGGGATGTTTGTAGGAAAACAACACGGATCCATCGCAGACCTCTGTGACAAGTAGCTCACATCCCAAAAAGAGGATGATCCTCTATCACATGGCCTTGAACCCCATCCCCCACTTTCCCTTAATCCTTGACTTTGATTCAGAGAGCCAAGGTAACCTGGCTGACACGCTACACAGGGGCCTTTGATCTGCGATGGCAAATTAGACAACAATGAGTGGGCTGGTTGGATGAATACACTTCAAGCTGAATAAATTATCTAGCTTGTGTTACCTGTTTCTTGATACCACCAAAAATACAGCAATTAATCCAAGGACTTTGCAGAATTGTGATGGGATTGTGTGTACTGTTCCTCAGGCCTTTCTATTTATTTATCTTTGTTGTGTTGGTCGGGGGACAGTGAGGGTGAGTTCGCCAGAGACTTGAGAAAACACACCGCTCCCTTACCCTCATGAAGTTGCCCGAGACCTTCCCTCTCTCCATAGACTCCTTAATTAGGCTTTAATTGCCTTATTAGCTCTGGCTATCGATGGAGGAGGAAAGACAGAGAGAGAAAGGTCAGGCAAGGAAGAGAGCTGGGGGATAGGAAAGAAAACCGTGCAAATAAACAAAAGGTGGACCAAGGGGCAGGCAAAGGACTGGAGGAAACTAAAAAACATCCACCCACCCACTCTTGTTAGATACAGACATGTTTCCAAGACATTCATGCTCACACACATATGTGCAAAGAGCAGGTTGCTGCAGGTGAACGTGAGGCCATCTCCTGTGGGAAAGAGTTGTCACGTAATATAAAACTAAAAGATAAGACAGGCCACAGATACATGACTTCTCCTTCCAGAACAGGCTCCGTGGTGCGCCCAGGCAATTGACCCCTCACCCTGACCCCAGTACAGCGGGGAGATGTACGAGAGGACAGAGCTGAGAGGGAGGGAAGAGGGGGTAACAAGAAATGATGAATGAGAGGCATGTGGAAGAGAGGGGGATGATCAGGTGCAGGGGGAGTTGCTCGAGCAGGACAAAAGAAGAATGATGGAAGGAGGGAAAAGAAGGAGAAGGCCACAGTAAATATTCCTCAGAGGACTCAAGGCACACGCTCTGGGCCTCTCAAGAGTCCTTAACTGCTGCTGCTGGAGTCATTGATAGTCATACTATGAATATAGCACCTGATAGTGATGATTAACTCTAAACAAATGTTTTTAGAAGTTTAGTTTCTAATGCAACATGATGTAAACATTGAAAAACTATCATTTGAAAGCATATGCAATTAGCTTCTAACTTTGCTGCATGTGTCTTTCACACATGCAGCTCATACTATTCAAATTCATAGACTGGACCTGGGCTGCTGGCTAATTTCATTTTCAATTTGTATTTTGTTGACAGTGATCTTGCATATATCATAGCTGGCATTTGTTATTTTCATTAGCCTGTGGCTAATATCCATTTCTACTTCAATCCTCTGAGACAGAGAACAAAAAAACTTCAAAGATGTGTAACTAAGTGGAGTCAAAGCCCGGCGCCTAACACAACACAGAAATAAAACTAACATCTGTTAGGCCCAACAAGAATAACGGCTGCCATTTTTTATCACTGCTGTAGGCTTTACCAATCCATCTGTTTCTATATCCAACTCTACCTAGTGAAGTGATACTATAAAAGGTTGCCAGTGGGAGTGAGGTGTTCACATGGAAGCATTGCAGAGGCAATACAGCAAGTTACCTTACCACTATTTCCTCTTCATCTGCCTCTCACTGCATACACTCACAGATGTACCCTGTAGGCTACCAACTTCACACTCTAACCTGAGAGCTGTTGTTTGAATCTTTGTGTGTATCTTCAGTCTAATCGTGCTACAATGTGCACGCCAATGTGATTGCACGCCGGCAAGTGTGCTTGTGCATGCATGTGTTTGCCCACGTTAGTGTGTGGATGATATACAATCCATCAGGGAAGCTGAGGAGTGTTCCTTCCTTTTGTGCACGTCGTCCCCCAGCCTCATTAGAACCCATTCAGTCAATCAAGCATGAATCCCTAACACAATAACATGCAAAGTGCTTTGTCTGGGTGTAATTGGCCTTGCCAGAGCTGTTTCTCTCAAACGGTTAGCTTCACTCGCCTCCCTCAGACCGCAGCCAGGAGCGCTGTCCAACAAATGCAGCTGGCCCGAGAAGGATGGCGAGATGATATGAGGAAAATAAAAAGCGATAGAGATAAGGAACCAAATACTTAAAAGAGCAAGATGGAGAGGCGAGTATAGCTCCTTAACAGGTACATTTTTTTGTAATAAATATATAAAGTATTTATGTAATAACTTAAGCCACCGTGTGTGTTTATCAGTAGCCTACTGTGTGCGGTCATCTAGAACTCCTGTCGGTCACAATCACACGTGTTCCCCATTACCATGACAAACCAGTTGACATCCCATTTCCCCGACACACACACAAAAACACCACACACGCAAGAACCTCCACACACAGGAAGGCATAATGGGAGATGGGTAACACATGGGGTGCAGAAACATGGCCCGTCTGTATCCCCGTAGGAGCGACTGTTTGTTCGCTATGATGGGTGACACGACTGACTGACACTTTTGTACAGACCAACCCAACAGCCAAACTACTGAAATTGTGTGGTGACATTGTTGATTAAGCAGACATACACTGGATGGTGTGTGAGTCGTTAAAGTGCTGTGGTTTCATTGGTACAGTGAGATGCAGTGTCAATGTATATATGTTCTGTATGTGTGTCAAATGCGCATTTCAAGGATGGCAAATGTAACTGTAAATATCAAAGGGGAACATTTGACTTTGAATCACAGGTTTTGCAGGACTCAACCAAGGCAACAGCACCGTAAACTGCTGAAATAATCATCAGCAGTCAAATACTGCCATCTAGTGACATTAAAAAGAGCTTCTCCCAACAAAAATACAGTCAGAAATGATTAACTACATTAAATACAGTCACATTTAATGGAAAAGCTGAACTTGCAAAACACTTTAATTACTGAGGCTGTTTGAAATGGACACAGCAGGGTCACTGTTTACTTAGCTAAATTCCAATTCATGAATTCATCTTCCTGCCATGCATCCTGTGTATGTTTTTCACTCTATCCTGGATCTCTCAGCCTCCTCAGATCAATAGCTTTGTTTGTTCCAGCAACACCTCCCAGTGTTTTCACTTGTCTCTCCCTGCAGGATGGGAATTAGACGTCCTGTCCTGTGCAGTGGTTATGCTGTGAATCAGAAAAGCCAAATTAAATTACCTAATTGGTTTCCATGGGAAGGGTAAAACAGATTTAAATTGATTACCCGTAATGGCCTTTTGTGGAGCCACATTGGCTTCTGCTGTTTGAGGAGGATTTAGCAAAACCAATTAATTTGCTTCACCTCTTACGCGCCCTCCTTGTGTTTCCCTTTGTCCCTGTCTGGGAGCTTTTTCATCTTTTGTGTTTTCCACTTCCTAATGCCCTCCTTCATTCCCCTAAAAATAAAAGGGATGATGACGATAACGTCACTGGATAACAATCATTCAGGCCTAATTGGCTGACTACTGTCACATTCCGGTGCTGATCAAATGTTTTTTTTCCAGGTCTCCTGTTACGAGACTGGCCTGACAAAAGATAATTTAAATCTCTCTTTCAATTACGTCGGTTGGGCCTGTTTCCTTCCACACGGCTCGCTGTTGCCGATTGCTTCAGCTGAGGGAAAAGTAAGATGTCAAGGTTAAAATGTGCTGATTAAATCCCCTAATATGTTCTCCTTGTCTCTGTATCCCTGCTTCTGTGTTTCTCCAGCTCCCATCAAATATCTTCATTACCAGACCTAATGTGACATTTTAATGTGAAGATTACAATTACTTAATGTGATTTCATTAATAACACAGAGTAACTATTGTGATTAAAACAGATGTCATCTACCAAATGGGAAAAGGAGAACAATCATTTTCTTCTTTCATGTTTTTCTTTTTTTCCCCCAGCATACTATAAAATATGAGGCCATATCGTGAAGTCAGCATCATCTGTTACTCAGTTTTTTTGACTGGACAAAGTGTGAATGGTGTACTGAACTTTTTTCAGCTTTCTTGCTTGCAGTAAAATCAAATGCAGCTAGGCTGAATGGCCCATGACAAATGAACAAAATAATTTCAAGCATTGTAAATGTATGTATAGCCAACTTTATGGATTACAGTTGAGAGAAACAAACTTCCTAAGGTTAAAAATATATGCAAAAATAATGGTTTGAGTATACTCATATTTTTTTTACTTCTTGTTTAGCTGGATTACATGCAAAACCCTTGAGCATTACAAATTGCAATTGAAAGAAAGATTTTGTGATGGTATTATTTTATTCACATATGGCAATGGTTTTGCAAATTTGTATTAACAAGAGTTTGTACATGTAACCTGGGGAACAATGTTTAGTGTACCAGCTTGACCTTGATGGGTAAAGGAAATGGGATGTTATGCACATATTCGGTACTGATGGCTGTTACTTAGGGCAGAGCTGGGCAAAAGAAGAAAGATACATTGGCATACAGGCAAGATTAATTACATATTCTCTGGCAAAACCTTTGACTGTAACTGTGCTTGGGGCCAAGCTGAAAAGCGGGTATGCAGGTTTTAGACTACAAAAGTTTTACCCGAAAAAGGAGAACATAAATAGTAAGCATGGAATATGTTCAGTCTGCTGTTGTCGCCTTAAGTTGATCCATCAGAACTCTGCACAGGCCAAGAAAATGCTGTTGTATTCACTTATTTGAATCCATGATCATGTAGGGTTCTGGCTATTCTGACTTATTCCCACACTCCAGATTCTGTGATATATATGAGAAATTAAATTAGAATCAGTGGTTTTTGAAAGCTGAGGATGCAAAATACATGTCTTTCATGGCTCCATTTCTGCAGTTACTTAATTACAGTTTATATGGAACCAGATTGTCAAGGGTGGGGCGGCTCAAGTGTCACAATGGGCAGATTTGACAGGGGAAGAGTCTTATCTTGAAAGCAAAATTCTGTCCGTCAAATATATTGAACATAATAAAAGTTCAAAATACCATACATACAGCTGAGGCATATCTCTGAAATACAGAATGGCTCTTAAAACTCAATCGGACAAGAGTAGCAAAAGTGTGTTATTTCTCCCTCTTTGTTTCTCTCTTTAACTGTGTTAATTTGCTGTATATTTTAAAGGTGCCCTATTATTCTTTTTGGGGTTTTCCCTTTCCTGTAGTGTGTTATTGAGATTTTTGTGCAAGTAAATGATCTGCAAACCATCTACTTTCATAACATAGGGATATAAATGTGTAACACAAGCACTTCTATTGGCAGCATTGTATGTCACATCTCTAAGCTGTTGACCAATCACAACAGACCCAGCCAGCTGACCAATCAGAGCAGATTGGGCTCTGATTTCAGACAGAGGATGGAAAGAGGTGTTGCAGGACAGGCAGTATGAGAACAATTAAGGGCTTTTTAAACTTTAAAGTATGTAGACATATCACAGGCACAAAATACAAATATGAATCTGAAAATTACCACAATGGGGCCCCTTTTAACATTTACACACAGATCTCCTTTCACTTTTACCTCTTCCTGTTCTGTGGTTGCTTCCCCACCTGTATATGAGAAATGAATCTACGACAACTTTTTACAAACCGCTGAAGAAAATAAAAAGTATCCTGTAAAGACTGAGCTACAAAATGTATCCAATCAAACAACAAGTACAATGATAGCATAAAAAGCCAAAGAGGAGATATTCTTTCTTTCACCAAAATGAAACTTACTGCTCATCTGAGATTCCCTGCCCACAGCTTTTATCTTTGACCTGTGGTTTGCAAGCCGAAGGCCACAGGAACAGTTTGCATGCCAATATGAGTGAGTATTAGAGGCATCATCTAAGTATAAGGTCAGACTTTTTGATAAACAAACACAGTTGTTTGAAGTGAATCATTTATTTCAGACAAAACTGGTTTGATCAATGAACCCAGATATGAGATAAAGCCTCAAGATATGAGAATAAAATCTTCTTCATTCTATAAACATTCAACTTGTCTGAAGCAGTGCTCGGCCATGTGCTCATATCTTCAAACTATGACCAAAGCAAGTACATTTATAGTGTTAAAAATACACTACACAGCTTTTTTAATGTATTTTGCGCAGCGCACATTTTATTGTAAAACCCATCAGCCTTGACTGAGGCTACCTGCTTGGTAGACATACAGGGCAGATAAGTTGCTTCATGTTCTCTGGGAATCTTAAGGCAGTTGTAATTTAGACATTTACAACTAGATGTGAGCTCACTTTTATCAATTGTAAAAAAAAATGAAAGAATAAAATAAACAGTTTGAAAAGCATGAAGGGGAAGAGGATACAATTATTTCCTGTCATAGTTGATGTTGTCTTTTGACCTTGAATTTCTGTGTTGAAAAGCAATCTACTCCAAGCATCAGGTGCAAGACTCATCCTGTGCATTTGCATGCCGCATGCTGCATCAAGCCACAGCTCCTACGGAGTTGTCATACCCTCAACAGGACATGTTGTGGGTTGTTGCACACCGAGATGGAGTAACAATAAATTACTGTTACTGTTTGGTGAATCAAGATTTTAAAAAATGAACATGTTTTAAATGATCATTGATCAAACTGATATTCTGTACAAACTGTGAAGACCACTGAGACAAATGTTACATTTGTGATATTGGGCTATATAAATAAACATTGATTGATTGATTGATTGATTGATCATTGGACTTTATTCAGTCAACCCTGTTTTCCATTTTTAAAGGTCCCCTATTATACAGTTTTTCATCAATATATTATAGTTCTCAGATACAAAACATGTCTCTGAAGTGTTTTGCTTGAAATACCAAACACATCATGCATTGTAGGATCCCATAAACCCCTCTGTTTCAGCCCTGTTTCAAAAGTGCTGATTTAGATGAAAATAAGGAGCCACTCCCCACGCCCCTCTGAGAGATATTTGGTTAAAAAGAACACAATGGTGCTCTAGGAGGAGATTCAGGTGATAAGGTGGACGGGTGTTACCTTGGTTGGTTATTGGCTAATGGTTACACAAGCCAAAAAAACATTATGACATCACAAAGTGGCCAACATTTCTGCATTTTTCAAGAATTGTTCTATAACCCCATAATGTTTCTCTATGAAATAAAGGCAAATTATGCATCACGTTCCTCCACCTCACTTAGGAAAGTCCTGGACCTGAAAATCCAATAAACATGAATTACAACCAGTAAATAGAAATTAAACTGCGTGCATTTACACATTATTTCGGAAACATCTGTGCAGACTCCCAGATGTTAAACTTAAATTGCATCTTGAAAAAGCATTTGGTCATAAAGAAAGAAAGTTTGCTCTCACCTGCTCAGACCAGGGGGTAGGTGGCTCGAGTAGCGATGCCACACTGGTTGTGTTTGTTCCTGCTCATCTTGATGTAACCCTGGTCTCCCCATCCGATGCCCCAGCTACAGAAACAAACACATTACCAACAACATTCAGCCCCACTATGTAAAGAACTACAATATAAGTACCAACAGCAAGTAGAGACTAAATTATTGTTTTACTGATGAAAGACAAATTATAGTAGAAATGAATTGTAAGTTAAGTTGAAGAGGTTGACAACGACCTGAGTTTGACAGCTATAAATAAGACGCATAACTGCTGCTGTTTGTGGAAACAGGAACCTTCTTAATCCACTACTAAACGATAGTAGGAAAACGGTCCATACATTTAAATATTAGTACCATATTTTGGAATTTACCTGTTCTTCACCAGCCAGTAGTCATGTCCATTGTCACTGCCGTAACCCACAGCCAGTACAGCATGGCCCAACTTTGAGCTGCTGCATTTTGGCTCATCGTACAGTCCTAGAAACACACGAAGCCACATAAGACAGACATAAGTTTGAGTTAAATATATATCATATTTTCTGTCAGAGAATATACGTGTTTATAACTGTTCACCTGAGTGATACAGCTTGAAGGATGCATGAGAAACATCAATGGACACAGACACAGGTCCCACGGTGGCCACAGCGTCTTTCAATGCAACTTCGTCTCCTTGGTTCACGCGGATGTAGCCTGTGCATGTGGCAGCGCTAAGGGCAGGGTTGTGACGGCATTCACCATCCTATTTGGAAGAAAAAAATCAACAATTGACAACATGTGGAAATGTGGAAATGTCTTACGTGGAGGGCCAACATTTTAAAAACATTACAAATGAGTTGAGTTCCATCAGGATAGTTCCTAGGCAGGATTATGACGGCATATATAATCCTATTTGAAGGGAATTTTTTTACAATTGACCTTCTTTCAAAAAAAAGTTAAGAGGTGAACATATCTTAAACGGTGGGCCAACATTTTGAAAACATTACGAATGAGATGAGTTCCATCTTCAACTATACTTTTTAGCATGTTAATGACACATTTCTATCTTACACGGATGCTGTACATTCAAAGAAGAGCCAAACAGATTGTTTACCATAGCCCGATAAGGGTAGGAGTTTTCTGTTTCTATCCCTCCGTTGGCTTCAATGTAATTGAAGGCGTGTTTCGCCAAGCCTCCATTGCAACCAGAATTCCCACTGTCACCGGAGCAGTCCACCAGCTGCTGCTCACTCAGAGACACCAGCTTCCCTGTCTTCCTGAAGTGCTGACCCTCCAGCGAGCCAGTCTGAAAGATAAATTAGTTAAATGAAACCAGAGTATATTGATGTAAAGTTTACTGTATTACCAAAAGAGGACAATAAGTAATGTTTGTACATACTGCACTGAAGGCCCAGCAGGAGCCACAATCCATCTGGTCCTTGACTTCAGTCACATATCCCTTATCCCTCCAGTCAACACTGTTGGGCAGATCGGTTTCTCCAGGCAGTCGGAGGAAAGCAGAGCCAGTTTGAGGCAGAGAAGTGTTGAAGAAACCGAGGCAACCCTTGGAAATCAGGCGTCCGTTCATTTTCCTGATAAAGAAGAGCAAAAGTTTAATTTATTAGGGTCTTTAACTAAAACGCCATTCACTGCATCCTCACATGCTGATTACAACCAATAATAACAGTTTGTCATAAAAGTTAAAAACAAAAATACTTCAGAAACTATTTGTGTTTTTCTTTACATACCATGTCAGCGAATTTGGTCATGCCAAGGCGGTAGGACTTGATGCCCTGATCAGCCATGATGTTGTGCTTCTGCACCAGTCTGCGGTTGTTGAGCCAGATTGCTTCTGATCCTTGACTTCAGTCACATATCCCTTATCCTTCCAGTCAACACTGTCTGGCAGATCAAATCCTTCAGGCAGTCGGAGAAAAGCAGAGCCAGTTTGAGGCAGAGAAGTGTTGAAGAAACCGAGGCAACCCTGGAAAATCAGGCGTCTGAACTCTTCATTTTCCTGATAAAGAGGGGCAGAAGTTTCATTTATTAGGGTCTTTAACTAAACCGCATTCAGGGCATCCTCACATGCTGATTACAACCAGAGACAATAATAACAGTTTGTCATAATATAAATGCCAAGAGTTTAAATCTAAAAATATGCAGACACTATTTGTGTTTTTTTGTATACATACCACGTCAGCAAAGTAGGTCATGCCAAGGCAGTAGGACTTGATGCTCTGATCAGCCATGATGTTGTGCTTCTGCACCAGTCTGCGGTTGTTGAGCCAGATTTTCCCTGCGCTGAGCTGAGTTGTAGGACCTTCCTGCCGGCAAAATAGAATTTATTTTTTAAATGTTCCAATCAAGAAATGTCCCCTGATAAGAGGAAAAACAAAAATGTATGCTGTAAACTTGTTATCATGTAGGCAGAGCACACATTCCTTTACGTAGACGTTTAGCTGTGTTGTGTGAAAATGAGTACACATTTAGCACACTCCAATTGTAAGCATCACAAGCAGTTTTTTCATAGAACAAAGATCTACCTGTTCGACAGCAGACCACAATAATTAGAAATAGCCGGATAAGAGTGTCTCACCAAACTGGAGTTTCCAGGCATCAAACTCTGTCATCTGGAGAGATGGTTGAACAGCTGGCCACGGCCAGAGCAGCAACCAGCAACAACTTCATCCTGACTGACACACAGATCCCTTGTGACTTGCAGGAAACCACACAGGTCGAGATTAAACTCTTTCACTTCAGCTTTGTCTCATAAACTTTCCTTTATTCAATGTACCAGCTCTATTTCCTGCTTCCTTTGAATCTCTGTTTCTCTTCCTCAGACTCTTTCTGAACTTCACCAGTCTCTGTTTATTTGCATCAATGCACCTGCACTACAAATAGTGTTTGCGCTTGTCTATCTGTGTGTTCCCTATTATTTCTGCTGTGGTTGCTTACCTGCCTCTATCGAATTGATGTCAAGTTTGAGGTCTGTCCGCCTGTAGGTGATTTAGGGCTCTGCATCTGTTCTTTGGAGGTGAGTCATCATGTTCTGGTTTCATAATGGTTCTGCTGAAGTAAATTCCATGTACAGCATACAACACCTTCTGTCCTTAGACCGTAAAGGAGTTACTTTCAAAGAAACCCCAAAATAAATGAGGATAAAACGGAAGAAACCTTAGGAAGAGCAACAAAGGAGGGATCCCTCTCCCTGGAAAGACAGACGTGCAATAGATGTTGTGTGTATAGATTAATAAATAATCATTTAGCCACAGCCACAACTCATGATCCAGGTGTAACCTTTAATGCTGACAAACTGCCAGGTGAGAGACTCAAAAACTCTGAGGATGATGCTCTGGATGCTAAGTTAGTAACCTGCATTACTACATGCATTTATGGGACATGAATGCATACAGATAGAAAACAGTGCATTCAGATAACGAGACAAAAGAGAGGTGAAATGTGACATTTCCTCAACAGTATAAGCCTATAGCAGCATAATAAGGATCTGGTCCAAGGCAAGCCTGAGCCAGCCCTAACTCTAAGCTTTATCAAAAAGGAAAGTCTAAAGCTTACTCTTAAAAATGGAGAGACAGTCTATCTCCTGAACACAAACTGGAACCTGGTTCCACAGAAGAAGAGCTTGATAGCAGAAGGCTTTGAATGTAATGTCCTCAAGGCATTCTTGAATTGTAATTTAATTGATTGGTTTTATCTGGCTGGATTGATTGATATAACTGAGTACCATTTGTCATGAATCGGCACAGTACAAATACAAAAGGAACACTTTAGTTCACAGATCAAGGTTTTTGCGTGCTTATGCACTCTTGAGAAAGAGGTTGGCATGTGTGGATGTTTTAACATACAGAGTACACACCTAGATGTTCATGTGCATTAGTGTGTGTAAAGTTACCGATGAATTGTTTGATTCTGCAGACAAACAGAAAATTGGTTTTCAGAGTTTTCCACCACCACAACTCCAACATTATTTGCTTTCTCTTGACCGAAACAATACACAAATAATTCCTTCTAATTTAACTCTGGATAATAACCAAAAAAAAGACAACGAATGGAAAATAACACAACCACGGAATAGCTGCTTTTATAGTCGTTTTTTAGCCAATATACATTTTGCCCAAAAGATGGCAGTATTGCACATTGGAAGGGCAACATTTTTACTACAGAATGAGATGAGTTCCATCTTCCACTAAACTTTTTGCAGGATAATGACAAATATCACAGGATGCTCTAAAGAAGTTTTCAACCAAACAGATATTGTTGGTAACACTTTATTTTGATAGTCCATCTGTTGACACTCTATAAGTCATCAGTTGACATTCAACAACACAGTTTCAACAGACAAGTAACATGCATTCAACTAACTGCCAATAGAATATAAGGTACATCTCAGGTGTTGATCTATAGATTTGACAAAAAGTGTCTGTTGACTGTCAACAGGTTATTAACCACTATTCAACCTTACTATCTGTAGATTGTGTCAGCCTCAAAATTGACAATCAACTACTCAAAAGCAATCTGTCAGTTGAAAGTCAACAGGGTCATGTCGACTATCTGTTGATAATCTGTTGAGTCAAGATGTCAACTAAAGATTACATTAAGCATTAGTTGAAGATCAACAGATAAGCAACTTTAGAGTTTAGTTGACGATCTGTTGATCGTCAACTAATCTAGAGTTGACTATCAGCATACTTATAGGCATTCTCCACTAAGCGTTTGTAGGCATGTGTTAGGACTATCCAATTAAAGTGAAAAACTGTTGAGAACAGTAGAAAGTCTAACCTATCAACAGAACACATACATTCATCCACTAATTATATGCAACAGACATGGGAATAAAGCAAAAATGTTTTTCACAACTGATCACGAACACTGGATAACTGAAGTCAATACCAGGCTATAAAGCACAGTAAATGTAAACACTATATGCAGCATATCAGAGAAAGAAGGCTTTTTTTATTTTAAGAATATATACTACAAATATAGTAAAAACACTGAACAGTTCTGAAATGGTCAAAATAAAATCACTGCACTGCAGATGTTTACAGTTTAATAATTATAAATAAAATAAACAACGAAACTTGACCAACAGAAGAACATTACATTATTGATCTACCCTGAGACCAAGGTCAACCTTTAAAAACAGGAAGACCCCCCCCTTCCCACAACAACAACAACGTTCAACCCACATTCAGAATTTCCTGACAGAAAAGGGGATGAGCTGTTTGTTGCTTTTCATTTCAACTATATTTTCTGCCAGTCACCAAAAAATAAATTCTGACAAAGTTGGACTAATTTCAAAAGTGTGTATTTACCCTTGAACTGGTCTAGGACACTTTTATCCACCAGGAATACTTCTGCAATTGCTGCAGTGTCTTTCACAGCATTTCTTGAAACTCAAGCTTTCTTGAAAGCTTTGGTCATCCTGAAGCCTCTCTGCACCAGTTTAAGGACACGCCGATATCTTCTCACCACATCTGAGATGGAAGAAACTCAAAAATAAAGAATACATTAATGTCAATAAATGTTATGGCCCCCCAAGGATTGTTGTGGTGTGTATTGTGTGCAGTGTCTTAGTTGCAGGGTGAGCCATAGTGTTTCTTACATATTTTCTCTTGAAAAGGGACTACAACTTGGATGAATGTGTGTGACTTCCCGTTTGTTTTAGAACATGTGTTGTATTTTATAGCGCAGTGTGCAAGTCTAGTTAGATCATTTGATATTTATTGGTAAAAAACATATTGGTGGTAAAAACTGGTGAGAACATTATTTATATTTAATTATTCGTTACAGGTTCAGCTCAAACAGCCATAGTAGATGAGCATTAGAGGTGTGGAAATGTTTCGATTTATAAGATGCATCGCGATGTACGATTATGCATCGCGATGTATGATTCTGCATCGATGCAGTGACAGAACATAATCGGGAGTTTGGTTTCATATCAGCTTAGCAGTGGCGAGCCGTCAGGGCCCTCTAGGCCCTCTGTGAGTTCCTAAGATATTCTAAAAAATAATATTTAAAAACATTTAAAAAATATATTATTTTTTTTAAATATATATTTTTTAAATATTATTTTTGTTATATTTTTACCGAAAAAACTTGATTTAATTGTATTTAAAATAACATTTCCAAAGAAATAAATCCTTCGAATCTGCCTGTTCAGTTTCTGTTTGAATGTGAAGGGTTACATGAAAAAAGCTCGTCTGGCCCTCTATGCGATTCAGAGGGCCCGCTATAGTAAAACAACGAGAGAGTAATGTCAAGTGACAGAACAATTGACCAATCATATCTTCCCTCTAAATGGGAGGGCTTTATTATCGCGGACTTTATGACAAGTTCCGCCCGCTGCGCTGCCAAGTTTATGCATGTGATATATCAACGGGTCAAGCTTGGCGGAATTAGCATACGTTCATTCACGATGGCTCACGTTAGTGATAGTGATGACATCGTTGCGAAACTACTAACCGAGTCTTTTTCAAGAATGAGTTACACGGATAAATTGGAGTTAATTACCAAAGGGCGACCAACACCACAGCTTAATTTGGTTCAAAAAACCAAACGGTTCGAGAGGCATTTTAATATCGGCAATTACGCCAGATACAACTGGATGACCGGATCAACCAGGGAACAAAAGCTGTACTGCTGGAATTGCTTGCTTTTTGGTGCGGACAGTGGGTCATGGGCCAGAGATGGATATTCTGATTTAGGAAGTTTATCCAAATCAGCACATCGCCATCAGAATGCTTCAGGTCACCTCAGAGCTACTATTCGGCTTAAAACATTTGGGGACACCACGATAGAGCTCCAGCTGGATGAGCAACAACGCCGGGGTGTCATCCTTCATAATGAAAAGGTGAAGAGGAACCGAGGAATTTTGAAACGCCTGATAAATTGTGTGGTGTACTTGGGCAAGCAGGAGTTGCCGTTCCGAGGTCACGATGAGAGTGTAACTTCATCAAACAAGGGGAATTACATAGAGTTGCTGGATTTAGTGGCAGAATATGACAGCGACCTGCACACACACCTCGCCACATCAACAGTATTTACCGGCACATCTTCAAGGATTCAGAATGACCTGATCAGCGCTGTCGCTAGTGTAATGACGGATAGCATGAAAGAGGAGCTGAGGAAGGCACCTTTTGTTGCGGTCATGTTGGATGAAACGACAGACATTAGCAACGTGGCGCAGATGTCATATGTGCTTCGATATGTCACTGACGATGGGATAAAAGAGCGTTTCTTCAAGTACGAAGATGTGACAGAGGACAAACGAGCAGAGGCCATAGCTACACGGCTGCTGGAGTTCCTGAGGGAGAGTGGCTGTATTGACAAAGTGGTCGCGCAGTGCTACGATGGAGCAGCTGTTATGGCCTCTGGATTGAATGGGGTGCAAGCGAAAGTTAAGGAAACAATTCCACAGGCCCTTTTCATTCACTGCTATGCTCACATCTTAAATCTCGTCTTGTCAAAGGGAGCTTCCAATATAAGAGAGTGTAAGGTCTTCTTCTCCCACCTCTCTGGCTTGGCCACCTTTTTCAGCCGCTCAGCAAAGCGCACCAAGCTACTGGCTTCCACGGGCAGCTCCTACTCGCTGGTGCTTTCATTCTCACTTGGTGTGCACAGTGGCAGAGAAGACCAGGGAATTGAGAGAGGTAAGATAATAATAACAATGAACGTAATGGAAATATTAACAATAATAAATAAATGATTTAGTGTTGGAAACTACCCACTCATAAAAATATGAAGGTAAAGAACTATGCTAGTATTACATTAAATGAAAAGCTAATCTTAGTGTTTACTGGAGGTCTATAAGTTGTTTTTTCTAAACTAAGCATTACTCTCGTACAGTAGGTGTTCGAGCACATCGTAGACCATCACACAGAGTTTGATGACGAAACTGTTCATTGCTCTGATGGATACATCACCCTCCTTACCAGCTTCGATTTCAGCTTTTGGTTGAAAACCTTCCACGCTATCTTCTCCTACTCGGATGTTGTTTTTGAAATACTTCAGAACAAAGGTTTTGATATGCAGTTCTGCCTGGCCAGAGTGGATCAGCTACAGCGACAAATTGAACAGGAAAAGGGGAACTTTGACAGCGTCTACGATGAAACCCAGGCTTTGGTTGGTCCTCCGCGCGGCCGTGGAGCTCAAGGAGACGTTCGTGCACGGTACAGGGAGCTCCACTGCAGCGTAATTGACAGCTTGCTAACCCAGATTTCCAACCGCTTCAGTGACCACAAAAAGCTGGAATTCCTGGCCCTTCTGTACCCGCAACAGTTCGGGAATTACTGTAACTATTTCCCAACTGCTGCCTTGAACAGTTTGATGGAGAGCTATGGCGGATATTTCGACCAGCCTCGACTGCACACGGAACTCGCCGTGATGTACGGCATGTCTGACATTTTGGGGAAAAGCTCAGCCGACATTCATCAGTTTCTCCTCAAAAAAGGACTGAGTGAAAGCATGAAACAGGTGTACACCCTCTCATGCATCATCCTGACAATACCTGTGTCCACTGCCTCTGTGGAGAGGTCCTTCTCTGCGCTGAAGCGCATAAAAAGCTACTCGAGGTCCACGACTGGGCAAGTCCGACTGTCAGACTTGGCCTGAATTTCGATCGAGAAGGAATTGCTGATTGCTTTAAAAGCAAAGGATCAGCTGCATGACGACGCCATCAAGTTCTTCATCCAAAAAGACAGGAGGATGGCCTTTGTGTTTAGGTGATTTGATCATCAAAGGTAAGTCAAAGTGATTTTCAATGTGGGCCGCCGTGCCGACTTAATTCATTTGTAATTGTTACTTGGCTGTGGGTGCCCTGTCATGATAGGTGTTTATATAAATGGTGTTGTTTTGTGTGGTAGAGGGTCGCTGTCATTGATGCGTTTTGCACCCCGGGCCGCTGTTTTGATATTCCGCTGAAGTATACTATAGGCTGTGACGTAAAAATGTTTTCTTTTTTTTTTCGAGGGAAGAGGGGGGTGGGGTCAGAGGGCCTAGGTAGAAAAGTCACGGCTCGCCACTGCAGCTTAGTGAGTTTTACTGCGTTCTGCTGTCATTTTCTGTCGCGCTAGTTTCTCTCCTCTCCTCTGATCTCTGTTTTCACCGAGGGCGGAGCTTTACAGAGGCGGCATTCAAACGATCTGCAGTCCACTAACTTGTTGCTCTCACTACCAATAACAGCTGCTCTGTTATGCCAAATTCACATCAGGCAGCAGCGAAGTGCAGATCGCCACAATGATGAAATTTTTCTGAGGCGTGTTCATGTGTTTCAAGCGATAAGAAATTATTTGTAACATATGTCAACATGTCAGGACTCTGTTTACTGATTGGCTGCTCTCTCTGGCTGCATGTCACCACTAAAAGTTTAAATATCCCCAACTTTTTGTTTAGTTGCAGTTCCCCGCAGAATCAAATGTCCGATGTGCGCTCATAGACATCGCATAGTAGAAGAACTATGAGTAAGGGAAGGTCCGTAGCTGCTATGGAGTGTAAATGCCATCGGCTTTGTGCTGCATTCACATGATGTCGGAATAATCTGTAAATTATCTCCCAATACATTCAGCAGGTGTCTTAGTTTATTATACCTCGCTCTCCTTTTCCTTTTGACCTCTTTGCCTTTTTGGTTTCCTTCTTCCTTTTTTTGCTTCTCTTATTGCCATTCTTCTTCTGCTTCTTTTTCTTCTTTCCCTCATCAGAAGAGTCAGAGGTAGAGCTTGAGCTGAAGTCAGAGCTTGAGTCAGAGCTTGAGTCCAACCTCATGGCCTGCGGCTCCTCATCTCCAGTTGCCATTACCTCCAAGTTCCCATCTGTTGATGAATGATAAATGACAAACAGAAATAAACTTTAAGTTTAGTCCCCACAAAGGATTCGCCTAAAGCCCAGAGGAGTCTGCTTTTATCACAATATACAACATTACAGAATTATATTGGTGTGACTGAGCTTGTGCAACTGATAACGTAAGGTGGTTTGAGGTTGTACATGAAGTGCATACTAATTTATGCGGTGGAGGTTAGATTGGGTATGAAGAGACATTGCAGAAGTACAAATAATGTGCACAAAACTTTAGATGGGATGTCTTATGTTGTATATACAAAAAGGAGTTGTGTATGAGAAGATGCATTAGTCTGCTACTTTGAAACTACATTGTGTAGAATGTTTCTATCACTATTAGTGTATTTCCATTAATTCCTACCAATTAGTGCTCATGGTCTAAGCCAGGGATCACCAAACATTTGTCCAAGGGCCGAAATGTAACCAATAGACACTATCGCGGACCAGCGATTTTTATATAGCCCAGAATTTTATAAATAGTATTCAGATTACTTTTGGAATACTTTCTTTTTCCATAACAGATGGGTATGTTTTGGTGAACAGGAGACACTTATTTTACTGTTTTCATGGCTTATCAAGAACTCAAACACAACATTGGTGTCATTCTGGACAGCTCTCTCATCTGCACCCCACATAAAAAACATCACCCGGACCGCATTCTTTGTACTGTCTTAAAACATTTCCTTGGAATATGTTATGAATTGTAAGGTGTCCTTGGGTGCTTTGAAAGGCGCCCCTAAATAGAATGAATTATCATTATTATTTATTATCTGAAACGATGTAATAACTTTTAAAACTTTTTCCAGTTACTTGCCCCATGCATTCAGCAGCAGCAGGCCATTCACTTTGATTTCATCCCGTTATGAAATGTCATCATTTCGACAATAAAGAAATGCTACATAAATGTTATCTTGCACATTTTATCTAACCATCTCCGTTTCTAACTTTCAATATATTTTAAAAGAGATCCCTCTCTCTCATCTGCGTGCGGGGGCGGGGCCAGGGGGCCTCACAGACGCGCTGCTTCTCTCTCTCGCTCACAGACATGCTGCAGCGCCTTGCAGTGTGCACACAGTTCTGCCGGTAATGAATATTACATTTTGTGAGGAAACTTTTCGGTAACACTTTACAATAAGGTACACAAAATGTGCTTAGTTACTGAGGAACTACTAGATAGTTAATGGTTAGTTAATGAGTAGTTCCTCAGTGACTGCGATTGAGGAACTGATGGTTAGTTACTGGTAAACAGACTGGGGGTACTGTATTAACGAATCATTCGTTAATGGTTAGTTAATGAGGAGTTCCTGAGTGAACTTATGGTTAGTTACTGGTAAACAGACTGGGGGGTACTGTATTAACGAATCATTCGTTAATGGTTACTTAATGAGTAGTTCCTCAGTGACTGCGATGGATGGTTAGTTAGTTACTGGTAAACAGACTGGGGTACTGTATTAATGAATCATTCGTTAATGGTTACTTTATGAGGAGTTCCTGGGAGACTTTGATTGAAGCAATGGTCCGCTGCAGCAGGGCACATTTAAACCTGCCATCTTCGGCTGGCTTGGGTCCCACCCTGGATCAACTGGTGGAGGTGGATCCGATTTACCTTACCATTACTTAGGCCGTTTGGGTATGGTAAACTCAAGGAACGCAAACAAAAACAGTAGTTACCCATTACCTAATGATTACCTTACCGTTACTAAAACAGTAGTTACCCATTAAGTAATGCTTACTTAACCATTCGTTAAGCATTGTGTGTCCCCTCAAGTAAAGTAATGCATCAAAAACAGTAGTTACCCATTACCTAATGCCTACTTAACCATTCGTTAAGCATTGTGTGTCCCCTCAAGTAAAGTAATGCATCAAAAACAGTAGTTACCCATTACTTAATGCCTACTTAACCATTCGTTAAGCATTGTGTGTCCCCTCAAGTAAAGTAATGCATCAAAAACAGTAGTTACCCATTACCTAATGCCTACTTAACCATTCGTTAAGCATTGTGTGTCCCCTCAAGTAAAGTAATGCATCAAAAACAGTAGTTACCCATTACCTAATGTCTACTTAACCATTCGTTAAGCAGTGTGTGTCCCCTCAAGTAAAGTAATGCATCAAAAACAGTAGTTACCCATTACCTAATGCCTACTTAACCATTCGTTAAGCAGTAAACAAATAAACAAACCCTGTGCACTCAAGTTTACATTTTTATTTAAACAACAATCCAAAGGACACTAATAATGAAAACGAAGTTGCATCAGAACTTGCAAAAGTGGCGTATGTCATGCAGCAATCTGCCTAAGGGACCATCTTTGTGTTCATTTGCCAGCCAATGTGTCCACTCGATGAAAGCAAGATGACTCTTCAGAGTCTTCACTGTGCGGTTTCCTCGCAGTCTCCAGACCTGTGACTTGTACGTTGACCAAGCCCGCTCAATGTTTTGGGTGTGGGCTCCTGTGTCTGGGTTCACAAATGACCGGCTGTGGTTCACAGAGAAATGGACAAAGCCACTTTCTGCGATTGCAGTGGTGTATGCGCTCCACATGTCCGTTATCACCGTGGTCCCTTGGCGAACGTATTTTGTGACCAGAGGAATTAAGTGGCGCCGTGATCTTTGTTTCACCAGCCTCAGGATAGGTCTTCTCCTTTTTCCTCTGATGCCCAGCATTCCAAAGACCCATTTTCTCCTCCTCCACGTAGGACCGAATCTTCCCCTACCATACTGTAATAAAGCAGTGAAAAAGGACAACACAGTTATATAAAAATAAACATCAGGAATTTCAATTGATAAACAAAGTGAAATGTGTTTATTTGCTTTCTTTTACAATTTAAAAATATTCACTTCCTTTCTCAAAAAAGAAGAGAAACAAATTAAAATGTAGTGGTACAAACAGAAAAGGCTGTTTAATTTTATTAAGTTAAAGTTTGCTTATTTTGCTGCAAGAAACATGAAAATGTAAGATAGATATTGTAATTAGATGATATATAAATAAGATTATGCACTTTTAAAATGTTAGTAATAAAAAGTAAGAATAAGGATTTATTTCCTTAAAGGTGGGGTAGGTCATTTTGGAGAAACCAGCTCGAGATCGCTAGAATTTGAAAATACACAACCGGAGAAAATCTGCCCCTTCCTCACAGAGCCCCTCCTCCAACACACACGAACGCGCACATGACCAATGAGGGCACGAGTTAAGTTTGTGCCCCGATGGAAGGCTGACAGGCAGGTAGGCCATCCAATCCGTTTAGCCGGATTGGATGTACTTTTTACAGTATTACGGCTTCTACAGAGGACATTTTTTTTAAATGTATTGTCAAAGCACTTAAGATATTCATTGCTATCGGGATGTTAAGAGCATTCCATGGAATATAACAAAAAGTGTATCTCGAGCCGGTTTCTGAAACTTACCTACCCCACCTTTAATGATCTGATTGGATGAGATAATTCTTAGCTTCTAAATTCTTTTTTTCTGTTATTTGACTGTGTATACACTGTGGAGCTGGCTCTCTCTAATGTATACTTTGTCTCGCCAGTCACAAGGGTGTGAATGACACAATTATAAAATTACATTACTTTGCTCATTCATTTGTTAATCTCTGACCTTAAAATATATGTTGTTATTTCACCTTGAAAAACAAAGGTTTTAGTTTTAGTGAGGCCAAAGGCTAAGGCTCTGTAGTTTATACACACCTTCCTTTTGTGGTAGAAGTTGCTTTCGTCCAGCATGACAAATTCGTTTGGTCCTCCAAGTCTCTGCTTTCCCCTCCTTTCTCTCCTCTTGATTGCACTCTTGCAGACCTTCCTCAACTTCAGGCTAATTTTTGACAGCGTGCGACTGCTTCCTGCCACGCCATCCTGCAGCAAGTCAATTTGCCTTAGTTGCAATCCCTGGGAAAATCTGTTAAAGATCAATATAGAATTACTAAATATGAACAAAAGCATATGAAGAAGAACGCATTCAGCACCAGTGGCTAATGTATAATTATAATTCACATTAGACATTTGTTATTACTCAAGATGAAACAGAATATTTTAATGTTGCTAATTAATTTTATCTATCAAGTTTCCCTGTATCAGAGCATCTACACATGTATTTTTAAGCTATTAGAATAATCACACATTGTAACGTTCTGAACCCATTTTTTGGTTGAAGAACATTTTGAATGCAGGAATTTTACTGTAACAGAGTATTCGTACACTCTGGTACTTCTACTTTTACTCTAATACAAGATCTGAGTACTTATAGTCAAGTGCAATATCTGAGTACTTCTGTTTTACTCAAGTACAATATCTGAGTACTTCTACTTTTACTCAAGTACAAGATATATTCTGTTTATAGCCTATGAGAAAAACTATTAGAAAACGAAAGCTAAAGCTAATGTTAGCAGATAGTGACAATGTATGCTAGTTAGCTAGCTCAACGATTCTTTAAATAATATTGCGACAGAAACATTTTTCTGTTCACATCACGCTCTGCCGCTCCAACAGGGAGCTCTGCTCTGAACACCCGAACGGCAAGGCGATACGGGTCCGTTCTTATTGTGCATCCATGGGTAAAGGTAAAACCTTTATATATACAGTCTATGGTTAAGGGTAAAACGCATGTAGTACAGAACACGTAACATGAAGGTGCCGGGCGGCGCGGTCCCGTGGGTTGGATGCGCGTTCATAATGCCGAGGGAAATAACTCTCGAATGTTCTCCTCAGAGTCCGGCGCACTTCCGTGCCCCGCCACACCTCCAAGCAGCCTGCGTTGTGAATAGCCAAATAACTAGCGCTTGGTCTGCTAGCTCAATGCTAACATATAATGGATAACGTCATTGACGCGCTAACTGAAATTAGCATTTAGATATCGGTAATGTTAAACAACAGTCAACATGCTTAAAATAAACGTAATACTTACAGGCATTCATTTGCTGTGCTTTGAGGAAATAACTGATATTATTGATGAATTAATATTACCTGTAAATGTATTTCATCCAGCTGAACAAGGACAATTTGCTCCTCTGAAACAGGGACAAAGACCTCACTGACTTCTTCGTCGTTTTCCCTCGGTGTTTTTTACGTCGGCACTTCCTACAAAAGACAAATCGTAAATTCCTAGTCCTTTTTTCCTGATAAAGAACTTGTCTTTGTAACATTACATATCAGTAAACAGAGGAAGTCATCGTTAAAACCCGTGATAAAATGTACGACTTAGCCTACCACTGCAGTCCGTCGACGTTTGAGTGTTTCTCCAGTTTCATCCTCTTTTTGCAGAGTTTGCATTTCATTTTTCCTTGAAGCAATTCCTTTTTCATTAGCCATTCAATTAATTGTTTCTTTTTTTTAAAAGTCTGTCTTCCGTCAATAAGACTGAGTACTTTGGTGTGCAGTGTCATGATGATAACCTATAACCTGACTGCTGCGTTACTACTGCGTTACTGCGGCCCAGCGTAGTTCAAGATGTGCTGCCGCTGAGCCAGACCGGAAGTGGAACTCCGCTGAGCGCACTAGCGCCCTAGCACCCTGATCCTCATTTCTTGTTCACACGATTCAAACCAATAGTTTTGATGTTTTGAATCAGGTATTTCATCTTCCTTGTTCAATTGACAAAGCACAGCTTCTTTATATTCACTGATATACAATTAAAATATTAAAACCGTAATAAAGTGTTAATACGCTGCAGATCGGGATCCGGCTGGAGCACTATGCAAGACACGCCCCTTCATAGCATTCAAGTGCTACGATTGGCCATGAGCCTGTCACGTGCATCTCGGCTAGTGATAAAACTCAACCTCTCCATCTTATATGTACACTACAGTCTATGCTTTAGTCTACACGCTTAGAACTGAAAATGGACTCGAGGAGAAGCAAGCGAAAGAGGATGGGGCCCCCTAAGCGTTTAGTGTCAGAATGTAAGTATGAATTTAAATTTATTTTTGTCATTTCAGAAATCAGTAACACTGCATCGCGAAATCATCTCAATTGACACATGTTATTACACCTTTTGTTCTGTGCTATCTGATTTGAGGTTGCTAGCTAAACCACGAGGACCCACGTGTTACATAATAATAATAATAATAATAATAATAATAATACATTACATGTATAAAGCCCCTTGCTGGAGCTCAAAGCGCTTACATGACATTTAAATGTTTTGTAAAGTTCCTTATACAGCTTTAGACTTGTTTTTATCTCATAAAGTCCTTAAGTGACACACCCTGAAAAGTCTGGTGGGTCATGTGCCGGGCTAAGACATGTGACAGAACTAGGTACATTTCAGAGGCTTGTTTTTGGTTGCTAAAGGTACAAATCAAGCCATTTAAGAATTAAAATGCTTACATAACATGTACTTTGTTACATTGAACCTGTTAACATTTCTTGATCAAATTGATATGAAACAAATTAGATAAATATCGCTGTGACACTGATATCACATCGGGACATTAACCTTAAACTTTCACAGTAAATCTGGAGTAACACATATGTCACAATTAGAAATATGAGTATGATCTGCTCAGTTAATTTAGGTGATCCAATTATATTTAATTAATATATTCTTTATTCTTCAATTCAAAGAATGTTAAAACAAATTTAAATCAAAAAATCCTCCTCATTAATTAAGTTATAAATAAGAGTTACTTTACCATTAAAGTTCAATGTCACATTGTCAGAAATGTGGTCTATTTAGTCTAAATTATGTTCCCCTTAATTTCCCCAAAAGTAGAAATGGGTCTGGGTTGTTATGGGTTAAATTAGTTAAATCGTCAAATAAACTGAAATATCTCAATTACGAAGGTTTAACGTTTTATCTTAACTCTTAAATAAGTAAATGACATTAGGGTGCTAGAAACGAGAGTATTTTAATTTTAACACAGCATTGGGCGATATGTAATGAAAATATAATTAAAAACAGTACATTCATACATTCATTCAAGAGTGGCTTTTCAGATATCCAATTTTGAAATAGTTCCAATGAAGTTATAATATAGCTGAAAAAAAACAAACATACTTCCATATAGTAATGCTCTCTACATCAACAACTCTTTCTGTGCTCCATAATCTTACAGCGGATCAATATTTGGCTGGTCAGTCTGAGGAAGAGCCATGCAGCTCCCACACTGTGGCAAAGGAAATGGGTAAGTGTTTGCTTTCAAATGTTAAGCATACTTTAAGGATCCACTCAGTCTCAGATGGTGTACTAATAAGTAGTTGCTTAGCAGATAGCAGTAAAAAAAACAATATGTAAACGTATAGTGGATTAAAGATGTCACATGCACAAAGTGAAGCCCCTTGTTATCTCCTGTGTTGAGGAGATTCTTCCACTGTGCTTTGCCATACCTTTGTTGGTGGTAGAGGTCAGGGTGGGCAGATAGTGGTTTGGACGACATCCATGTTTTTTTGGTCTAATTTGGCATTTTGGACCTTTACACAATTTCAAATATTCCCTATCGCTATATGTACCATTTTGTCAACACTATTTCTAATTTATGAACTTTCTGTCTCCCCTCTTAAAGCTGTAGTGCACTGCAGTGATGGGTCTGACTCGGATGCATTCACAGGACAGCAGTCTACTATTAAAGCATCAACTAAAGGTTAGGTTGTGTTGTGACATTGCATTACATTTACATTTTATCTACGGTTACTGTTTTTTGATTGTGTTATCTTTATATATATATATATATAATATCGCACAATACACTAGAACAAGAAAATATTACATAACGAAAATGTAAACGCTTGTGCAAATGTACTAGAGCCCATTTTACTTCTGTGTGGTTGAGTGCATATTAAAAGTTGAAGTTATTTTTTGCAATTACTTGTGAAGCCCCTGTCAGAATCAATGATCTTACAGTTGCCTTGAAGTGAATATAGTAATGTTTTGTAATGTATTATCATAGGTTTTGCAGTGTTTAAATGCAGTTGCAAGTCCCAATATAGAATTCAACAGTCTCTATTAAATGTGATCAATGACATGTCTGCAACTTCACGACAATACAGGCGGTCCTAGATCTATCATTTTGACATTTTATTGTACATTTTTTGAAAACGCTAAACAAAGGCATGGAACCACAATCTGCCTATACATACTATTTGTGTAATAACTACAGAAAAGATAATGTTGTTTTTTTTGCCGTTTTTGTCATTACAGATGTTTCTGCAGCTCCCACAGCCATAGCAGCTCTGAAGCGCAGAAACAGAGATAATAATGCCTTGAAAATAAGGCTAGATGCTTCAAAGGACAAATTATTAACTGTTGAAAGCGAAAGGGACTATCTGAGGATACAGCTGGCTGAGGGTAAGCAAATCAATAATGATTAAATAATTACTTATTGGCATCTGATAGCTTTTGAGAAAAAAAACAGGCACATACACCAAGCCCTACAACATTTCTCATCACAGACCATGAGGCCATACATGCTTGCAGATGACTAGTTGCATCAGCAATTCAGTCATTTCACTGCAAACATATCATGACAAGCATATAGGACGGACAGCACCAAATGGTGGGGTGGAGCTTGACAGATCAGGCTCCAGCTCACTTCTCTCACTTATCAACCGACAGTAGAGGGTTGGATTGAGAGGGAAAGAACAGTCACTTGTTAAAACATGTTGAGTCCGTTTGTTCGGGGGAAACTTGGAACAGGCATATCACATGCCCCGTTTGAACTAGAGTCATGAAAATTATCTCACATATTCCATAAATCCTAAAGAACAAATTGTTTCACTTACCTAACATTTCAGGTCACGATATTTTTCACTATTTCAAATGTAGTGAAAAACACTATATGAATTTTCACCGATCTGCGTGAAACTCTGAACACACAATATAAGGTTTAAAGATTATTGTAAATGTTCTGACCCTTAGTGGTAACAATAGTTATCTTCTAATCCTCTTGTTTGTTTCAGCTTTGGCCCTTCTAAAAATGGCATCAGTTAAGGCGCCAGTTACTTCTGAAGGTGACCAAATAGGGGCAGGCAACTCCTCTTCATCCTCCACCTCCTCGTCTTCCTCCACCTCCTCCAGTTCCTCCTCCTCCTCCTCCTCATCCTCTTCATCAGACAGAGGGAAGAAGAGGAAGAGTAAGAAGAAGAAGAACAAGAAAAACAAATATGGCAAGAAAAAAAGCGAAGAAGACAAAAGGAAAGACTGCAAAGAGAGGTACGTTGGCCACCTACACAGTGTCTGACTAGGGAAGTAAGGAGGTAGGACTACAGTGAATTATGTGACAGACTGACCATTGCTCAGTGTAGAAGGAACAGCTAGTGAACAGGGCTAACCTGCATTAGCAGGTGCTGTCAGACTGTTTGTGTTCATACTGAAAACACTAAACTGAAACGGATTTGCTCATGCACTTAAAGTACATTAAACTTAATTAGTGGGGGAGTGTCGCTACATGCCTTAGCGTGTTATCATCAAGGGGATCATTAAGGGAACGAATGCAGTCTGGTGTTGAAGTACAGTCGTACAATGTATTTTACAGCTCAATAAATACTTTTAGTATGCATTAAGTCTTTAATTTCAACAAATGTTCAAGTTACAATTGGGCGATGTGTACTCAACTGGACATAGACGATGTCCTCTGCGGCGGTGCTTGATCAGCTCCGGGACCACGGCTCAAACTAAACTCTGCGCTTCATTTACCAATGCTTTTTTGTTTATTTCTGCTGTAATACTTGTTACAATAATGGAGTCAGCTGTTTAACTATTATACATCAACCTGAGCTTATCCTCCCACTTTATGGCTGTTTAAAGTAATGTGAGTACCGCAGTTAACTGTTCCGAAACGGAAACTCTACCCGTTCTTGTGGGGCAGGGAGGGGAGGGCGCCTTATTAACTCATGATGTGATGATGGTCAGGTATCCAACGGCGATGGCTATCATACATGGCTGATGCACAATGTCATTGTCCATCAGCCCAACCATAACTAGAGTAAAGTTTAGCCAGCCCTGCATCATCTTCTGGTTGTTTTTGTGTTTTTAAGTGGTTGGATTCAATAAAAGAGCTGAGCGCCCAAAAAATATGGTGGACACAAGAAAGACATGTTGCTGGATTCTTAAGGTAACCACTTCTCTTGGTTGGTTATGAAGAAGGAGCATATCAATATATTAATATACACAAATATTTGTTTTGAAATTCAGTTCTGTTGTTAACCTGGTTCTTGAAAAAATATGTCCATAGCTACCGCAAGGATTGCTGCAGAGCATTCTTTTGGAGGTAGTTCTTGACGCTGGAGACATGGCATATTTGACGCTTTCTCTGGTTTGTTGGAAAGTAAGAAATACCGTCAGCCAGGACGCTTTCCGGAAAAAGGCACACTTTTTGTGGATATTGAGTAAGAAATATTGTATTTTACAAATTCAATTTCAATAAGCTTGCTAAATTAAACCTTAGGCTTATTGTTTTATACTTTCTTATTACAGGTGTGGACACAAATTGGTTTCACCATTCCGAGTCCTATCGCGAGGAAATGTCCACCATGTTTTGCATTTCGTCTTGTCAGTTTTGCAGAACGCAATTCAAAGATTGTTCAGGTTGGCATACAATGACATAGATAAATAAGTTCTGTATTTCTGCTTCAGATGCTTTCAGTGCTTACATAGATTGTTAGATAGATTATATTTCCTCAAAAATGTATCAGTGCACGTCACTCACAGTTAGCTTTAGACAATTAAGTGCTGTCACCATTTGTTTTTTTCAAAGTAACCTAAATTACAGATGGCTGCCACATTGATTAGATCTAGAGTGAGTGAAAGTCCAGATTTTACTGAAGAAAAAGGAAATAATTTTGTATTCTCAAATTTAGCTGAAAAATAATAATTGCAGCTTCTTGCAATTTGGATATTGCACTTTCAACTTAAAAATATCAGGATGTCCCACTACATCATGTAAGCAGGAATATATGTGTAAAATGTACTTTTGACTCACATTAATATATTAAAGCAGCTTCCAAACAGACAATTATCTAGTGCTCCATGAGAGTATCAGTAGTAGTCTCACACAGTTAAAGACAAACTCTAAATTAATATATTTATAATTGTAATGTAATTGTGTGGTGGTTGTCGTCATTTCATGCAACAGTTGCACTCCATAGCCAGCTGCTGTTGTCACAGTATGCCACTGATCAAGTTAGCAACCACCTTTTTTAAATGAGATGTAAAAGTTATATAATTAAACATTTTGTTATTCACTGACATTATAGAACAATATTTAAAAAGTATCTCTATTTTAAACTAAAACTTTAAGGACTTTAAGAAGAAGGACTAAGATGTGTGAAAAAAATCAACAGATTTAGGGATTTTAGGAGTCATGCCTATTGAGGTTTGTAGGCTAGTGTAATATCTGCAGGGCTGGTGGAATACAATCCAGGTAACTGTAAAGCTTATAAGGGAAGTGGCTTGCCAGTCTTTTCACAATTCCAAAATATGGTGACAGCCTGTATATAGATTTTTTTAAGTTTAATTTAAATATCACTTAACCATAGTATTGAAGATAGCAGATCATTCATAACATTATACATACAAATGATCTAAATCAAATGTATTATTACATTTACAGCCTTCTGTAGATCAGATTTTTCACTTTTGTGTTGTGCAGGATACGTAGGACATGGGAAAAGAGGTGTCATTCGGGCTATGTACTCTGAGCATCCTCACCCTGGGTTCTGCAGCCATTTTTGCTCAACGGATGCTGGGAATTTTGAGTAGGAGGTACCTGGTGTTAAGGCCCCGATATTCAAAACACAGCATTGTTTTTTGCGTTAAAAACAGGCTAACCTTGACGCTGATTTGGGTGACTTGTGTAATTCGTGGAGAAGTGAAGAGTTGTAGTTTTGGTATACAGGTATAAAATACTTTGACAGTAACAAAAACGTTTTTTAAAATAACAAGAATACAGTTTGAAAGGAGAGTGATTTGTAAAATATCCATAAAGAAAAAGAGTAATCTGCTTACAGTTCTGTTTCATCTGGGTGTTGAGAGATGTATCCATAGATCTCTTCATTTTGCTCTCAAAGTGCACCAGATTGATGCTTTTAACTTCAACATTTAAAAACAAATTTGCACACATCTTGTGTCCATATCTTTCTGTTTTGGTGGTCATGCCACAACCGTGTATGCATGCATGCATGAGTCATGGTAAAATATCTGGATTAAGAGGTTGCTTTTTCTTTGCACAGCATGAAAGAAAGGTGAAATGAATGGGCTGTGATTTTAGAATTTTTAAGCAGAAATTGAGTTCAATAATTTGTACGGCCCTTGGAGAAAGTTGTAAAAATTGAAATGGCCCTTGAGAGAAAAAAGTTCCCCACCCCTGATCTAAATAGTAATAAAAACCCTTTATTTGTAACTTAACATCTCTGTCTCCTATCCGTATATTATAAAGAATAGCCAGTTAATTGACGCATTATAGCGCAGGCCTTTGTCAGATGGTATATTACGCTGTTTTTTCTGTTTCTAATAGTTCTCTCTTATTTCACCATACGGGTGTTTGCATCCCTGAATATAAGTAGGCCTATAATGTTAAACAGAACATGCTGTGATGTCGCTCTGTTCAGAGCGACACCAGTGTTTCCAAACAACTGGTCTCTGCACGCTTACATTAACCTGCAGTGTCAGATTTTAATAAAAGAACAGGGAGAGCAGATTCTCCAAACTGTTCCATTTAAAGGCTGCTGAGACATGAGGATGCCAGGCTAAAACTTGGCCATATTGATGCGTTATAAATTAGAAACGGGACAATGTCGATAGAGCGTTAAATCCACATTGTGGATCGTCTTATCAGTTATCATTATTAAACATGATTGGATAAAAGTAGAGCTGATTGCCCAAGCCTAACTTCTGTATATAAAGGTACACACCCCAAACACAATAACTAACATACATTACTTTGAGCAAAGCTACACGACTAGTAATACCTTTACACTACACCAATTCATTACACAATTTTGTATGTAAGGATTACACTACCACTATATAACACTAGTACAACAATATTATCAATAAATAAACCCATATCCAAACTGATTTCTGCACTACAGACATCATTAGGATAGGCAACAACAAAGCGACCCGACCACGGATAAGCGGGAGAAGATGGATGGACAACAAAGTACTGTTGTTAAATAGTTACATATTTGTCTTTTTTTCTGTTTCAGTCCTGACCCCAGAAGACGCCATAAGCCGCTACAAGCGTGTTCTTGAGGCGGTAAACAAGGGGAATAATAAAACGGCGGCTTACAGAGCGGTAGGAGTGGACTGCAAAACCATTGCCGACACTGCAGGAATTGCAGAACTGCATGCCGTGAACCCGGGCATCTACCAAGATATCCGGGGAACACTGAAGAAGGGGGAAACCCTTCTCCGTTTCACTGAGATGTGTAAAGCTGCCATAAAGGACCAAAATTTAGAGGGGAAGGTCCAGGACTTGAAGACCAATGGAGGACTATTATCCATTAATCCAAAGGGGAAGTGAGGAAGGAATGGATGTTTTTTTGGTTTGCAATTGTTTTTAGTTTTCTTTTATAAAAAGTATTTTTTATTTCCATTTTTTGTTGTTGTTGTTATGTTCATCGTTGTTTGAATAAAAATGTAAAACTTCAGTGGCTGTAGATCCGTCATTGTCATCAACAGTGTTTGTTTGTTTGTTAAACTGCTTAACTAATGGTGAGGTAATCATTAGGTAATGGGTAACTACTGTTTTTGATGCATTACTTTACTTGAGGGGACACACAATGCTTAACGAATGGTTAAGTAGGCATTAGGTAATGGGTAACTACTGTTTTTGATGCATTACTTTACTTGAGGGGACACACAATGCTTAACGAATGGTTAAGTAGGCATTAGGTAATGGGTAACTACTGTTTTTCATGCATTACTTTACTTGAGGGGACACACACTGCTTAACGAATGGTAAGGTAAGCATTACTTAATGGGTAACTACTGTTTTAGTAACAGTAAGGTAATCATTAGGTAATGGGTAACTACTGTTTTTCATGCATTACTTTACTTGAGGGGACACACAATGCTTAACGAATGGTTAAGTAGGCATTAGGTAATGGGTAACTACTGTTTTTCATGCATTACTTTACTTGAGGGGACACACAATGCTTAACGAATGGTTAAGTAAGCATTACTTAATGGGTAACTACTGTTTTAGTAACGGTAAGGTAATCATTAGGTAATGGGTAACTACTGTTTTTGTTTGCATTCCTTGAGTTTACCATACCCAAACGGCCTAAGTAATGGTAAGGTAAATCGGATCCACCTCCACCAGTTGATCCAGGGTGGGACCCAAGCCAGCCGAAGATGGTAGGTTTAAATGTGCCCTGCTGCAGCGGACCATTGCTTCAATCAAAGTCTCCCAGGAACTCCTCATAAAGTAACCATTAACGAATGATTCATTAATACAGTACCCCCCAGTCTGTTTACCAGTAACTAAGCATTAGTTCACTCAGGAACTCCTCATTAAGTAACCATTAACGAATGATTCGTTAATACAGTACCCCCAGTCTGTTTACCAGTAACTAACCATCAGTTCCTCAATCGCAGTCACTGAGGAACTACTCATTAACTAACCATTAACTATCTAGTAGTTCCTCAGTAACTAAGCAGTAACTAAGCACATTTTGTGTACCTTATTGTAAAGTGTTACCAACTTTTCCACCAATAATTCCAATAAGTATTCACTTCAGGTTTACGAAAGTAACTGTATTCAGATTACTCGTTTTTCAAATGTAACGCCAGCTGAATACAGTTAGCCTACTTGATTTGTGTATTCTGATTACGTAACGCCGTTACATGTATTCCGTTACAACCCAACCCTGCTTCTAGGCTACTGTCCCGCAGCTCCAGCCTCTCTGTTGGACTCTGTGGCAGCGGGGCTACTGCTGTGGTGCGGAGCGCATTAACCAGACTCAGAGCCGTATAATACGGCTCTGACCAGACTCTTCTCAACGAAGGATCACTTCTTCTTCAGGGGAGGGAAGGTTTCGCAGTACGCAGTCTACTGTCTACTGATCCGCAGCTGCTGCCTCTCTGTTGGACTCCGGTACTGCACCTTATTCACGAGACGTTGTAAACAAAGAAATGGGTGGGGGCGAACGCAGTAACCACTCCGCCAACGCCACAGTCACCCCCGTCGTGCGGGCCGGATGAGAATGTCTGGCGGGCCGGATGTGGCCCGCGGGCCGCCAGTTGGTGGTCACTGGTCTAAGCCAATTCATCTTTAAATGGAGAGCCAATATGCTATGACAAGGCAGCAGTCAACAGCCTATACACAAGTGAAGTTAATTAAATTCTTAAAGGAATTCCTTAAAAATGACAACAATAGCTGAAATATTGTAAATATTATGGCCCAAATAAGAGATTTGAATTGGGAAAAAAATGTTTCTTAACATTTCAAGAGTTTGATTTATAATTCAAAATACATTTTCAGTACTCTGCCTGAATATCAATAACAAACTACAAACCCCTCTGTATAACACTGAGCAGAGACCTATACATGTAGAAAGTACATCGGTCCTGGGACTACGGATGAAAAATAGCCTCTTGGCTAACTCTGGCACATTTACAGCAGGTGTTTGTCAATGTGTATTGTCCCTGATAAAAAAAATAGATGGCTAGGCAGCCATTTTTGTTTGCAATTCAAAAGATGCACATAAAGCAGCAGCCGATAGGAGGCTATATAGTTTTAAATACAATTGATAGTAGCCCAAATAGGTAAAAGCAAAGATACTGTGACAACCCTGTGGTTGTCCACCATGTGGTGCTGTTGTAACCTGGGTTTTCCTTGTAATCAGCAGTGATGAGACCCACCTGTGGCACCTGGTTCCACTATTTAAGAGGGGAGAGGTATTCTAGAGTTTTAAAAAAAATTCATTTTAAGTGTCTGTGCACCAGGTTCAAGGAAGTTTGCATAATCATGGCTACATTGATGGATTTTGTTAAGTGTCCCAGTGTGGAACTGCTGGAAAAATGTACCAAAGACCAACTGTTAAAAATTGCAGAGCATTTTGAGGTAGACGTTCCAAAGCAGGGTCGTAAAGACACCATAGTGACTATGTTACAGACCCAGTTGGTACTGCAAGAAGTTCTGCCAGCAGTGGCTGTCGATGTTTGTTCCGAGGATGAGTTGGCTGAGATGACAGCTATAAGTCCAGGGCGGCAGAGAAGTGCAGGTTTTTCTTTGTCTGACTTTAGTGAAATGACATTTGAACAGAGAAAGGAAATAATGCTGCTGCAGTTCCAACAAGACAGTGAACCAGCAAGTGCTCATGAGGACCGGGCTAGGGCTTGTGAGCAGGAAACTGAGATGGAGCGTTTAAGGTTAACTACAGTGATGCGGGAAGCTGAGTTGCAACAAGAGCGTTACAAGTTGGACCTCATCCAAGAGGGTAAGCTTTCTCCTGGGGTGTCCCCAGCAACTTTTGATGTAGCTTATAACCTGAGGTTGTTACCGAAATTCGATGAGAAGACTGTAGATAATTTTTTTGGACTTTTTGAGCGGTTTAGCCAAAGACGACAGTGGTCTGATTCGGAGAAAACATTGCTATTACAGTGTATGTTAACTGGTAGGTCTCAAGAAGCATTTTCTGCATTAAGTATGGCTCAGGCTCACAGTGAAGATTACTTTAGGGTAAAGACTGCAGTGCTAAAGGCTTATGAGTTGGTGCCTGAGGTAGGGCTGTGCAATTAATCGTATTTTAATCGCGATTACGATTATGGTTTGCGACGATTAAGAAAACAGCATAATTGACAAAATACGATTATTTTGCTGGGTGCGCTTTCGCCCCTCCCTAAAAGCCCACTCGGCCACGTGGGAGTGACATGTGTTGTGAGTGTTCAGCGCAAGCGAAGATGTCAGAACAAGAGCAGCAACTAGTTAAAAAGAAGGGTCGCGGGGAGATTCCCAGTCGATCGCGAGATGTGTCTAAAAATAGAACAACAATATTCTGTTTTATCGTTAATGTCCTGTAACATAATGTTCCCGTGCCAGAATAATGCACTTGAACGCATCAAAGCTTTGTGATTGACCGGCCTCACGCCATGTGTCGGGGCGTGGCTGGTGAGCAGTGCACTAGTTCGCTGACTACGAAACTGGTTCAACCTAACCTGGATATGTTTGAGTTAGCCGGTTGGCCTAATCCAAAACATAGCCGCTCTCGCTAAACTATATGTACTACGACGCTGGTTATCAAGTGGATCGCTCAAGCCAGCCGTTTCCTAACTAGTTAGGTGCGCGTTCACATGAAAGGGGTGGTATTTGGAGCATTCGACCAATCACAAACATGGAGAAGTGTACTGACAGCGCAGCGTCATACTTCCTGAATGAAAAGTGAACTTTAATATTAGACATATGAAGAAGTTAAACTTTAAACATCCATGACTTAAACACTTTATCCAGGATAAAAGCCACATAGCTGCACCTGCAAGGTGAATACAGCTGGTAACAGAACAAGTGTTTGAATGCATTACATTACATTAATGCATACATTAACAGGTTTATGATATCACTGCCCCGTCCAAGACACGATCTGACTTTAATTACATTTGACTCGAGTGTTTCGTTAACTTAATGTGTTGCTTAAAATAATACTTCTGCATACAGTATGTGACACTGTGAGTGTTGCACAGCCAGATAAGGCTCAGCTGACTCAGATAAGAAAATATATGATACATTATGAAGTGATATGCCGCGGACTGTACTTAATGTTACTCTGATCCGGTTCCTTATGTTGTGGCAGACATTTAAGTACGCTTTCTTAACGCTAATGTTAGAATAGTCAGATTGCTCTGAAGATGGGAGGTGATATTCTATTAATGTTCACGTTCACACAGTCGGTGATTTTTGCCGGCCGTCTTTCCTGCGAAGGCAGCTTTTCTGTATTTCCTTTCTCCTGTAATATGACTTGAAACGCTTTAAACTCCGCACACTGAGCTCTGATTGGTCAGCAGGCAGTGCTTTCACTGAGTTGAGCTCTTAGCCTGCAACCAGGTCCCGACCAGGGCTGCTTCTCAGGTCGATTAAATGAAATCCTTGCTTCCCTCACTTGCGTCATTTCCCTGCGTTTAGTCCCTCCCACCAGGGAAGCATGGAGGGACGCAAGGAAACCACGAGAAGCAGGGAAATGAGTTTTAAGAGCAATGGGACGTCCTTACCTCCGGAGCGTCACGTGAAGCGACGTCCGTTTGTGATGACGCTGCACAGCTGATCGTCTGACAGCAGCCAGCTCTGTCCCCGTTATTTCCACACACACCCCCGCCTCTGTTAGTACACATTTACTGACACAAACATTTGTATCATCTGTTGTAGATCCCAATAAATAAAAATAAAATAAGAACTCATTCTCAAAAAAGATAAACGCCATTCTTAAAATGTATAAACGAACAATAGTTTGATTAATATTGATTAGAGTGCACAAAAGAAATAAAATAATTGAGAGAAGAAAAAGAGATATGTTATCTATCAAAACCCAGTTAGATTAACATTCATTGGATTGCACACTTTGTTTGTTTGTTTGGATATGTAGCACATTAACATTTTAATAGCACTTAATGACTGACTGAATGGAAATGTAAAACGAAAAAAGCGATCATGAAAATGTTTCCAACAAATGAATAAAATGATTTTTGACCACTTTGTTGTTCAGATATATCACATATGTGTAACTAAATGAAACAGGAATTGAAACAAAATACGGTATAAACTGAGGAGTGACTCCCGTGAGGTTAATGTGTTTTCTTCACTCCGCTGGGAAACGGCTCTCATGTCAAGAAGCATGAGATCAGTGCATGCACTGCATCGTTCAATCAGTGAGCGATACACAGTAAGGGGGCGGGGCGAGTATCTGAGGATTTCATCGGAGGATGGTCTGGTGGTTCCTCGATTATCGCTCCTCCATTATCGCTCCTCGCTCCTCGATCCTCGGTCCTCCGGCAGAAATAAGAGCCATGGGACGGTACTCAAGATGGCGCAGGCAAATCAACTTCCAGTGAGACCGAGGACCGAGGAGCGAGGAAATGAAAATAGTCGACCTGAGAAGCAGCCCAGGTTAGCCGCTAAGCATAAGTTACCATGGAGATCTAGCCTGCTAAAAAGAGAACCAGCTTCGTAGGACCGGAAAGCCGGAGTTTTCCCTGAATTTAGCCGGCTAAGCGAAAAATCCTGCTTCGTAGTATACCCCCCAGGAGTGACAGTCCGCACACACACAAGACCGCAATTATGGCAGAAGCAAAAAAGCCCAAAATATATAATTTTCCCTCCGAGTGGGAGGATCATTATTTTTGTATCTATTCCAATTCAAAGTCCATCTGTCTCATCTGCAATGCGAGCGTGGCTTTATCGAAGAAGGGTAATTTAGGAGCGGCATTTCAAAACAGTGCACAAACGCTACGAGACGGAATTCCCTCCTAATTCTGCCCTACGCTCCCAAAAGGGGAGGGGCCTGAAAGGACAGCTAAATGCACAGCAGTCCATTTTCACCAGGCCCAACAACAAGAGCAAGGCTGCTACCATAGCATCTTATCGTGTCAGTCACGTTCTAGAGAAACACATGAAGTCTTTCGAAGACGGCGAAGTTATGAAAGAAGCTTTCCTGGAGGCTGCGACGCGCTTTTGTGGGACAGTAAAAATAACAGCAGCATTTCAACAGGTTTTTGATATAATAAAAACTCAATTTAGATACCGTTATTAATCTGCTGTAAGTTTTAGTTTGTTTGAACTTATTCATGATAATTATTGTACACAATGGTATAAGAATGCAAACATTAAGATCTGTTCTGTTTAAATTGATTATAGTCTATTATCAGTTCAGAAACTAGTGTTGCTTGCATCCTATTTTAAAGGCATTTCTTTTTATACTCTAATAAAATGCAACAAAAAATGGGTTTGATTCTATTAATGTTGTCTTTTGTATTGCACTGTTGCAGCAGATTACTGTGTAGCTTCAGATCTGAGTTGTCTTATTAGTAAGCCTAATTTATACTTTTGTAGCAACACTATTTTTATATAATGGCCAGGGGCGGATCTACCGGGGTGGCATGGGGTGGCAACTGCCACCCTAAATAATAGCCTTGCCACCCCAGCTGCCACCCCAGTTGGCATCTTTGTTTTGAAAGAAAAGTTGTGGCTCATCGGACATTTATGAGAGAAAGTCTCTAATGTCCGAGTGCAAGTGAATGCAGCACAAGATCCACGTCATGTAACCCCTCCCCCGGTCCTGGCGCGAGAGTGGAAATATGATTGGTGGCGAATTCATTTGAACGGGACGGCGCAAAACGAGAAGCCTTTCGGACCCAAGCACTGAAGGAATGAGGTAATTGCGGTCTACAATGACAGAGAAGAGAATGTCAAGTTTGGCTGTACTCAGCATTGAATCAAAACGCACTACAGCTGTTGATCTTAATACATTTGTGAGGCGTTTTGCTGAACAAAATAGTAATCGCCGCATTCAGCTGTAATAGACATGCCAACTTGATGCTCTGCTCACGGATGACTCGATGAGAATAACAAATTGTTAAGATGATGACCTTGTATGCGTGTATATATTTTTTTCTTTGAGGGGGTCTGCCCCCAAAAAACAATTGTAAGTCCTGAGAAAGTAAAATAAGACGGTGTGTAAAACTACACTGCCCAGCCAACAGAAAGTAACCACTTTGGTTTAACTAGGCCAGTAGGTAAGGACCTTCCACTGGATAATAACTGCAGCGATGTATATGTTTTAGCTGAATACACGTTTTTTAACCCTAACTGATGCAGTTAGTCACTTCTTTAATGTTTGTTCTTTCTGATGTAAAGTCAAGGTTGTAACTGTATATCAATAATGATATAATTACTTGTTTTTCAAATTTGAAGGAGGGTGAGCAAGCATCTTGATGAACATTCATCATTAACTCCTCCAAAAAATATAGTTTATTCAATAATAAATGAATATGTGAATCATAACAGTTCTTCACTATATCTGTAAAGCGTCTTTGAGCACCTGTAAAAACAAATTAAATCTATTATTATTATTATTTATTAACAGTGATTGACAGCTGATAGGAATAATATGATTGTTAATATTATCATATTCATTCAGACAAACATCGATGAGACAGTTAATTAATGTACTTATTGCAGCAGTCTGTTTTGGTTCCCCTGCTGGTCTAAGAGTGAGACAAACTCATTCAGTTATTGTTCAGTTAAAATTCATTAAATTACGTCTGCCACCTTATATGTAAGGCTTTACTGATGTGCCACAATAATATCACCTATGTGATTCAGTTAAAATATTAATATTGTGGGTTTCCAAGTTAACATTGATTGTAGGGGTGTAACGGTTCACAAACATTCCGGTTCGGTACGTACCTCGTTTTTAGGTCACGGTTCGGTTCAGTACGTTTTCGGTACAGCAGAAAAAATTATCACAAAACATTAAATATTTTGTTTTTATTATTATTAAACTGACTAATGTATTCAAATAAATACAAAATATAGTAAAATAAACATTAAGGTGCAGCATTTCGATGAACTGAAATAATCTGTATTTGAACTGTACTAGTACCTAAGCAGCCGGCTTGACATTAGGACTTGCTTTTCATTGTATTTTCATGTTGTTCTAAAGAAAGATGAACTTGTCCACATTGCTTGCTGAAATGGCAGATCTGCTGGCACTAACAATGTCTCCTGCTGTGGAGAACACCCTCTCTAGGGACAGAGGTAGCAGACACAGCCAGGTAGCGCTTTGCTAACATGGCAACATAAGGATACTTGGCGTTTGTAATAGCTTTGGCTCGGTCTGAACTTGTTCTCGAGTGGTGGAGGCTTACATGCAGTGGGAGTTGGGTTTGCACTTCAGTCTTTTTTCTTTTGGTACCGGTGATATTCACGTTCGATGATGCCTTTTCAAATGAGTGTGATGTATTGCCAGCCGCGTAACCAATGTTAGTTGAACAATGTCGACAAACAGCTTTGGTTCGGTCCACCTGTCTTTGTCCGTCATCCTTGTACGTAACTGCGAAACCAAAATGTTCCCAAACCGGAGACTTCAATGATGCTGGAGGATTTTCAGCTCAACTTTATCTGCGTTCGCCATTTCGACAGTTCCTCAAATTACTGACTACATTTGAACTCATCCCTGTGACCAGCTCTCATAGTATGCCTCTCGTCCAATGAAATGACTTGGTCGCTCTATGATATATACCTGAGATTACTTCCAGAAAGTTGTTCTCAATTTTTTACGTTTAACGCTATATTCGTTCGGTACACACGTGTACCGAACTGAAGGGCCCGTACCGGATAATTTCAGTATGGGTACGTGTACCGTTACACCCCTAATTGATTGATATGATTGCGATTTCAATCAGCATATACTTCTGTCAGGGGATGCCACCCCTCAAAATCTCCTGCCACCCTCTTGCCACCCCATGAATATTTGTCTAGATCCGCCCCTGATAATGGCAAAGAAAGGGTTCAGAGTCTTTTCTTTTTGTCCTGTGTCATATGTGGCAGCACTGCTCATGGGCGTCGCCTGGGGTAGGCATCCGAGGCTAAAGCCCCGGATGTTTTTTCTTTAGCCCCGGACAAATTCTCCCTCAATAATATAATACATTAACCGTACTTTACCTAGAGGACGGCAGGATTGTAATTTCCCGTGTTCAGTGAATGCAACAGAGGCAAGACACCACCAGACCAATCAGAGAGTTGCATGGAAATAAACTCGTTTTATTGTCTGACAGTGACAGGTACGTACCTCTCCTCTGTGACAGTGTTTAAACTTTCAGCCGCGGACGCGGAGTTTCTGAAGATGGACATTAGACATTTTTTTAATAAAAAAGACGGCAATTCTCAAGTGGTGGCTCACACAACAACCCCAGAGCCACCACCTGAGCCAGGTGAACAAGGTATGTACATGTCAGTAAATTTACAAGTTATGCGAACATGTATGCAAAGCATAAATTATAGCTACGTTGACGTTACTTTGAATCGCGCGGGTAAGCTAAACCGTTAGCAAGTAGCTATAGCTAGCCAGATATATTAAATAAACACTTTGTCATACAATCTAAATGTTGTGTTTTTTAGCGTTACCTGGTGATTTCAAATAAAGCTCTCTGGGAAATGTTGACTTGACATGAAGTCATGAAGCTAGAAGCTACCTTACATTACACAGTTAATCCTGAGTCCTGTCAGTTAAAGTGTTTCATAGTTAGCTTAGCTAAGCATCAACCTAGCACTGAAATATATGGATGTTATGTGACAGTATTTCTGAGAAAAAGTCAGCTGAAATGGTGGCATAGTTGCCACTGCTTTACGAACGTATTTGCAGCAGTAAATGTGGCTGTCTGGCCACTGACGTTGCCATAACAACACCTGCATTTAAATGTGCAACCTCTTTTGTGACAGATTTTTGCAAGAAATTATAATTCTTCTGATTGATATTTCCTATTGACAGCTAGTTTCTATGTGAACATTATGAGATGGACAGCCAGCTAACAAGCTTTTTATACAAATATTTCAGATCAAAGCCAATCCAGTGGGGCTCCTGAAAGGGGGAAGGGACACTATGCTCCCAAATATTAAGCCTTGACCCCCATCTTAAAATTGATATGATCAAAAAATTATCTGCATTGTCGGAGGCCTTTTTTCCTCATTATCATGTCAAATTGTACAGCTTTCCTTAGTGTTGAATGCAGAAAGATGACTATATTAGAGTATTAAGTGAAAATGACTATATTAAAGTGTTAAGTGAATATATTAAGTGAATTACTCAAACTGCATTTGTATAGGAATGATTCTGTCCTATTGGCAGATAACTACTCTTAACACTGATATCTACAAGAGGTTTCCAATGTAAATTTAACTATTTTCAATTGTTTAGTATTACATTGTGTGAGAGTGTGGTGACACTCATTTTAATGAAGACACATTTGTGTATCTTGAAATTCATTTATTTGACAGAGCTGGAAACGGATTGACTTACATACTTGTTTGTGTTTACCTACACAGTCATCACAGATGAGCCAAACAGAGTAGAGGATGAAGAAAGGAGAACAGGAGAAAGGGACACACAAGAAGGAGATACAAAAGACAAGAACGACAATGGAGACAACAATGAACAGGAACACCAGAACAGACAAGAGTCAATGGGTAACATGACTGATTTAGGGACTGCAGATACAGGGCCAAGGCAAGTGAGACATCACTGCTTTCCATCCAGCATGTTTGGCCAGCAAAAGAGATCATTTCAACCGCAAACAGCAAGTGATGAGGGATTATTATTTCCTCCTTCCATCCCTTTTTTCTGTTTAATCTGATTACTAACAACTTCTAATAATTTGACATAGTTTATGATTTAATTGGAAAATGAAGTGTTTTTAAATAATAAACCCGTTTCTGATTCTGATTCTTTGATTTCTTTTTGACATATGGGTGTTGAGAGATGTATCCATATCTCTTAATGTTGCTCTCAAAGTGCACAAGATTGATGCTTTTAACTTCAATATTTAAAAAAAATCTTCCTGGGGGACCCCAGAGGAGGTGAGTTCCCTCAAAATAGCACTTTATCTCTGCTTATGTAACTCCAGTGTAGTGTCCCCTCGGCAACAGATCACTCAGAGCTGATTACTTTCCTGCATTTCAATGGACAGCATATAAAAAGGACACGTGAGCTGCATTGCTTAAGAGATCCTTTCATGCTATCTCTTTTACAAAATAAGTGTCCAGTCAACAACAAAACATCAGTGATCGTATAGTGGTAGTATATTTTTCACAAGCAATGTGAAACATTAAACTTGTTCGCTGGGCATGTCAAAAACCTCCCTGCTTTGATCAAGACTTTAGGGAGCCTTTAGCCCCTCTAGCGAAGGGACTGGAAAGCAAGCTTTGAAAATGCAGTACCATCTACATACTGTCATGTTCCAGACACTGCTCTCAACCACTCAGGGCCTGCACAAATACCTGCAGAAAGAAACAATTGACTTGGTGCAGGCTGTAGATTACAAAACAGCAGTTGAGAACACAATGAAAAGTTACCGAAGTAACGAGAAAGCACATGAGGTCTATGACAAGACCAAGGCCCTGTGCAATGATCTTGATATTCCCGAAACTGTGACACAGAGGAAGAAGCGTAGAAACATGGAAGACTTTGTAGTCGAGGCATCATGTGGAGCAATGTGAAACATTAAACATAAATAAACTGGTGTACAAAACTCACATACCTGCATTTCAATGGACAGCATAAAAGGACACGTGAGCTGGGTTCTGGTGCTCAGATTAACTATTGATGATCACATTGATAAATCCGTTTTTAAGAGTGCGCTTAAGACCTTCCTTTTTGATAAAGCTTATAGTTAGGGCTGATTAGATTCAGCCCCTAGTTTTGCTGATATAGGCTTAGTTTGTCGGGGGACATCTTACTTCTTCCTTCTCTCTGTCTATACCTGTGTACTCTCATGTTCCGATTAACCCAGCTTCCCCAAATATCTTTCTTTTTGGTGTCTATATACGCCGGGATCCGGAGTCATGGATGATCCTGCGCTCCTCTGTCCTGGATCGCGAGCCCTGGATCTTGAGTTGTGGCTGTGGTCCTGGATCATAGGTCCTGGATGGATATCCTCGTGGATTCATCTTCCTATTAAACACACGTGCATTTCCAAACATTTGGACTACCTATGTTGCAAATGTATTATCTTTTCAATTTACACACGGCATCTATTGCACGTCTGTCCGTCCTGGGAGAGGGATCCCTCCTCTGTTGCTCTCCCTGAGGTTTCTCCCATTTTTCCCTTTGAACTGTGGGTTTTCTTCGGAAGTTTTTCCTTGTACGATGTGAGGGTCTAAGGACAGAGGGTGTCGTATTGTCATACTGATATTTTGTACAAACTGTAAAGTCCACTGAGACAAATGTAACATTTGTGATATTGGGCTATATAAATAAACATTGATTGATTGATTGATTGATTGATAAATCATATAAAACAAATAGCCAATCACACTAAAAACATGTTGCTGTGACTGTGAGCATTAAACAATTAACATTAAACTAAACAAACACAACAGTATGTTATTGTCCTTATAAAATAAAAACATACATTTTGTACATACAGGCACCTTACCCTCAAGTGATCCTCAGGTGCTATGAGAATCTCCCACAATGCATTGCCGTAACAAAGCTAATGCAGGCACACGTTTGTGACACCAGATGGCGCAATTGTGTATGTGCGTGTGGGGAGTCTTGCAGTAGAAAATTTGACTGTAGCGCCGCCACTGTGGGCTAAGCCCCGAATGTTTCCAGGTCCAGGCGACGCCCCTGGCACTGCCACAAGTTCCTCTTCAGAGAGGGTCTTCAGTACAGGTGGCAATATTGTCACCTGCCTGCGCTCATCTCTGAAACCAGACCATGTCAACAGGCTGATATTTCTTGCAAAAAATCTTTAAGAGATTACATGAGCAGCCCTACCAGCATTTGTCATGGTGGCCAACACCTTTTTATTTGGTCTTAAATTGTAGTTCAACATTTATTTCCTGTTACTTCTGGACCATGACGGTTGGCCAGCCTTCAACGTTTAACTGAGTGGAATATGTTGAATATGTTTTACCAAAATGTTGGCTAGAGTTTTCAGTAGGTTGTGACAGTGCACTGCAACATGTTTGATTTAATTTGTTTTGGTCTATTTTATTTTAATTTATCATATTAATATATGTTTAGTATGGTTTTGGAAGTGCGCTCCAACACATTTATTGATCTTGTTTATTGGTAAAATATTATTTGTTTTAAAGTTCAATAAATGGTCAATGAATAATCGTCAAAATAATCGTGATATCAATTATTGACCCAAATAATCGTGATTATGATTTTTGCCATAATCGCACAGCCCTAGCCTGAGGCCTACCGTAACCGTCAGCAGTTCAGGAAGTCAGAAGGACAGACCTATGTGGAACTTGTTCGGGAGCTGAAATTTAATCGGTGGGTCACGGCTTCCGAATGATTTGAGGGAACTGTTCCTTCTTGAACAATTCAAAGATATCCTTCCAGAACGCGTCGCTACGTACCTGAATGAGCATAAGGTTAAAAATGTAACAGACGCTGGGGTGTTAGCTGATGAATACACTTTAACACACAAGATTCATTCAGGGGAGAGATTTTACTGGGGGAGCAGAAATAACTGGTCTGGTGACCCCAGAGGTAAAGTGGGTGAATTGTTAAGGTCGGAGCAAAGGTCTGTGCATGGCTGGAGGGATAAAGTCGATCTAAATACTTGCAACTTTTATTTGGGTAATGGTCACTGGAAAAATGAATGCCCGGAACTTAATGCAAAAACCAAGGGACTCCAAAATGGCCAGGTTCCCAGGCCTGTTGCCCTTGCAGATTCTGCCCACAAGGTTGCTAGGGAGGAGGTTATAGCTGCGGTTAAACTCCATACTGCCCACAAGGTTGCTAGGGATGAGGCTAGGGATGAGGCTATAGCTGCGGTTAAACTCCATACTACCCCGCAACCAGTTGCTGCTGCGGTTTCTAACTTGGGACTAGCCCTGCAGGAGGTGAAGCCCCTCCCTGGTAGCAGAGGAATTTGATCCAGGTTATGCCCCTTTTATACGTCAAGGTTATGTGTCTTTGCAAGGAAGTGACAATAAATTCCTTGTTAAGATACTGAGAGACACAGGTGCTTTGGATTTGTACATAAGTGAGGGTGTTCTTCCATTTTCCTCGGAAACTAGCACTGGAAGTTGTGTATTGTCTAGGGCAGGGGTCGGCAACAGGCGGACCGGGGTCCAGATCCGGACCCAGACCTCGACCTATACGGACCCGGACCTATAATCAATACATTAATAGGGGATTTCAATTTTGATGGAGCGATTCTATTTTAACCACCGCCGACAGGGGGCGAAAAAGACGAGTGAGCGATACAGGGAGAGAAACGCAGAAGAAGAGACGAGAGTGAGGCAGAGAGAAGCGGAGAGGATAGTGAGTGAAGAGAATAACTAGCGATACTGGGATAGAAGCGGAGAGGAGAGTGAACAGGCGTGTTAGCGGCAGACAGGGAGAGACAAATAATTACACATGGCGCTCTCCAAGGAGAGGAAAGTGGATAGTGAGAACAGAGCTTTTAACCCTGAGTGGGCGGACTCATTCATGTTCATCCTGCCCACTGGGAGTACAGAACCAGTGTGTCTCATTTGTTCAGAGACAGTGGTGCTCATTAAAAGTGCCAAAACGCCATGAGACAAAACACAAAGTGTTTGATCAAACATTCCCTCTTAAGTCAGAACTGAGGTCACAAAAAATAAGCAGTCTCAGAGCCCAATATGATCAGTCGACCAGGATAAAAAAAACTAAATATCGTTCCAGGGCAGGCTAACCGAGGCTAACCAATGAGCACCTGCATGTGTGTATGAGAACGGCCCTGACACCATTTCAGCCCAGATTTAAACTCCTGGCAGGACAAGCTCGAGCTCAATTCTTGCACTGAATTAAAAATAAGTGAGTGAGGGACTGCAATATAAGAGGGAAAGAAAGAGAAACTTTAAAACTGTTCAATTGTTATGATGTGTAAAGACTAGTATTGTTCTATAATCGTCTGAAACAGTTAAGTCATGATGTGAAACAGTTAACAAAGAAAAAGGGAAACTCAAGCTGCTGCTACACTTTATTTTATTTATCTAAAATTAAGCACTTTTAAGATGCACATATTTTCAAAAGCTATTTTATTTATTTTCTCTATTTTATTTTTAAATGCAGCCCGAGAGGAACATTACCATATCCACAGTATTTACTGTATAGTTCAATGTTAATTGACAATAAATATTGTTGTTTTTGAGTTGTACTTTCTTTATTTGATTGGCAGTCAGTTGTTGATTATATGCAGACTGTTAGGTGGACTCTACATAGAAACCTGACTCGACTTGGAATTACATACCTGACTAAACATGAAGTGACAGACATAAAACAAACACGACTAACACAATTGGCGAGACACCACACAGACGTTGATAAAGCTACAGGCTATATATCACACTAATTCATAAAGCAAGTTAGACATTTTGATGTTCCGGACCTTTGCATGGGGAGATTTACTCCAACTGGACCTTGTTGAATTTTAGTTGAATACCCCTGGTCTAGCGGGTACTATTTCACAGTTTTTCCGGCCCCATAAAAATTATATATAATATTTTCTGTCAGAGAATATACGTGTTTATAACTGTTCACCTGAGTGATACAGCTGGAAGGATGCATGAGAAACATCAATGGACACAGGTCCCACGGTGGCCACAGCGTCTTTCAATGCAACTTTGTCTCCTTGGTTCACGCGGATGTAGCCTGTGCATGTGGCAGCGCTAAGGGCAGGGTTGTGACGGCATTCACCATCCTATTTGGAAGAAAAAATTGACAAAATGTGGAAATGTCTTACGTGGAGGGCCAACATTTTGAAAACATTACAAATGAATTGAGTTCCATCAGGATAGTTCCTAGGCAGGATTATGATGGCATATATAATCCTATTTGAAGGGAATTTTTTTACAATTGACCTTCTTTAAAAAAAAAGTGAAGAGGTGAACATATCTTAAACGGAGGGCCAACATTTTGAAAACATTACTAATGAGATGAGTTCCATCTTCAACTATACTTTTTAGCATGTTAATGACACATTTCTATCTTACACGGGATGCTGTACATTCAAAGAAGAGCCAAACAGATTGTTTACCATAGCCCGATAAGGGTAGGAGTTTTCTGTTTCTATTCCTCCGTTGGCTTCAATGTAATTGAAGGCGTGTTTCGCCAAGCCTCCATTGCAACCAGAATTCCCATTGTCACCGGAGCAGTCCACCAGTTGCTGCTCGCTCAGAGACACCAGCTTCTGAAGTGCTGACCCTCCAGCGAGCTAGTCTGAAAGATAAATTAGTTAAATGAAACCAGAGTATATTGATGTAAAGTTTACTGTATTACCAAAAGAGGACAATAAGTAATGTTTGTACATACTGCACTGAAGGCCCAGCAGGAGCCACAATCCATCTGGTCCTTGACTTCAGTCACATATCCCTTATCCCTCCAGTCAACACTGTTGGGCAGATCGGTCTCTCCAGGCAGTCGGAGGAAAGCAGAGCCAGTTTGTGGCAGAGAAGTGTTGAAGAAACCGAGGCAACCCTTAGAAATCAGGCGTCTGTACTCTTTATTTTCCTGATGAAGAAGAGCAAAAGTTTAATTTATAGGGTCTTTAACCAAAACGCATTCACTCACATGCTGATTACAACCAGAGACAATAATAACAGTTCGTCATAAATGCCATTAGTTTTAAACTACTACTAACTAATACTGCAGAGAGTACATTTGTGTTTTTCTTTACATACCATGTCAGCGAATGTGGTCATGCCAAGGCGGTAGGACTTGATGCCCTGATCAGCCATGATGTTGTGCTCCAGCACCAGTCTGAGGTTGTTGAGCCAGATTTCCCTGCGCTGAGCCTCCTCTACTGAGGTGTTGTACGACTTTTCTGCCAATCAGAAGAAAAACAATCCATGATGAATAATTAACTGAAAAACAAAATGTTATGCCGTAAACTTCATATCATGTAGGCAGAGCACACATTCCTTTACTAGACGTTTAGCTGTGTTGTGTGTAAATGAGTACACATTTAGCACACTCCAAATGTAAGCCTCACAGGAATATTTTCCATAGAACAAAGATCTACTGTGTTCGCCAACAAACCACAATAATGACAAAAGTCTCACCAAACTGAAGTTTCCAGGAGTGGAACTCCAGGTCATCTGAAGAGATGGAGGCACAGCTGGCCACGGCCAGAGCAGCAGCAGCAACCAGCAACAGCTTCATCCTGACTGACACACAGACTGAAGAAAAACAAATACATCCTTAGTGACTTGCAGGAAACCACACAGGTTGAGATTAAACGTGTTCACTTCCACTTTGTCTCACAAACTTGTCCTTCCTTCCTTCTAGCAATGTATCAGCTCTATTTCCCAGTTCTTTTGAATCTCTGACTATTTATCAACAGCAGTACAAATTGTGTTTGCGCTTGTCTGTCTGTTTTAGTGTTCCCTAAATCTGCTGTAGTTGCTTACCTATCTCTCTCAGTTGATGTGACGTTTGAGGTCTGTCCACCTGTAGAAGATGCAGGGCTTTGTTAGGGGACCTTCTTATATAGCTGACTGCAGTTCATAAATAAAATCTGATAAGCACGTAATGAAATATTAGAAAATTGCACAATGCATTTTATTCAGGAAACATACATCATGGTCATCAATTCCTTTTCTCAACAAAGTTATACAATAGAATAAGACACCCTCTGTCCTCAGACCCTTACATCAGTCAAGGAACAAACTCCCAAAGAAATGTGGGCCTCCTTTGTGATGTATTTTATTTCTACACAATACAAATATTTGTATCATATGGGTTTTGTGTACATAGTTTGTCAAAACAATAGTTATATGATAGTACCTAGTAAGTTTGATTCTGAAGCCATCAAGTAAAATGTTACTTTATACATACTAAAGTGTGAAAAGTACACTCAATCAAGCATTTGAATGAACAGTCAGGTGACAAGAACAAGTCATCAATCGATCAAATTTACTTTATATAGCCCAATATCATTACATTGCATTTAGCCGACGCTTTTATCCAAAGCGACTTACAATAAGTACATTCGACCAGGAAGACACAACCTTGAAGAAAACAGAATCATATAAGTACATCGGGTTTCATAGAGCCAAACATTTCAAGTGCTACTCAACTGGCTTTAGATAAGCCAGTCCTTTATTAGTATATAAGTACAAAACATTTTCGTAGGCCACCAGGGTGGGTGGAGGGGGACCGGAGGAGGGACACAAAACTAGGGCCAACAGGGTGGGTGGAGGGGGTCTCGAGGACGGGCTTGGGCTGACAGCCCAGGGGCAAGGCAGAGCTTGAAAAGGGGGTTATGGAGGGGCAAAGGCAGTGGCAGGAAGAGTCAGGGGGTAGGGCTCGAGGGCGAGGACCGCGGCTCTCAGGGGGCCGGGCTCGAGGGCGAAGACCGCGGCTCTCAGGAGGCCGGGCAGAACCCGGTGTCGGCCGGACAGGAACCGGCGCTGGTGGGACAGGCCTCGGCAGGATCCCCCACGGAAGAGGACCAGGAGTTGGCAGGACCCCCGCCAGGAGGGCAGTCGGCGGGACCCCCAACGGGACAGGACACAGGATTGGCAGGACCCCCGGCAGGAGAGCAGTCGGCGGAACCTCCAACAGGACAGGAGTCAGGACACAGGGTTGACAGGACCCCCGGCAGAAGGGCAGTCGGCGGGACCCCCAACGGGACAGCACACAGGGCTGGCAGGACCCCCGGCAGGAGAGTAGTTCGCGGGACCTCCAACGGGACTGGACATGGAGCCGGAAGGACCCCCAGCGGAACCTCCGTCGGCATAGGACATGGGACTGGCAGGACCCCCGGCAGGAGAGTAGACGGCGGGACCCCCAACGGGACAGACATGGAGTTGGCACGACCCCCAGCGGAACCTCCAACGGACCAGGACATTGGGTAGGGACTTGAGACGTGACTCAAGTAGGGACTCGAGAGGAGACTCGAGAGGGGAACCAAGGGGGAACTCGAGAGGGGAACCAAGGGGGAACTCGAGAGGCGACTCGAGAGTAGACTCGAGAGGGGTCTAGAGGAGAGACTAGAGGAGGAACTAGAGGAGGAACTCGAGAAGGGAACTCGAGAAGGGACTTGAGAGGGGAACTAGAGGAGGGACTAGAGGAGGGACTAGAGGAGGGACTAGAGAGGGGACTAGAGAGGGGACTAGAGGAGGGACTAGAGGAGGGAACTCGAGAGGGGACTCCAGGAGGGGCTAGAGAAGGGACTCCAGAGAGGACTCGAGGGGGAACTGGAGAGGGGACTGTGGCAGCTGGGGCCGGGACTGGGGCCGGGACCATGGCTGCTCGGGCCAGAACTGGGGCTGAAACCATGGCTGCTGGGGACTGTACTAGGTCTGGAACCATGGCCGGAAATATGGCTGTATGATCCAGTTCTGAAGCCGGAAACATGGCTGTATGGGCCGGCTCTGGAGCTGGAAACATGGCTGTAAGGTCCGGTTCTGAAGCCGGAAACATGGCTGTAAGGTCCGGTTCTGAAGCCGGAAACATGGCTGTAAGGTCCGGTTCTGAAGCCGGAAACATGGCTGTAAGATCCCGTTCCGAAGCCGGAAACATGGCTGTAAGGTCCGGTTCTGGAGCCGGAAACATGGCTGTATGGGCCGGCTCTGGAGCCGGAACCATGGCTGCTAGGACCGGTACCTGAGTACGAGCTGGCTTCCTGACCTTGCGTCTTTTAGAAGTCTTTTGGAGGCTCCGTGGACCTCCAAACGCCAGGCGGGATCCCAAGAAAGGGTCAGAGAATGGAGACTGGCACTCAGGGCTGCGTGAGAAAACTCTGAGAAACTCAGGCAATGAGCCTCTCAACCATGGCATGTTGTCCTCCTCCATTTGTGCCTTTTTGAGGACAGCCTCTTTGTTCCTTTTAGCCAAGGTTCTACTCCATTCAGCATAATAACACTGAAGAGTGTACTCCAAGGATAACAAGTCCAAATCAAAATTAAAATACGCTGGGTCCATTGTTGGTCGGTTCGTAATGTTACGGTGTGCAGGAAGCAGGACCCAAATGCAGATTTAAGTGACAAAATAATTCCTTTATTTCAAGGCTACAATTTCAGAGACAGAACAGAACACTCACCGCAGTTTACTCACAACACAAGACGAACCGACACTGAACACAGGAAGAGACAAGACTAAATACAGGAAGGGGTAATCACAAGACGAGACACAGCCGGGCAGGGGAGGAGAAACACAAGGGCCACAGGTGAAAACAATCAGACAACTAGACACACCAGAGAAACTAACGACGGGAGGAAAAACACAGGAAGAAGGACCAGACAATATACAAGGATGAAAATACCCATAACCAGACATACAAAACTACAACACAGACAGATCCTAACAATAATACTGGCAACCTGCCAGGAAAGAGATGGCAAAACTCCTGGGATGACGCCCCGGATGCTAAGTTAGTATCATGCATTTTTGGGTACAGGAAGAGAGATGAGAAATTAAATATGAAATTCCCTCGACAGTCAAAGCCTATAGCAGCATAACTATAAGCGTAATTAAAAAGAAAAGTCTTAACCCTAACCCTTACCCTGGCTTTCATTGTATTTTAGGCTGTATAAACCACGAATAACCATAAATTATTGGATGCAATGCCCTAGTGTCTACTGTGACATGTTTACATGCTTTGATGTTTGAAAGCGCTTTATTTCTTTTGGTTAGTGATTGGTCGACCGTTCAGATATGTCCCGCCTTAAGTCTATCTCGTACCATGTGTTGGAGCGCTAGCCAATAGAAGCGCGGGTGTAACATAATGATGTCACTATGTTACTGAACTAAACAAAGGATTCCAATCCAGGGCGATTCAGAGGGAGGGGCGACTGTGTTGGAGAGAAACCCCCTCTGGCGTGATCCTTAACACACTAGAGAAAAATGAGAACCTCCAAAACTATAATATAATTATAACCATAAAATGGAGCCAGTTTAGAGCAGCTAATACAGGAGTAATATGGTCTTGTTTTCTAGCTCTTGTCAATACACATGCTGCACCATTTTGGATCAACTGAAAAGTCTGAAGAAGCGTTTGGGTACAACCTGAAAAAAAGGAATTACAATTGTTTTGAGGTAGGATTTGCCTTGTCTATGTAATGGTACAAAGTTGAAAGAAGGAAGCCCTTGAAATCCGTTTTTTAAGGAAGTTAAAGGACATACCCTGATAAGTTGTGCTGGAGGCCAAGTTATTGCCATCCAGAGTAAGTATGTCATTACATGATTTGTTTCAGAGTTGTTTGGGACCAAGATAAATATGGTCAGTATTGTCTGTGTTTAACCTTAAAAGGTGGGGTTAATCAACTTTTATATGTCCTTAAGGCCTTTCTTGAATTGCATTTGATTAATTGGTTTCATCTGGCTGGTTTTATAGATATAATTGAGTATCATGGGTCATGATTCGCCACAACTGCCACATTTTGGATCTCTTATTTGGTCGCATGTCGATGTCGTTTATTCGTCTGCATCGGCTTGAACATGACGTTTATGACACTTAGCTAGCTTTGGAAATAAAATGTGAACTGTCTGAAATGAAGGAAACAGCTTTTTTACATAATTATTGCCATGGTTACTAACAGTCAGCTACCAGGCTGCTCTTTAGACGGCTATTGCTTCCTCTTGACCCAAAACATACACATCAACAAATTCCTACTAAGATAATGGTGGACAATAAAAAAAGAACAAATAATTTAAGTATAATTGTTTATTTTTAAATCAGTTTATTTTACGCTACATGTATTGCATTTAAAGTGCAGAAAGACACTGTACAACTAACTTCCATGAAGCAACAATATGACATATTTTTCCATAACTCAGTTTCTTTATTAAATGTAAGCAAAATCTGCATCATTTTCTTCCACCTCATTTGGGACTTTTCTGGACCTGAAAATCCAATAAACATGAATTACATCCAGTAAATAGACAATAGGGTGCATACATGCATTATTCAGGATACATCCGTGCAGAAAGCCTTGTTTAAATTGCATTTTCAAATAGCATAATGAGAAAATAAACGTTGCTCTCACCTGCTCAGACCAGGGGGTAGCTGGACGCAGTAGCGATGCCACACTGGTTGTGTTTGTTCCTACTCATCATGATGTATCCCTTGTCTCCCCATTCTAGGCCCCAGCTACAGAAACAAACACATTACCAACAATATACATCTCCTGTAAAGAATCACAACAGTGGTAACAAGAACAGGTAGATAAATAGTGATTGGTTTTCTGATAAATTACAATCTTTATTCCAGACTCAAGGTCCATATCACATACAAAAAGACAAAACACACGTCAATAAATAAGATAAAAAGCTAAACACAAAACAGATAGTCCAATCACAGCTAGCCACACATGCTCACTGTCTGTATAGGCTGTTGCGCCAATGTCTCCAAATCATGGAAGAGAACCGAGTAGAACTCTTCACAGGATTAATTAAAATCGAGATAACATGATTGTCCGAGTCTTCTAGGCGACACATGAATTTGTACATTAACTTTCTTAAAAGGGCGTGACAAGTAGGTACCCCCAAGTTAACAAACAGCTGGCTGGCACTGTGCCATCTTGGTACCCTCAGCAGCAACCGTAAAGCATCATTGTATGCAACTTTTAGTTTTTGCATGCTTCTAGCCTTGTAGTTACTCCACAGGTGAGCTGTGTACAATGGTGTACAGAAAGCTTTTAAAAGTGATACCTTGACATCTACAGAGCACTTGTGAAACTTCCACATTAATATGTTTGCCTGGGCATACAGTTTGCAGCGCTGTCTATGGATGTCTTTGTCATCTGTGAGATCATCAGAAATATAATGACCAAGGTACTTCATCTCACTGCTCACAAGAAGAATGTTGCTACTGAGAATACAATTAGGAAATACAGCCTTTTTATCCTCAATCATGATGCTACTCTTCTTGGCGTTATACTTAATATTAAAATCAATGCCATACTGGGAACAAGTCCTCAGAAGCTGCTGTAAGCCAGCACTGCATGGGGAGAAGATGATTAAATCATCTGCGTACATAAGGTGGTTGACAACAGTAGCACCGATGACACAGCCAGTTTTACACAAATTCAGTTTCCTACACAGATCATCCATGTACAGATTAAACAACAAAGGAGATAAAATCCCACCTTGCTTGACCCCATTACCAACATAAAAATGTTCAGACACAGTATTGCCCCACTTCACCTGCATCTGATGTGCATACCAAAAGGCTAAGATCCTTATTATGTACTTGGGTACCCCTCTCTGGCACATTTTGTCAAATAATTTGTAATGATTCAGTCTATCAAATGCCTTGGAAGCATCAATAAAACACAGAAACATGGTGGAATTATGGCTTCTATATTTTGCTATAATGTCTTTTAAAGCAAAAATACACATATCTGTGCCATGTTTTCTTTTAAAACCGAACTGGTTGTCAGTTGTGGTAATATACCTTTCCAGCCTATCCAACAGAATGTTCTCCAACACTTTTGAGAGAATGCTAGCTAAAGCAATGGGTCTGTAATTATCAATGCCATTAATCTTCCCAGCTTTATCCTTGATGACTGGCACAAGTAGCACAGATAACATGGAATCTGGTAAGACACCATGATTAAGGAAACCAGTAAGACACAGAGCAAGAAGATAACTTATAGTGGCAATTCATTTTAAGTTGAAGAGGTTGACAACTGTCTGTCCACGTGTAGGTGCTAGCATTCAAACGGTTCAACATTTCAAATATGAGCAACATTTTTATTGTATTTACCTGTTCTTCACCAGCCAGTAGTCCTGTCCATTGTCACTGCCGTAACCAACAGCCAGAACACCGTGGTCCAACTCTAAGCTGCTACAATCTGGCTCATCATACACTCCTAGAATCACACAAAACCACATTAGACAGACATATCTTTAGGTATAAAAAAAAGGAATACCCTCTATTACTTTATACATTTGATAAGTATATTTTCTGGCAGTAAAGAAGTATTTATTACTGTTCACCTGAGTGATACAGCTGGAAGGATGACTGAGAAGCGTCAATGGCCACAGACACAGGTCCGATGGTGGCCACAGCTTCCTTCAAAGCATCTTCGTCTCCTTGGTTCACATCAACGTAGCCTGTGCAACTGGCACCAACCATGTTAGGGTTGTAACGGCACTGTCCATCCTAAGGTAGAGAGACAAGTATTTTGTAATTCACCAACCTTTTCTAACTAAAACTCTGACCTAATAAGAGATGGATTTCTTAATCACAAGACTTTCTGTTTTAGGTCACGATACATTGGGCTCCAAGATTGCAGTACTGGACATCTCTTACATGGAGGATTGAAATTGCAATCTATACTTTTTTCCCATGATAATGACAAATTGCTATCTGACATCTAGATGTTTCACGTATTATATATTTTCAAACCAAATTGCTTGCTGCTTACCTCAGCCTCATAAGGGTAGGAATCATCTGTGTCTATCCCTCCGTTGGCTTTAATGTACTTAAAAGCGTTGTCCATCAGTCCTCCATCACAACCTTCATTTCCATAGTCACCGGAGCAATCCACCAGCTGCTGCTCGCTCAGAGACACCAGCTTCCCTGTCTTCCTGAAGTTCTGACCCTCTAGTGAGCCAGTCTGAAAGAGAATTTATTCCAATTTAAACCACAAGACAATTGTGTAAAGTTTCCTGCAAAAGAGAGGACACCAAGTAATGTTGGTACATACTGTGCTAAAGGCCCAGCAGGAGCCACACTGCTTCTGATCCTTGACATCGGTGACATATCCCTTATCCCTCCAGTCAACACTTTTGGGCAGATCGGTTACTCCAGGCAGTCGGAGGAAAGCAGAGCCAGTGCGAGGCAGAGAAGTGTTGAAGGAGCCGAGGCAACCCTTGGAAATCAGGTGTCTGTACTCTACATTTTCCTGACAAAGAGAGGCAAAAGTGTCCTTTATTTAGGTCTTGACAATGATAACTGATTGTCACAAATGGTAAAAGTTTTAAACTAAAAGATTGCAGAAACCACATTTGTGTTTTTCTCTTCATACCAAGTCAGCAAAGTAGGTCATGCCAAGGTGGTAGGACTTGATGCCCTGATCAGCCATGATGTTGTGCACCACTACCAGTCTGCGGTTGGTGAGCCAGATTTCCCTGCGCTGAGCCTCCTCTATCGGGGAGTTGTAGGACCTTCCTGCCAATCAGATAAGCAAATATTCAGTGATAAGTTATTAATCCACTAATTCTGTTCCAGCAAAAAGATTTCCCCTTATAGTCAAACAACTATGTTGGCAGATTACAATTCCCTTTACTTTAAACCTTTAGGTGTGTAAATGAGAACACAGGTGCATTCTAAGTAAGTAGGTAGACCTCATAGGCAGTATTTTCCCAGTAAACAGAAGAATACTGTATTTGACAACAGACCACATAAAAAAAAACAAGTCTGATAAAATAATCTCACCAAACTTGAGTTTCCAGGCATGGAATTCCAGGTCTTCCAGAGAGATGGAGGCACAGCTGGCCACGGCCAGAGCAGCAGCAACCAGCAACAGCTTCATCCTGACTGACACACAAGCAGAAAAAGTCAATCATTTCCTGCAGATTGAGGTTAAACTATTTTACTTCAGCCCTGCCCACACATTTTGGTTTCCTTGACATTGGGAGTCACATGTGGTATCTCTGCCCGGTTTCTTTGAACCTCTGTTTCATCGCTCCATCAAACTCTTTCTCGCTGAGTCTCTGTTTCTTATTTGCATCAATGCACCTGCAGCACAGGAAGTGTGTGCGCTTGTCTGTTGCATGTTTCCTATTATTTCTGATGTGGTTGCTTACCTGCCGCTATGTTGAGTTGATGTGAAGCTTAAGGTATTTCCACCTGTAGGTGATGCAGGGCTGTGTTAGAGAGACATTCTTATATAGCTGACTGAAGTGATGACTTGCCGTTTGTGCAGTCAGGCGACTGTCAGCTGCTCATAAAGTGAAATAGAAAAGGAAGAGATTGTTAATCATTGAAAAAGGGAACGGCCAAGTAATTAATTATAAGAACATTGCATGATTCACATGTTTTGGGAAACATAAATACAAATCCCTAAATGCTCTTGTAAGAACTCTATTAGTTAATCATCAGTTTTGTTTTTGGGAATCACACCATCAAAGAAGGGGAAACACAGCCTGTATGTGGTTTAGCATGACATCTATTAAAAACACTGTTGGGAATTGTTTTTCTGCAGTGCTTTCTGATTTTAGTAAAATAGTGCTGGAAAATCTTCTGAAATGTTTTCAAAAAGACACATAATGCAATAACATTATTTATGTGGTAACCATGTTTTACTGGAAACCTAACCAACCAAGTTATACCACACTGGAAAATGTGTTTGTAGCAAGTAAAAGCTTTCTTGTTTCCGGTTATGTATGTGTTACTTTAGCTAACTCCCACTATGTTTCTTTGAGCAATTTTCATAAATGATGTTGTTTAAATTGAAATTGAATTTCCCCTTAAAAATACTGTATGGATTAAAGTGTTTTCTCCTTCTTTATTTATTAAGATACACAAACAAATGGAACAAACATTATCAAAAACGTACACATTCTCAACAAATATTCTGAACTTTAAATGTTTCCCTTTGGGAGATTCTGAAATACTACAAAGAAATATCTACAAAAACATTCTGATAAATGACACCAGCACTTGCTAGTGTTTCACTCATGATTCATTGGTATTTCCATTTACAGTTGTTCAAGACTTCCTTTCTGTTTCCATACACACATCCTCTTTTTAATTTGCATGTAAGAAACAATTAGTTCAAGCAGAAATCATAGTTGGGAATTGAATTCATTAATTTGTTTCTAAGTCATCAGATGATGGCAACCTAAATTTGAATTATTATAAGCTCTTTTTTACATTTTGTAGAGGCAATGTAATCATCTTTGGCAGTTCACTGCAGTTCAGATTCTCTCTCTGCCCCGCTCTCGTGATGCCTGTAGTCTCTCTATCTCTGCGTGTCTGTCCGTCTGTCACAAGGCTTTCAGGTCAGCAGGACTTAAGACAATAAAGATGCCGTGAAAAGATGAAAAAACTCTGACCTAAGCTAAAAGTTTACAGATGTCATTAAACTCTATGAGTTGTCGAGTTGTCCCGCCGTGTTTCTGCCTGTTTGTGGGCAGTCTCTCAGACATGGGTAATGTTTGTACATATGTTTGGGTTACTTGCAATTATTTAATTAATTTGGTGATTACTATTACAGCACTAGTTTAATTGTATTATATAACACTTTAATTACTTGCTCGTAAAAAAATAATAGGAAAACACATGAGCATTGGTGGAAAAAGTACTCGGAACATTAATACCACAATGTCCAAAAGTTCAAATATTATCAGTTAATTATACTTCCAAAGTTAAAGGACTAATTCAGCACAAATATGGCATTTGTGACTATTCAATAAGACATAGTGATGAATAATACTGACGCAACGAGGTGTGAGTAGAATTTTGTAACTAGCTCTAACCCTTTTTTGGACTGCAAATGATTGAATACTTGTACCCAGGTTGAGAAGTTTAAAGTAAAAGTAAAAAGTGAATTACTCTTTGTTGGCACTTGTACAACTTGTAATGTGAGGAAGGGCCCCAACTAGACACTGCACTTATATTAGGCCTAGTCTGCCGAGACTCATCTGAAATGTATTTTCTGTTGAACCGTGGCGGTTCTAGACCAATTTTACTGGGGGGGCCAGGCTGGGGACAGTTATTTAATGTTTCAGTAGTTTTTTTTATTAGTAGAGTATTTGTTTTAGTAACTTTAAGTGACAATTTAATTAAAAAACATAAACAGTATTTGCTTTCAAAAGGTAATGAACAGTTTATTCTCCACTGTACATCCGGGTCTCTGATTTGATTTAGTTCCACTAAATCTTAATATTGTAACCTTTTATTTGGAGGGGGGCCACAGAGGGGTCCCTGGTCAGTGTTAGGGGGGCACTGGCCCCTGTTGAAGAACCGCCCCTACTGTTGAAGCAAACAAGTATCAAGTAGATAGTCAAGTAGTTTTAAATGTACTTTAAAATTGTACAGTTATTAAGTAAATGCACTGAGTTACTTCCCACCACTGCAGTTGATCAGCAGCTCTTGGCACATCTTTCAGCTACTTTTGAGTGCACTAATCCCTATAGTTTCATACTGAAACAAAGTGATTCCGTATTCTTAAATCACATGAAAACCGCTAAATGTGTGTGCAATCCTTTGTAATGTTTTGTGTTGCAACCCAATACAAAGATGTGACAAAACTGGGTTTTGGTGACATAGACTGTGAAGAAAAAGTTTGGCAAAATGCTGGCCCACATATTAAAAGAGCAGCTTGTTGGATTTATTGTGTAGCCAAAAATTCAAAGTGTTACTTTATACAGGAATAAAGTTTGTGCCTTGCATCCTATAAAGCATTTACAACAGTAGTCAAGTGACAAAAGTGGGTCATGAGTCGACACAGATCACATCGAACAGAAACACTTCCTAAGTTCATAGATCAAGGTTTTTTTAGTGCTTATGGCCTTGAGGAAGAAGTTGAAGAGAAGCATGTGTGGATGTTTGTTCATACAGAGTATAACTCCTAGATGTTTACGTACATGTGCATTTGTGTGTATAGGTGCTGATTCTACCAACAAACAGAAAAAAGTTTTGAGTGTTTTCCAACACAACCACTTCCACATTATGGATCACTTCTTTCGGTGTCATGTCATTGTGTTGTTTACTCTGCATCAGCTTGCACATGACATTTATGTATCTTAGATAATAGCCCTGGAAATGACATATTAACTTTCTGAAATGCAGGGCACAGCTTGTTTACCACTTTTACAGTCAGTTAACAGGTTGATTGTCAGAATATAAAAATAAAACGTTACATTTCACTGCATTTATTTTGGCAAATGTATTATTTCTCAAACTAATGTGTCCCATATCATGTGACTGTCAACAATGACCCATCATGTGACTCCATATCTCTGGTTGAGAACTGGGTACTTTTAAGGGTTTCGCTTACTGTAAAATGTTGACTGTACAGTACATCTGAGTGGATCAGCTGTTCTCAGTAAGTGTTGCTAAAGATTGTGAATGTCAGCTTCACTTCCCTTTATCGAAGTGAACAAAGGGAGCAACACCATCAACGTTTTTTCCAAAACTACTTCTGCTCAAAATCCAGTAAAGCACACTGCATGCATAATTAGGGTAAGGACCACAATTGTAGGCTGTACAGATTACAAAGACACTTGAGGAAAATGTGTTTGTTATATTGGGCTGTATGAATTCAATTGTATTCCTTGTTGATGATCATCATTCTTAAAAATACATTTACACGGAGTAACTCTTATCAATCCCATTATTATCATCATTTTAAATCATATAACTGTCTGCAAAATGTGTGGACTGCACTGTTACTGAATTTCTTCATAAGAACAAAATGAAGTAGGCCTTAACACATTTGGCAGAGTTGGAGTTAAGACGCAAATTACAATATATACTTTTTTTCCCCTCAATTTTTACATCATATTAAAGTTGATATATTTGGGTTTTGGACTGAAAAAAAAAATATATATAACCTGGGAATTTGAGACACTAACATTTTTCCACGTTTTCTGTTTTTTTTTTTTTAACAATACAATAAATGCTCTATGTTTATCATCTGCTTGTTTTGTTTTTTTAAATGTTAGAAAATAGACTTTTAACATCTGTACTGTTGGAAAAGAAAGAGTATGCCATGGACATTTATAATGTCCGGACTCCATAGTAACTACAACCTGGTCGCAGTTTTAAAAAAAATCATAATTTTGTAGGTGACGTTTTAGAAAAACACCAGGAGAGGGCAGCATTTCCTTAGACTTTGCTCATACAGTACTGTGAAGTAAATTACCTCAGCTCCCTCACGTTTCATAAATAAAAACAATATGCAGCAGTTTTTCTTTTGCTTCTTCAGAACACTTAACATACTGAATGAATCAGTACATATCAATTGTATGATTAGCATCCGTAATTAATACATTCACCCAACACAAACTGTTCACTTATAATGGTTATCATGGCAATTATAAATGCTTTGAGTTTATTGACCTCTAATTAATATATAGTGACAATAGCTGTGGGTAGGGTACACACTCAGTATGGATAGATATTTTAGGATCTGGTGTGAATAGGAAACCCTCATGCCCAGTGACAATACAAGTGTGAAAAGGCAGAAGGATGCTTGGCATGAGAAACTGAGAGGAACGCTAACTCGGTAAACTCTACTAATTTCATTACTCTACATGCATCCCCAGCTTAGAGCCAATCACATTGTTGGCTGCTATCTAGTGGGGGGTCACACATAACAGCCGTTAAATTGTGACAGTGGCCCAGACTGGCATACCTTAGCACATAATCTTATTATCGGATCAATAACACAGCAACATTTGGTGCATAGCTGAGATGGCTGGCTTCTTCTCTGGTTACACATTGCTATCATTCACCACTCGTTCCCACTTTATAGGTGACAAACTGTGAATGATGGCAGGAATTCAAATATAAATCCTTTTAAATGAGAGTCGCAGATCACATCTGGCTGTGCTACTGTCTCTAAAATTCATAAAGCTGCTAAATTATCAACACTCTATCAGTGTGAAAGTTTCCACAAAACCTCCATTTCAACAAAGTGATCCCTTCCCAATGCTGAGTGGTATTTCATGCTTTAAATGAGTTATAGAACATAAACAATTACTCATAATGCCATGCAAGTTGAACATTGAGGAGATGCGGAACTTTACCATAAAAATATTTATTGATATCACAATCTTCTTGGACAAATGAGAAATGACACACAAAGAAATGTCCCAGAAATATTCAGAAATCCTAAATTCATAACATCTAAGAATGACACCGAGAAATGAAGAACTAAAAAAAGAACATTTTCATCAAATTGAACAAACACAAGCTTTGAGTCTGTTAGGAGCAAACAGATACTTGTATAAGTGAACACATTTTGGTTTTTTTCTCCAAAAATGACCTTTTTTCTCCACAAAGGATTCCTTCATGGATAAATGAGAAAGTCCACCCGAAACAAATAGTATGGTCATCTTATCTCTCTTTAGAAAACACAATAACACCATATTTTAAAACACTGGCCTAACCAAACATTTTTTGAAATACACATAAACACCAATAAATAGAAACACTTTATTTTAGAGAGCAAATAATAATAACAACCAACAAATGCAGATAAGTGGATGATGACAACAACTGTACCAACAAAGAGCATGAAACCAAGATAACCAGGGACGTTGGAGGGAATCCCTGCTTGATGCTTTTCATCCTCCTGTCCCTCCACTCATCCCTCTATCTCTCTGTCCTCTGCAAAAGTCTGTTGTGATCATGTCTGTCTCAGTCCAAACAGGTCACTGTGGCTCACACCTTGCCAAGGCCTGTGCTGCACTGGCAGCATCAGGAGAGAGGGAGGAAGACAGATGCTGAAGAGAGAGAACAGCAGCACAGATTATAGCCATTCGGTCTCTCTCTGCCTCTCTCTGCTTTATCTCCATGGTGCACACACGTCGACCTGGAGCAAGGCTGTATACTGGCAGGGGACGCCAAGAGTAGAGAGAAGGGGGTGGAGTGTGTGGGGGGATAAAGGGACACGCTGCTTCAATAGCGGAGCAGGTCCAGGGACTAATTGGATCTGGTAATGGCTGGTCAATGTGACTGAGGGGCTCGTTAGAACCAATACAGCTCCTTGCCTTTCTTGTGCTGCTGGAGGCCTGAGAAAAAAAGGACAAGGGGAACAATGAGGAGAACAACAGTGAACAACAGAACACAGGTTGTCATGGAGCCTACTTTTGCCAAACATCCTGTTTTAAAGGGGGAAAAGAGAGCTTCTGTAATGATTAGGATGTGTTATGTGTGCATGTGGGTGTGTGTGAATGGCTGTTTAAATCATAGTCTGTAGGTTTTAATGCATATGTTTTTCTGTGTTTGATTAAGTGTAATCTATATTCAATACCTGGAGTGAAATGTATTTAGAAATGAATGGGACCAATAAAACAAAATCTTCACCCTGCAGAATTTCACCGTGCTCTCAATATGCTCAATTCGATAGTGTTTCATATTCTTTTATCCATAAATGATCTATACTTTCCATTTGCATTTGTTGAACCTGAGGTCTGAGTGTGTTTCTTTTCATTTTCTAATTTCCATATCTGATTTGTACACTGACTGTAAACAAAGGAACACTTTTCCCATATTGTTTTTGCTGATGCCTGACACGGTTGAGTAGTAATACCTGCATCCATGTTGAGGGCCAGCGTCTGGCTGAGGTCTCCTGGTGGAAGCAGGCTGGGCCAGGAGGCAGTGGGGTCCAGCTTGCTCACTTCATAGTGGCTTTGCAAGGTAAGGGGATGAGGCGGCCTCACTGTGGGCATGAGCAGGGGCCCGTAGTGGGGGTCCAAAGCTGACGGTGAATACAGTTCATGCAGTGGCCTTGGGTGGCCGTAGGCTTGGGCCTGGGGGTATCCCCAGCTCTCTGGTGGGTGATGATGCGAGTGAGGATGAGCGTGTGGGTGGGGATGAGCGTGTGGGTGTGACAGCCCTGGGTGTAACGTTGAGGCGTATGGGTCCATGGAATAGGAAGGCGCACCCGTCTCACAGTGGGAGCGGCTCTGAGGCGGGGAGTAATTACTGTCCCAGAAGGATGGGGGGAAGCTTCGTCGACTCCTGCTAGGCGACGGAGTATCTAATGGGAGAGGGAGACAGAGAGGGGAAGGAAGATAAACAACAATGACATTTAGGCCAAGTCACAAACTGTTGCACAACTCTGTAGTGAATCGCTTTGATTTATAGAGACATGTGGTAAAGGCTTGAGCTTTGTGAGAGGAGCAACCCGTGCTAAAACGTAGATTTTACTCACATGACTGCTACACCCTGTAGCCCAGATATCTTCCCCATTGGATCATACTGTCACACAGCCCAAGCCCCCAAAAGACACAGAAATAAACACAACCACTAGCAGACGGAGGAAGAGAGAGACAGAGAGGGAGACAGAGAGACAGGTAGAAGGAGAGATGTCGTAATATCCTAGGATTCTATATAAGGTAGACGCTCTGACCTGGACGGAGCCCAAGAATCACAGATTCCTAAATCACTCGCTGTGGTGACATCTCTCACTCTCATGTCAGCCCAGTAAGTCTCACAACACACTCACGCACACACACACACAGACACACACACACACAGACACACACACCAAACTCTTTGGCCCTGTACTTCCACCCGCCGGCCCTCTCCAGTGTCTCCTGCACCCCCACCTGTTGTTTTCTCTGCTCCCCCCTCTCCTCGCCCTTGACAGAATGTCAGCGAGCCATTATATGTTTTTAGCAGTATACTTATATATATAGATATTCCTCTGAAAAAAGAAACCATGCGACACCCTGAGAGCTAGTGTTTCCCTATGCCCCTATCACACGGACCACAGCATATATAAATCTGACCAGCAGGCGGGCAACTGACTGAGCAACCATTGTGAGGCAAGAGCTGGAGTGATAGTCAGAATGGCAGCCGGAGAGACGTTTGAAGGGGATACGCCGGCGAGGCTCTGCGCTTACGGCCATGTATAAACATAGCATCTGTTGTGAGGCAGGAAGCGTGTGTTAGTGCCGAAATGAAGACGTCCGACTGAACTAGGAAATACACTAACAGTGGTAGCAGAGAGAGTAGGGGCTATAGGCCCTATATGGATATTAAAGGTACATCTTCAGGCTGCTGGTAGAAAGGGATTTAGATGCTTCTAGAAGATTTGCAAAAGACTAAGTTTAGCAAGCAAAAACAAAGCAAAAACCCTTATAATGCAGTTTTTTTGTAATGCTTGTCAGGGTAACATTTATGTATGTGTATATTTTTTGTAAACATCCAAAAGTTTTATCATAAATTACAATGGACTATAATTAGTAGTTCTAAAGTGGCAAGTTTTTCAAGCATGCCACACAATATAATGATGCCTTCACTAACATTTTCCCAAATCTCCAATCCAATAGCACAGCATGCTTTCTCTTGCTCTTCTTAAAAGCTTTACCCTAACCAGAGTCAAAAAGTCCCTTTGGACTCTCAACAGCTCCTGGCCTTTGTGACCTCTGAACCCGACCCCCTGACCTCTCCAGGAACAACAGTCCCAACAAGCAGCTTTTTAGTCCTGTCACATGATCACATCACCTGTCTGTCCCTCTGAACTGTCAACTCACCCTGTGTGGCCTAAAAATCCATCTCGAGACATCACAAAGACAACTATAATAAATGGATATTATAATGACGCAGTGATGTAGTGGAGGGCAAAAAACAACCAAAACTCAGTTTCCCCGGAAAAAGGCTGGCGTGAACCTTCATGAATTAAATATGATGTCAAAATCTCAGTGAGTCAACAGTAGCATTCTGATTGGGACCCATGAAAAAAAAAATAGTATTCATTCAAATACATCAGTGGTTGTTTGTATGCTGTTCTGAAAATGCAATGTTTTTTACTTCTCCAAAGTCCACTACGTTTTGGTTTTTCCCACTATTCACAAAAGGACTGGTGGGTGCCTTTTTTTATCATAATGAAAATGTACAAAGTGGTATACCTGTGCCTGGTTGGTCTGCTGCCCGCCGTTTGCCCTCTCCATCCATGTAAGAGCTGAGGGCCCTGGAGAAGTGCTCGTCCACCACGCTGCTGATGTCCCCCTGGTAGTAGCTGAAGAGAACACAGCGAGAAGTCAGGTACTCTGCCTCAGGGGGCTCCTGCTTCTCCTTGGGGCCCTCCTCTTGCCGTGAAGCCACAGGCGTGAAGGAAGAGGAAGAGTTGGATGAAGATGAAGAGGAAGTTGATCCTCCAGCGGCTGGGCCCCCAGACATCCCCTCGGGACCCCTGGGAGTGTCCATAAAATCCCGGCAGAGAGGAGAAGTGCTACTCAGAGCAGTGGGAGCCTGTCAGGGGGGGTTAGAGGACAAGCAGGGGAGGAGAGGGTTAAAACAGGTGTTCGAGAGGACAGTCCTGGAGCTGTCTATGACACATTTTGACATAATGTTTTTCTTTGTGTGTGGCTGCGCTGGCATGTGTGTTCGTGCGCGCAAGCAAGTGAGCGTGCGTGTGTCAGGATTTTAGTTTTGTGTGTGCAGAACTACTTCTGTGCTTGGTAAGACACAAACAACACCGCTAATTTAGATATTCATGAATTACTTATGCAATCAAATACTCAAATAACAAACGTAAAATAAAAAAACTACATTCTTACGATCTATCAGGTGTCTTGCTTTTACGCACAAGATGCATACATTAGCGGTGCCTCACATCAACTAGTGTCCCCATCACCCCGTTAACACTGAAAAAACACTGAAAAACTAAATAATTATTACGAGAACATTTTCATTTTTGCTGGCGTCCTACCTGTAAGCTATTGATAAAAGCCGTCGGTGCGTACGGTGCGTAATGTCCATAGGCTGGGTACATAACATCCAAACAGCTCATGGTAAATGAGCGGTGTCTTCACTGCTCTGTGGAAACCGACCTTGCTGAGAGAGCGAGTGATAACATTCCGTTTTTTTTGCCGAGAAGAAATTAGCTCTGTGATCGCTGATCAGTGTGAGAAAGCCTTGGCCAGACTCGACATAGTCCCCCCAGAAGGAGCGCACCTCTCTGCTAACTGTGTGCGCCACAACAGCTGCAGCAGCAACGTGTGATGAGGTTTATGGAGTAAGCATGAGGCTGTCCTGTCCTGTACATCTCTGTGTCAACCCCTCCCACCTTTACCAGCCCTCCACCCCCAACATCACCACTACCAACACTCCCACTTCCACAACATTGTTTGCTTTGGTATTAATAATTAATTGGCCGTAATCATTGAAATCCTATGATATGAGGAGTTAAAAGTAAATGCAGAAATCACGTCAAGGTCTGGGATTATAATATCTCCATTTTGACATATACTGGCAATATATAGGGATATACAGGGTTTTTTTAAAAACTGGGAGCATCTGGTGACTAATTATGGCACAACAACTTCTTAATCCTAGTGTAAAATAAAGGTTAAATAGAATGTCATCTAGTTACACAAATAGAGTTGGATGAAGTCATTGAGTTGTATAACCACATGACAATGAACACATGATACTTGTGATTAAGTGATGTTTTATATATTTCCATGTACTGGGGGTACATAAAAATGTTGTGCTCAGTCCAAACTGAAAGTGTATCCGTGGTCTTAAAACAGCCATCGGTTGCCAAGTAAACCTTCAAATCATCTGAACTATTTAGTGCGTTCCGAGAATGACACATAGGTGTCAACTATAGGTTGCATACACTGGCCATACCAACATAGAGGAGAAAGGGACTCTGCACAAATCTATGACAAATTATCACCTATCAGCAGTGCAAACAAAAAGATATTTTCACACACACACACAAACATACCTGATGACAATCACATCCAGACCCTGAAGCACAGGCATTCATCCCCGACTATGTACAAAATGACTCAAAATGCATCTTCAAGACATAAAACATATTATACACCAAGCTGGAAACATTCTCCAGAAAGTGTAGTCTATTTCTCTTGCTTTAAGGGTTTATCGAGGCCTTATGTTTGGGCATGTCAGTCTTTTTGACGAGCACTTCAGAATGCCTAGGAGAACAGTGTGGAAAATGTGCAGAATTCCATGGACGAGTGTCAGATGAGGTGGAATGTCTCTGATGTATGCGAGTGGACGAGCTCCTGGGGAAGTTACATCGTCCCTCTGCTGCGTTCTCTAGATTGAGAACATGACCAACATCTTGCTATGCATACATCACACATAGTATGAATAACTAGTGGCAGGTTATTGGCATGCTAATGAACAGACTATGCTCTTAAATTGCAGTTGATGAGGCTGATGGGCAGCACTGGAGTTCTCACTTTGACGTTGTCCGGCATTACTGTGTTAATGAGAACTTTACATCATAGCACTGCAATCTAATACTGTGAATTGGACAGGATTGTATTGAATCAGTCACTGTGGAGAATTATATTTGAGATGTTTACATTTTGACAAATAGATTGAAATTCTTAAATCCATTTTGATCAGTGTGTTACCATGTATTCTTTAGTTTATAACCCTCTCAGCATTATGTGCAATATGACCTACTCGATCCATATACGTACATGCGGGGTAATGCAGGACAGCATGGGACTCAGGAAGAAAGAGTGATGCAATGCTAGAAAGCTCAATGTTACACCAGCGTGATCAACAGCTGCAGCTGACAGAAGGGAAGGGAGGCCACTCTAAGTATTAATGGCCATGACTAAATTTCTCTCTGTCTCTCTGTCTCTCTTTCTGTCTCTGCTACTCCCGCCTACTTGTCTTCCCTAGTGATACACACACCTATTCTCTATTTAATCGCACTGTGTTCCCCCTGAAACAGCCACCCCCGACTGTCAATTGTGTGTGTGTGTGTGTGTGTGTGTGTGTGTGTGTGTGCGTGCGTGTGTGTGTGTGTGTGTGTGTGTGTGTGTGTGTGTGTGTGTGTGTGTGTGTGTGTGTGTGTGTGTGTGTGTGTGTGTGTGTGTGTGTGTGTGTGTGTGTGTGTGTGTGCGCGCACATACGTGCAGTAACAGTTGTCATCGACTGACCAAACTAGGAAGGGAGCAAGGGAGACAAACAGCTTGCAAAAACATGGCAGAGATCCCAAAGTCTATGAGTCGGTTCATTTGTGTTTTCAAAAATATTGGACCATGCATGCAACTGAAGTCTTTGCATCTGAAGAACAGTATGTGCAAGCGTCTACAGTTGCTGTTTTGTGTGTGTGCGTGTGTGTGTATGTGGAGGTGTCTGTCAGGCTACATTTACGTGTATATGCTGAAAATAAACACAGGTTACATCACTCCTTGTGACCCTGCAGCACATTTAGGCCCCGCCTGTCTTAAAAGAGGTCTAACCAAGCAAAGGCTCTCATTGGCTGAGATGTTGCAGGGCCTGCTGAGGTAGTAATGGCAACCTGGTTTTATTTAGAACACTATTCACATTGCAACAACACCATTAATATCCACCATTATAGCCTATGCTACAATGACTTTAAGTACATTAAAGAAAAGACTGCATGCATGTACTTCTATCAACTCTTTGCATTACCTTTAAGGTGGAGTTTATTGCACATTTAGGTTCCCATAAGCAATAGGGTAAAAGGAAAGTTTTAAGAACAAAATGTGCGTCCTGTCCAGTGTTGCTTACTATTTCTCCTATGAAAGCAAGAAGCAGCACAAGCTCCAAAAGTTGCTAAAGTCCCCAGATGAGATACACTCTTTAGCATGTTGGTAATGTCATCATTATTTGCATAAAGTTCAGTGGTTGTGTCGGTTGCAGCGTGGGAGAGACTGGCTGTGCTTAATGTAAGAGAACTGCAGTTAATATGAGCAGCATTGGGAATGAAGAACACAGAATATATTCGAATACATATTCTTGCTTTATCGCTGATGGTCTAAATATGTCTTTAAATGTGTCATTCATGGTGAAATGGAAAGCATCTGGTAGTCTGTGTGACACCGGCACCAACACAATTGTCATGCTGAATGGAAAAAGTAGAAACGTTTTGCCACTTTATAAGTGTCTTAATATAAAATAAACTATTGAACAAACATGTATGTAAATGAAAATAAGCACAATGTGACCAGTAGGCTTATAGGGATGGTCTGAAAATGGGGCTTGTTGAGAACCTGAAACCACCAAAGCTACCTCCTGAAACAACAAGGCCTTTATTAAGGTCCCAGTCTGGCTTAGTCCCAAGGGGGTCGGACCTCAGGATTCCACTGTTGTGTATATGCCTCAATGTGTATGTGTGTGTGTCTGTGTGTATGTGTGTATATGTCCAAGACAGAGATGTACAGCTGCTCCGTTGTCCAGTTCCACACAAACTCATCTCAGCTGCTCAAAATCATCACTGAGTGTCATCGGAAACACAGACCCATTGGCACACACACACACAAAGGGCCACATATGGATAGGTCTGGCTCATTCAACCTTCTACACAAATGTTGGTGATAAATCTTCTGTGATAGATTGTGTGCAAGTGTGAAGCTATTTTCTTCCTATAACAACTCCCTCATTGTGTCCACACAGACCACCAGGACCCATGAAACCAGAGCTTTGAGTATAGAAGTCGGTTAAATAATCAAGAATGATAGTATCATATTTGATTTAACTCAATCACAGCTCAACTTTACATAACCATCTCCTCTTGACGCATAGACATTTAGTTTTCACATTGTTTAATATTTGTTATACCATCTATCTACAGTCATCAGTTTCAGTCGCACTGTTTGAAACCAAGTTGTCGGGACAGAAAACCCGATGGGGATCACAGAGACAATGTGTTGAATAGTACCAGGGTCTTTCTTTCGAGAAGAAGATATCATCTTGGGTTTAAGATACTGAAAATATTTGTAATTGGTTGACCCTAACCCTTTACTAGTCTTGAATGTTAAATTGCAGTTCAATTAATTCAGCATTTCTTTCTTGTGTCAAATATAACTTGAACATGTTAAAAAAATACCTAAATGTATTTTGTGATAATATACATGTTATATTTATTCTAATGTTTGATTAGTCTATATCACCCAGCCTTAATTGATTGCTTTATGTGTTGATTGATTTGAAATATAATATTAATCACGTATGTTGATTTTCATGACGCACTGAAATCAACAGTGTAGTCTACAATAGCTGTGACGATATACTCGGATGTCTTCATGCATGCATTCACACACACAACCCTCATAATGATGCCTCCCACAACAGTCTGATGATGATGTTCAAAAGTTATCAAGCTGGTGGGTTAATGGTTTATGGGTTTGGCCTTTATATACAGTCTATGGTTGGGCCATGGTACATAAATCCGTTGAGAATTTCTGCACCTTACTTTCTGCCAATTGGAATAAACACAAACACCAATTTTCACACCCTCTCAGTTAAAACTTTTTAAACATGCCAAAACACTGGTTTGGTTGTGCACTTATGGCGCGTTTCCACTTCAGGCCTCGCTCGGTTTGGTTAGGCCTTATTAGCAGGGCTGCACATAACTGGTGCGCAGGTGCGCATGCGCACCTCGGCCAAAAAAAGAGCACCGGGTCATTTGAAAAAAGGCGCATTGCGTACCAACATTGAGAGAGAGGGAGAGAGAAGGGAGAAGAGAAAAGAGAGAAGAGAGAGAGAGAAAGATATTTGCGAGTTGCATATGAACTCAGGGCCGGCCCGTCGCACTGGCGTTGATTTTCGCCTAGGGCGCCAGATCTGTGGAGGCGCTGCGCTGGTAGTTCTGGGAGGGAAAAAAACATTTTTGACCGTTGGTGCTCATCCTAATTTTCGGCCTTGATGTAACAACATTCATAATTAAGTAAATGTAACACCCTTTTACCCCGGTTACACGTTTCATTTGCCCTGTACGATGGGCGCTGTAAGTGATGAAAATGGGGGATGTTGGCTTATCTGGCGCCCGCAGCTCACAGCCAAAGTGCGAGTGAGCGAGGGAGAGTGCACCGGTAGCGGCGCTGTTGTTATTAGAATCTGGTGCTAGCTGCGGATATAAGAAGAAGATGGAGAGTCCTCTCCAGTCAGACTGAGAGGCTGATACTACAGCTCAGTGAGGTAAAGGACTCTGAGTGTTTAGATAGTTCAAACGGTTTGGTCACAATTTATGTAAACACATATTTTCAAGGCACTCCTTTATAATTATTGGGATAAACAGGTTTGAAATCATTCCAATGTATAGGCTACTATAGGACAGTAACCAAAAATATCCTTTTAAAACTGGACTTTCGACCCAAAACCAGCTGTTGACTTGTGGATGCAAGCAGCTAATCGCAGACTCAACCAGAGAGAAAGTAGTAGGCCTACATCATCAGCTACCATGTCTGACAGAGAGGAAGACAGTGAGGAGAACAGTCAGGAGAACAGTGATGACAGCTTGTAGGATTACTGGTCGTGCTAATGTTGTCTTGTGTTCGCCTCTGCATGTGTGTTCTGTGTTCACCTCTGTGTGTTCTGTGCCGTGTGTCTGACAAATAAAGACCGGTTTATTTATTTCATTTTAAGGATGAGCACAAGGCAACATCTCCAGGTGCTCCTTTGAGAACCAGGGCAAAAAAGTAATGTGCACCCCTGCTTATTATGCCCGGCTCGCTTTAATGCTGCGCTTCCATTACAGTTTAGGAACTGGGGCAGTTACTATAGTAACGCAGTGTAGGCGGAGCCGTGACGTCATCTTCAATGAGAGCCCCCAAAAAAAACAACACAGCCGTTAGCTCTTAGCACTCAGAGCTCACAGCTCCTCATATCTGTTCAGAAACTAGACAAAAGTTAAACAAGTACAAACCACAGACTGCCTGTGTCATGGCGAATACAGTCGCTGGTTTATTTATGTCTGTATAGGCCGTTGTTGTGAGTGTGGAAGGTCGGAGCATATATAACGTTAGCTTAGCCAAGCTACATTTAGAAAACACGCATTTTAAAAGGGTTTTTCGCCTGCCGTCTGTCTGCAGACTTGTCAAAGCATTAATTCATGGTTTTTACTAACCGGTATCAGTATGTTGTTACTTCGGCATCATTTTGAAACGTGTATTACAATTAAATCACGGTCAAATATGTTCATCTTGTTGTAGTTGTAGCCCCCTTGCCAGCGATTCTCTCTCTAGTTTAGCATACTCAGCCCGACTCAGCCTGGTTGTTCCTGGCCCAAGAACCACGATTTAGGCGGGCCAGAAAAAAGGTGAAAAAGTAGCCCCGGGCCAAAACTAGGCCAAGTGGAAACGCAACCAAAAACGGGCCCCGCACGGCTCGGCACGCTTAAAGCGAGCTACCCGCTGCAGTGGAAACGCGCCATTACTGAGTTCTGGTAGTTCTGTTTAAATCATGCATTTTGTCTGAGATTGTGTGACAAACAAAGGAAGCAGTCTTCACTCTTCATTTCCCACACACACACACACACAATCAATCAACAACTTTTTAACTATTAATCCCGCAAGGGGCAATTGGTTATGAGCAGCAGCTCATGTCATGTACACAGGCAGGAACATACAAGAAGAAAACACACAGATACACCCAGGAGCACAGATGTGGATAATTCCAATTTACACTATAAATAGTTCAAAGCATCACAATAATAAATAAATAATCAAGTTAAAAGCCTTTTCAAGAATTTAAAAGTTTGAGTGCAGAAGGGATGAATGATTTAGAAAAGCGATTAGTCCTTTGAGCAGGTAGAGCATATCTACGCCCTGAAGGCAACAGACGAAATTCATGTGAAAGTACATGACCTGGAGAGTTCAGAATGCTCTCTGCTTTCCGCAGAATCTGTTGGTTACAGAAGGAATTTAAGTCTCTCTGTTTCACGCCGATGATCTTGGAGCAGGTTTTAACAATGCTGTTCAGGCTGTTCCTGACTTTCAGTGTAAGGCTATGGAACCAGCAGATAAAATAAAAACAAATAAGGCTCTCAATGAATGCTTGGTAAAAACGACAAAGAATGAAAGGCCTGACAGAGAAAGAGTTCAGTTTGCGAAGAAGGTGCATTCTCTGTTGACCCCGCTTCACAACACACTCAGTATTCATATCAAATTTGAGGTGGTCATCGAAAATGGTGCCCAAGTATTTGTATGATGTGACAATTTCTACCTTGTCATTGTGTATGATGCACTCCTTAGGAACATCCCTGTGACGTCTAAAATCAATGATCAATTCCTGGGTTTTAGAGACATTTAAATCCAGAAAACTGTCATCACACCAGGAAATAAAATCGGCAAGAGCATACTCGTGGCCTGATTCTGAGCCGCTAAGGAGGGACAAGAGGGCGGTATCATCAGATAATTTAACCAAGTAGCTGTTGTCTTGCATGCTCCTGCATTTATCAGTGTACATTATAAAAAGTAGGGGCGAAAGAACGCATCCTTGAGGCGAGCCCGTGGAAGTGATGACAGAGTCAGAGAGGCGTCCATTGACACCTGCTAACTATTAGTTAGAAAGTTTAAAATCCATAAAACAAGTTGATCGGGCAGTTTAAAATGACATAATAGGCTCTCCACCAGGAGATGCGGCTGCATTGTGTTAAATGCTGAAGAAAAGTCAGCAAACAAAAGCCTGGCATGGGCTTGTGGCTTTTCAAGGTATTTGTGGAGGGTGTGCAGTATACAAAGCTTTGCATCCTCTACGCCTCTCCCTGCCTGATACGCAAATTGTAGTGGATCAAGTTCACCACCTATTACTGACATGATAAGGCCTTTAACAATTTTTTCAAACATTTTCATTACCAATGACGTTAAAGCCACCGGTCTGAAGTCGTTTAGGACTTTTGGATGAGGCTTCTTAGGGATGGGAATTACAGTTGAGGATTTCCACATATCAGGAATTTGGCTATTCTCAAGTGACACACAGCTTGCATACAGGTAAATACTCTGAATGTTGACTGTTTATTGATGCTAACCCTCTGAAACTGACAGAATGTGAATTAACAGCATCCTCCGAGAGGCTGACAAGTGCTACATTCCTAACATCCTATTACCGAGGGTAACCTGCTGCCACACTGCCACTGGGTCACTGGAGTTATGCACACACAATCACAAATTCACACACTCACATATACACACATATAAAGCCAAATGAACACATACAAATGATGAAAGATGCACACAGAAACACTAATCTGGACATGTGGGATTGTCACCTTCTGCCTGAGATTCCTGTTTTAGTGAGCTAGAGTGAGAAGGGCACTGCATAGAGGTGTGTGGAGGAAAAGAGATGCAGGGGGTGGACGAGAGGGCAGAATCACAAATTTGGCATGTCACATGGTCAAACAGAAAAGATTTACGACTGATCAGGTTCCACATCGGCAGCATGGTGTTGTGGCTTCAGAATGCCAGGTATGGGAGTGAGATCAGACTCCGGCTTTAGACTGTGCACCCTTTCTGGCCACTGCAGCCATGTGTGACTGGCTGAAGATGGCAGTATTATTGGGGTTTGGCATAGTGAACACAGTGTCTCTTTTTCAGGTCTTTGACATCTTCCTGTTTGTAAAGGTTTACATACTAAAAGTGCAGATGTTACAATATAGGAACACGGATGGATAAACTAGTGCAGAAATCTGATCCAGGATTGTAGTGAAAACAAGAAGACAAAAAAATCAGTGTTCTGTGAAACTAGGTAAATCAAGGGTGCAACTTAAACAAAAATGAATGACATTTCATGTCATTTTGTTAGACACTTTTATCCAAAGCGACTTACATACATTCAGTATTGTGGACAATCCCCACAGGAGTCATTTGGGGTGAAGTGTCTTGCCCAGGGACACAACGACATGCTGACTGCAGTGGGACTCAAACTTGCTATCCCCTGATTCGAAGTCCACACTATCCACTGAGCCACAGCCTCCCTAATAATACAGTTGATCTTTCTTTCTCTCATTTCAGATCCCTCTCTGCAGTCAGAAGTTATGATTTACTTACCGGTGACATCATGGAGACCACAGCTATTTTTATTGGTCGGTAAATGGCCAGCTCTTCTCCGTGCTACGCCACCTGTCCAATCCGCACCAGTCAACAAGCCCCTGGGAAAAAAAGTCAAGCACCCAAAAATGATTGAGAGTTGAAAGGCGGAATATGATACATGCATGCCATGCTACTGTTCTATGCATGTTGCACAGGTCAAATGTCTTTTCACTGCTATGGGTTCCTATCCCTACTTGCTTGCGTTATTCAAACGTGAGTAGTACAGTGCACTTTTTCCTAATTAAACTCATACACAGCTATCCGGTTTTCAATCAAATGTGGTGTTCTGTGTGTGTGTGTGTGTGTGTGTGTGTGTGTGTGTGTGTGTGTGTGTGTGTGTGTGTGTGTGTGTGTGTGTGTGTGTGTATGTATGTGTGTGTGTTTGTGTGTATGTCTATGTGTGTGTGTGTCTAAAGGTGGGGTTATTCCTAGCTGTGTGCCGTGTGTTCTGAGGTGCAATTTAGTCACATGCCATTTGACCAACCCTTGGCCCTGAAAAATGATAAGTACAGTGGGGAGGGGGTCATCACCTAACCCCACTGCCCTGCATGATGTCAACTTTAGCACTAAGACAGATAATAAGACATGTATGAAATCACAGTGTTCATTCAGGATTAAATCCAAATAATTGAAATGTCAAGTGTTGGAAAAATAAGCTATTAAGAAAAACTAGCATTACAGAGGTCTTTAGATCCAAATCAAATTAGACTTGGAGAGTCTAATGTATTCTTTTGTTATTTTATATCTGGAAGGGTTTTTGAATGAGCAGGTATGGGATTGGGGCATTTATAAGTTATGCTTAAGTAACTGAGACAGTATCATATAGAGACACTGCTAATTAGTGCCAGCGTTGCCTTAGCTCAGATAGACACCAACAAGAGCACTTCATAAATGAATACTCTGTAAACTAAAATATAACACCCATGAAAAGATCTGCTGATAAAATGTATTTTTTCAGTGTGATTCATAATAAGGGGAATAAAGGACAAGTTGCAGCTCACATAATCTACTCTTAAAACTGCCTTAACAAAACCACAAATCAAAGACAGTGACTAGTAGTCCACCTTGTGGCAGCGGTATGAATGGCAAGTAATGATTTCTTGTAAAGAGCTCCTGAGAACAAGAAATATATTCTGTGAAACAACGCTAGAGGACGCTAAAGGGTTGGAATAAGAAAAGAAAATAGCAATGAAGCTTTGCTGTCTTCCACAACTTTATTGAATGGGAAATATACCTTAAATGGTTATCAACATGTTTTTACATACCTTCAGTGAATGATAAGGTTGGTACATTTTTATTTTTGTAAAAGTGAACTGTTTATCTAAAAAATAAAAGTTTGTCCAGAACAAGTTAACAAGTCAATAAATTCAACTAGTAACTAGTAGTCTTACCAACAATCTAAATAATTAAACTCTTGTATGAACAGCATTTCCTCAAGATAAGTAGACATTATTTATGTCACACTAAATTACATCAAAACAAAACAAAAAATAAAGAGCATAAAAGTATATTATTTCCAGTTCATAAAATGTGACAAAACTGGATAACCAGCTATTTTCCGTCCCATAAATTAGGGTTTATCCTAATCCCAATCAGGGTCCCAAACTCGATCTGGACAACTGCAGGTCTGTTTGAGAAAGCTAAATTCATCAAAAGTCCATCAGAAACCTTTTTATATAAAATAACTTTATAGTTTGTAATATTCTAATATGCTGAGCTCCCATATAGGTCGTATTACATTTAAGTATGAGAAGTTTGTGTGGAAGTTGTATGACGTAGGCTATTTAATTATGTATTTTTTATTATTGAAATATTACTATTATTATTTGTATCTATTCTGAACTCATGACCTATGTTATGTTTCTCTGAGGGTATATGGTAAACCGTTTAATATTATTATTATATTATTAGACACACTGTCTCCAGGGAAACTCAATTTTCTGACGAATATAATTGATAAAATAACATTCCATAATAATGGTTAAAATGTGTTAAGTTAATCAATTAATAATTGTTTATTCAAACATGTATTAGACTATGTATTTTTGTATACTTGAATTGCCTATGTTATGCTATTTTTGTGCTCACTCCATGTTAATAATATCCTACGTCTAGGCTATATTTTGTTAGCTTTAATCGGCCCTCCATATTTGACAGACAGTCTTCTCATATCTCATTATGTATATATTTAACTTTAAAGTTCTGTTTTTATTTTCTATTTTGAGATGTTTCTTATTGTATGTTTGTTTATTTTCTACTATTTTTATTTAAAAAAATATGTGCAATGCCACTGTTTTAACATTGTGCTGTGACGAAAACATTTCCCAATTTGGGATCAATAAAGTATATCTTATTTTTATTTTTATGTGACAGGTAGTGAGATAAACCTGGCTCCTCCGCGCCATTGGGGGGCGCTTGTCTGCTGTAAATAAATGCCATCGTTGGTTGACGAGGGCGGCCCAGCCATGTTGAGGAGTCTGTCAAGCAAACTGCAGCCCGCCATTGTGTAGAAACCAGGCTCAATAGACAGATTGGGGCGCTTGGGTGAAACTCTTTAATATCTAGACCAATTCCGCACCCTGTCGCTTTATTTAGGAGTAAATACAATTACACAAGCTCCGGGGGGGAAAGACATGTCAGCCAGCAGCCTTTTTGAACAGGTAAAGAGAGGAATTTTCTGAACATTTACGAGGGCCATATTTCTCAGCATCGCGACGGCTAGCTCGGATAGCTCAGAGGCAGCGGCTGTGGCTCAGTAGTGCAGTAGGCCTGACCACCTGCTAAAGGAACTGACTGCTGAAAATATATCTCTTCATCTATTTTTCCCCTTCCTCTCTTCTCATAAATCAAACCTTCATGAATCACCTGGACCCAATCCAGAGACCGAAAGGCCAAGCTAATAAAGGTAAGGACAGATATTGTCTAACATTATGGCTCTGAGGCTGAGTGAATGCGGATCTTTTTACGTGCGGTGCGCTTTGAAAATCTTACGTGCGCGGATGCGATAGCTTGTCTCCTAGCTGCTTTGGAAATAGGCCTGCCTGATTAAGTTAGTAATATTTTTGACTTTATGTTTTAAAGGAGTGTTTGTAGGCCCTTTTTAATCGCTATACGTGAGCGTTCTAACATCCCTGAAATGGCTGTTGTAGGGTTAGCATTAGCTATATCTTGACAAGCTAACTTTAAATGGCAACATGATACACATCAGCATCCTTTTCCTGGTTGAACTTGCAACGCATTTTATGGCACTGACAGATGCGAGCATACACGCTTATTGCTCAGTATCTCTTTATATTGTTTCCTGTCAAACATGTTTGCAGTGTTAAGCTACAGGTGCCTTCCTATCACACTGGCTACTCGGCTAATGTTAGCAAAGTCCGTCATGTTGAAAGGACTCTTGGCGCTCGTTAACATGGAGACGCTGCGCACTGCATGCAGCTAACACACAGCTAGCATGCTTACGATAGCACGTAGCGAAGTAAACCCAAATGACACGTCTTCCGAGATGGGTTTTCGTGTGTCCAAATGGACCTAACTTTCCCGTTACAATGTTGTTAATATTGTGGTGTGAGTTAGTATGTATTTAATAATCTTTTAGTGTTATGATTAACATGTTCCCAAGGTTTGAAATGCTCTGAGTCCCATGTCACCCAACACAGCATCACCAGCCCTCCGAAACTTGTGAAAACAAACCACAGAACACTTGTCCACCTGTTAAATAGGCATCAAATCTGCTTTTAAACAGATCAATAATGCCATACCCTATCGTAATTATCAATGGGTCTGTTTTATGAGAATCCAAATGTTGAGTTATAGTGGTAGTATGAAACCAGTGCCAAGTGTTTTAACTTCTTAACGGTGGGTGATTCATATATGCAAGACTATTAAATGTAATCTGGAGTATGTGACTTCTTATCAAGCCAATCTAAGTGGTGTTTCATGTGTTGCTAATCAATAATTGCAAGGAGTGGTTGTGTTATGTAACAAGTAGTGAGGATTTGAATGTGCAGATAAGATCTCTCACCACTCACATTTCTTGATCACACAAACCTGTATCCTCTGTTTACATCAGTGTTGTTTTCTTTTCAGTGCAAAACGGAGCTGTGACCCAAAAGGATACTTTGAATGATGATGAGTTTGAGCCTTACCTGAATACTCAGGCCAGACAGGTAATTATTTATGGTCGATGTATGACAACAGGTGCTTGTTTCTCAGTTAACCCACTATCATTATCGGAGAGTACCATCAAAATTAGTGTTAAAGCAGGACATCGTTTTTTGTTTTTTTAAATCTGTATAATCACGGTGGAACTCATGGATTAAAATAAACTGGTCAAACTAGACTAGAAGAGTTTTGATTAGTTTATAGCCTGAATCAGAATTGCTTTCACGGGCCAAGTAGGTGTACACATTCAAAGAAATTGGCTCAGTTATTTGCATTAGTTTGTATGCACTCAAACAGAAAAAGGCGTACAAAACTTTCGTAAACAAAGCTGTGCAAAGGTTACAAAAAATGGAAGGGGCATTTATGTACACGTGTAAAATGTTGTAAAAGCTGTATTAGTAGTTAACAGTAATAACAGCCTTATCTTTAATACCTTAAAATGTACAGCATAAATGATTGCTGCTTTTGCTTATCAATATTTCAGTTGACAGAAGACCGACTTTCTGAAGTGGTCTGTAGAGGAAAAAGAATGAAGCCTGTATATGCCTCCCCTCAGATTAATGCAGTCCTTGTGTTAAAAACACTGTTACACTTTTTCTTTAATGTATAGTACATTGCTTTGCATGTACAGATCAGGTGGGCTGAAATGCAGAGGGATACCATGATAGCCTCATTATTCTGTACTTGTGAAAATAATATTCACATTCAATGCATTTGCTCATCCTTTATCTAACTTATTCAAGTTATAAGAAAAATATGTAGACATATTAAATAGAAGATTATCTTAACAATAAATGTTGTTCAAGAATATTCAATTATCAATTAAGTTAAGTATGTTAAAAAGTTAAATTTGTTATATTGTACTATTGGTCCCTAAAACAATTTTGTTTTTCCATTTAGAACAATGCCTATACGGCCATGTCGGACTCGTACATGCCCAGCTACTACAGCCCCTCCATAGGATTTTCCTACTCCTTAAATGAGGCAGCATGGTCCACAGGTGGGGACCCTCCAATGCCTTACCTGGCCTCCTATGGACAGTTGAGCAATGGGGAGCCCCACTACCTCCCGGACGCTATGTTTGGCCAGCCAGGCCCCCTGGGGAACAACCCTTTCCTGGGTCAGCACGGTTTCAACTTCTTCCCCAGTGGCATCGACTTCTCAGCATGGGGCAATAACAGCTCTCAGGGACAGTCGGGGACACCGCAGAGCTCTGGCTACAACAGCAACTATGCCTATGCTCCCAGCTCACTCGGGGGTGCCATGATCGATGGACAGTCCCCGTTTGCGCCTGCTGCCAATGAGCCGCTGAACAAGGCGCCTGGTATGAACAGCCTTGACCAGGGCATGGCGGGGCTTAAGATTGGTGGTGCGGCTCCTGGTGGTAATGGGGACATGGCCCCTAAGGTGGTTGGCTCTGTCTTACCTGGTGGGGGTCCCCTTGGCCCTGTATCATCTGTAGGACCTCCCAGCATGCCTCCTGTCTCAATTGCCCCTGCCAAGCCTGCCTCCTGGGCCGATATTGCCAGCAAGCCAGCCAAGCCTCAACCCAAGCTGAAAACCAAGGGTGGCATGGCTGGTGCCAATTTGCCTCCTCCGCCCATTAAACACAACATGGACATCGGCACTTGGGACAACAAGGGGAACATGCCTAAAGCTGCCACCCCTCAGCAGGTGCCACCTATTCCCAGCAATGGACAGCCGCCCAATCAGGCTTCACCACAGCCTGGAGCTACTGCTGTAGGGAACCCTCAAATGCCCCTCAGCAATGGACAGCTGGTACCTGCTGTTTCCCAGATGGGGCAGCATCAGCTTCCACCCACCGGACAACCAGGTATGACTCAGATGGCCCAGCCTTCTCTCTCCCAGGGTCCTCCTCCAAACCAACAACAGCAACCTTCTCAACCTACTCGTTGGGTCCCTCCACGGAACCTAGCCAATAGGTTTGGGGATGGCAGTGGGGGCGGTACAGGCCAATCCCCTCCCACTTCATCTGGTGTGGGTGTGGTTCCTGGGGTTCCTTCCGAGCCTCACCCAGTCTTAGAAAAGTTGCGCATGGTCAACAGTTATAATCCCAAGGACTTTGACTGGAATCCCAAGGCGGGCAGGGTGTTTATCATCAAGAGCTACTCCGAGGACGACATCCACCGATCCATCAAGTACAACATCTGGTGCAGCACGGAGCATGGCAACAAGAGGCTTGATGCTGCGTACCGCTCAATGGGTGGCAAAGGGCCGCTGTATCTCCTGTTCAGTGTCAATGGGAGTGGTCACTTCTGTGGCGTAGCAGAGATGCGCTCGCCCGTGGACTATAACACGTCTGCTGGCGTGTGGTCACAGGACAAGTGGAAGGGTCGTTTTGATGTGCGCTGGGTCTTTGTTAAGGACGTTCCCAACAGTCAGCTGCGGCACATTCGGCTGGAGAACAACGAAAACAAGCCAGTGACCAACTCTCGGGACACACAGGAGGTACCACTGGACAAGGCCAGGCAGGTGCTTAAGATCATCGCTGGATATAAACACACCACTTCCATCTTCGATGACTTTTCTCACTACGAGAAGCGTCAGGAGGAGGAAGAGTGTGTGAAAAAGGTAACACAGTTACTGTTGAATACAGTGAATGGTAACACTGGTGAAAGAGTGCTTTGCTTTAAGTTGAAAATGGTGCTGTATATGAAGCTGGTTTGGATGTGTGCGTGTGTGCATGTACAACCTTTCCTTATGTATTACAAAGACATCCAGAAAGAATTAACAGCGGGGTTGATCTTTGCCAGAATTAATTGGGATTATACACAGTGGGATATTTTGTTTTTTCTTCAGTTTTACTGTGGTATGTGTTTTACCTGTTACATTGCTTTGATTTAAAAGAGAACAAAGATGAATGAACACTAGAAAATGATTTATAGTATACTCACTGATTATAATTCTATCTATTCAGTTTATTACATGAGAACATATCTGAAAATGATATTTAGTGGATAGTGTTATGGTTTAGTTTTCCTTTTATAATACTCTTATCAGGATTATCTGTTGTGCCAACGCATAGCCAGTTCTGCAGCTTTCTGAATATGTGACATGTATTTTCTATTTTGGTATCGGGGGGAAATCTGTTAATTTGATTTTGTGTTGAACTGCGACCATCAACATGGTGAACACAAAAAGAGGAGTAAATATATGTATAGCATTAATATAATGTAGGTACACTTGTATGCATTTCTTATTGTAAAAAGTTCATGTTTTCTGCGGCTTTGGTTTCCTGCACAGCTGTATAATGTTTTCCATTCTGTTTACTTGAGGGGGACAAATTGAAGGGCAACGTATGTCAAGGCAACATAATATTGGCTTGCCTTGTTTGACACAACTGCTCATTACCTTAATAACCTTTATTTGTTTACTTGCTATTACATTTTTTATGATGTAGATGTAGAAAGCTTTATCTTCCAGTGTGTTTGAAGTGTATTGCTTAAAGGCAACTCCTCACAAAATGTATTATACATAAGCTTCAGAACAAATGAATTTTAAAATATTCAGTTCGAATTTCATATTGTGTTAGGAAGACTGACTTATCTGCTCACTCAATGGCGAGCAAGACATCTGTAAACAAATGAATGTAGAAACTACAGTTGACATTATTATTGTGCTTCTCTATTCAGGTATTCATTCAAGAAATGTGAGAAATTGTGGCTATCGGAGGCATATGCATGTTTTCCAAAACTAGTGACTTGTATGTCTTAAGCGCTGTTATATTATCAACACCCAGAACCTTAAGTGACAAGTGACCGGATATTTGACAGCATAGTGCAATAGCTCTGTCTTTGCGATTTCAAAAAAACTCCTATAACTAATTTAACTTCAAGTTAAATATGTTTAGTTGCTTCAGGTTAATGTTAAAAGGTATACAGTTTCAGATGTGGCGTGACACACATGTCTGTAGGCAGTGTTCATCTATATTTGTAGCTTTTCATCATGATGAATGCAAAGCTTCCAGATTTGTATCAAAACCTTTGATGTTCCAGAGAGTTTGATAGTAATCTTTCTGGTAACATTTGAGGCCAAGATCTGATTTGAAGTAAAGTGACGTGTGTTTCAGTTATGCTCAGTTTTCACTCCTCTGTGTGTGACAGGTGGAGGTCCAAGGCACTGAGCCATATCCCAGCAACCCCAGCAACAGGAGTCATTACAGGCTGCAGGTAACTTGTCTCATCTGTCACTTTATGTATAAGTATATCATTGTTATTTAGCATCTTGATGGACACTGCTTGAAATCTTCTCAAATTCAGATCAGAATTTGACCATCCACAACCTGTATGTCTTACTGTATTTTCATTCAAAGTTGGGCAGCTATTGCTAAAAGTATTTTAATGATGAACAAATAAAGTGCTAAGAGTGGATGTGCACATCTGGCTTCATCAAAGAATGAACTTGTAGGCATCCTGGACGAATGTGGTATGAAAATACAAATATTTGTAATATTGTTTGTAACTTGTCGTATTTTTATTTGTGTTTTTAGGAGCGCCAAGGACGAGTGAAGTAACAGTTGGTGCTCTGGTGCAAAAGACTGCAATGGCCCCCCCTAAAGCCCTGTCTACCCCATTACATCATCACATCCAGATCTCTAAGAAATTCTAATAGGGGTGAAGAATTAACCGAGGACAAAAAAACTAAATGAAGACTTTCTTGATTTCTTTTGACTTTAAAGACTTACTTCGAACTTGTAGTAAAAGAAAAGGAAACGATTATTCATAGGACTACTTAATGCATAGCATCCTTAGGTGAAATCTGTTTTTGCCCCACCCCATTCCACTACATATGCTTTCCCCTTGTATGCTGCTTTCTCCTTTTTTTAAATGAAAGGATCATCCTCTGTTTTTATGGTCCAAGAGCAAGTCTGTAATTCTCAACAACAAACACACAAATCCAATAGAAATGTGTAGTGTTGGCTTATAATAGTGTCCCAAAGTCAAGAATGGGAAGTTTGTCTCATTTTCTTTGTAACAACCCCACGCTCACGCTGCTTTCTTCTGAGAATGCTCACATCTTCAACCAGGACCGTGTGGAGTTTCCTCTTCAGTGGATTTTCATCGTAGAGGGGTGTCAAACTACGCCCGCTCCAAAATCTTGTTTCGTACATGCTTGCCATGTTTTTGTTTGAGAGGTCTGCACATTTTCACAATGGCCCTCCTATTTTGTTTTCGCATGTGTTGGACGGAGTGTGTGGGGAAGATAGAGTATGGAGGATCTGGAGAGGAGGAGGAGGAAGAGAGGGAATGGGGGTCAAGAGTTTGAAAGCAGAAGACATGTTAAGTTGATGAGCATTGCTCGGTGTATAATTTTATGGTCTAAAATAATTGGGGCCCTCTGTTAACAGTCTTCATTGGACTTTATGTACCCTCTATTTCATTCTCTTGGACAAGTTGATTCATCGTTGCTATGGGCTGCTTTCTTTTTTTGTTTTCTCTCCTTCCACCGTTTTCTAAAGACAGTGATGCGAGTGGCCTTGCCCCCACTCTTTCTATTAATCAGTTCCAAAGTAATAAATGTGGTATATTCAGCAGAACTGGTGTGCATTCCCCTTGTTTGACTGTAAAGCAATTTTGTCATGCAGCGTGTCTGCATTTTCATTTATTTCTTTTCCCACATGGGTATATGAATGTGTTTCTGCCTACCTTAATACTCGCCCGTCCACTCCCCATCCTGACTTCTGTTTCTACCTGCATTTCTTGCCTCTGTTTTCCAAACCCACTCCTTTCCTCCTCACACTCCCATTTCTGACTGCTCAGCCACCCATACATACTATAATATCACGTCAGCTTCCACCATTTTCAGAATGTCATTGTTGGTGAGTAAAAAAATCGCAACGGTCCTCTTTCAGAACTACTGGCTTTTATTTGTGGCATAATAAAGATGCTCCACAAAGTGGTGTGTGGGTTTTCCTCATTACATAGATTGTTTTTCTTCAGTCACATGAATGGGCTATTATACCTGTGTTGTATGCCCTGAACATAAACCCGTTTTGATGTCCTGAACAAGTAAATCTGTTTTACCATGCTTTACTTAATTTGTTTTGTAGTACTACACCACCTCATGATTTAAGTTGTGTGCATAGGGAGCTATGCTGTTTGTATATCCGGGCTATAGTAAATTCCGAAAGTTGTCATGTGTTGCAAAGGGAAAAAGTGTAAATGGTTATATTATACGATATTGTATACCTGCGTGTGTTCTTATTATACATCCATGGCGTGTGTGGGCTGCAATCCGCCATTTTCTTTCCTCTTCGGTGAAGTTGTACTGTTCACAGCAGCCACAAGAGGGAGACACAGCATCATTTACTGCGGTGCTTTTCTGTCCTGCCGAGAGGACTTCAGCCGGGTTACCATCACCAGGCCTTCGGTCGGCTACACACGGCAAGTAAGTAGTATGTTTTAGTATCTATTTATTGTTTCCCCCCCTCAAAAGCTGCCTCTTATCGACACTAGAAATGTAATAAAATATGTCTTAGTACAAAAGTGATAAGCTGGGTGTTTTTAACTTGTTCCTTTTTGATTGATTGGTCGATGTGTCATTTTAGTGCAGACCCTTATGAAACACACCAGCAAAAACATGGAGGAAATGTAATTGATTTCGGATTTACTTAACCATAACATTGACCCCATATCTAAACGGGTAAACCTACAACCAACCTTCTTAAAGTTGAAAGGACCTTAGGCTACTATCGACGATTCGTATTTAAAGCTGTGTGGTGTTGGGAGTGTTTACATTGTTTGCGAGCATTACAGATTATAATACAGGCTATAAACTGTATACAAATCCTATCCATGATATGAATCTAGACTACAAGTTAAAGATGTAGGAAATAAATGCGCAAGGCTCTATATATGCATTATCAAAATTATGAATAATTCGAGAATCTGCTATAAAACATAGCCTACAAATATTGCACTATCCCAAAATGGTGTCTGCCTTTTACCTCTGTAGCTATTCTGCCCGGTGCAGCATACTATGTAAAGCTAGTGGAAGGCCTTACCAAAGGCAGCATACACAACGATGACCTTAATATATGTTTGCACGACTGAGTATAACAAAGAAAGTCCTGAATGAAAAGCAATTATTTTGCTGGTGATGTTCTGAGGGTAAAACGAGCCAGCATCACTCAGCTTTTTTTGTAGCTGAAGCGCAGGTCTGGATGACGTGTGTGTGTGTGTGTGTGTGTGTGTGTGTGTGTGTGTGTGTGTGTGTGTGTGTGTGTGTGTGTGTGTGTGTGTGTGTGTGTGTGTGTGTGTGTGTGTGTGTGTGTGTGTGTGTGTGTGTGTGTGTGTGTGTGTGTGTGTGTGTGTGTGTGTGTGTGTGTGTGTGTGGTGTGTGTGTGTGTGTGTGTGTGTGTGTGTGTGTGTGTGTGTGTGTGTGTGTGTGTGTGTGTGTGTGTGTGTGTGTGTGTGTGTGTGTGTGTGTGTGTGTGTGCGCGCGCTTGAGGTTGTCGAGAGGGGGGGGGCGACGGCACGTGTCGTGTCTGCGTTGAGGGTGCGTGGAAAACACGCTGCCTGCCTCGAGGGGATCTCCTGTGACCCTTATCTGCGCGTCTCTGGGGACGCCTTTCAGCCCCTCCTGGGATGCAAATGAACGGCCATAAAAGAGAGGCAGATACAGCCACCGAGACGATGGAGGAGAAGAAAGGGAAATGGGACCATGGGGAGAAAGTGGAGGAGGAGGTGGGGGGTTGAAGGCGAAGAAGAAGAGGAGGGGAGGAGGTCAGCACTCACATCTCAGAACGCACATCAAGCTAAAGAGGAGATGGAGAAACAAAATAAGTTGCCCTGCAGTGATGACAGGAGAATTCCCATGTGTGTGTATAGAATGAGTCAGTCAGTAGGCTGTCCTTCAGTATAGTCCATTACTGAATATTTGAGAAAAATAAATTGCCTGAAACTTTTCCTGGGTATCCTTTTTTGAACTAAATTATGACATATTACTTATTTAGCATTTTAAATATTACACTTATTGACCTTGCATTTCTCTAATCCTAGAAGGGAAATATTTAAAATGTTTATTGTCATATTGCGTTGTGTCTGTGGGTTCATATCACACTGCAAGGTCATGGTTCTGCTTTATTTCCCCCCTCATTATCATAAGGCATCCATCTCTTTCTTTCATTAGTGACGCTTCACCATGTCGCCAACCCAACGTCTATTTACATGACTAAATTAGATTTCTTCTCACTTTTCGGGGGGTTCTGTTTCTGAAAGCCCGTCTCTAGATAGAATACAATAGAAAAACAATCTAAAGATTTAAAATGCAGCTGTATAAGAAAAAAGAGCATATATGTAATTTCATACCTTTGGAATTACTAATAGCGGCTAGGTTCGCTTTATGTCACAATGGTTTTGGGATTTTTGTTCAATCTATTTTTGTTTTTAATTTTTGACATGGACAAAAAAGCCCCTTTAACATTATCGGCCTTTAATTCCACGCTTGTCACCAATTTATCAGCATTATTTTTGCATCAAAACGAAAAGCAGTTGGAGCTTAAGAAAAGGCTATTAGAGAATTGTATATTTCATGATGAGTGTTTTTAGCACGTGAGGGGGCTTGCATGGGGTCACCTGCTCACTATCTCCAGGGGTCCTGCATTGCTGACATATTGAGTATTCTCCCCTCATTGCTCTTAGTGTCCCTCTATTGAGAGTTTTGCAAATGCATAATGTGTCACAAGGCGAAGGGGCCTGAACACAGTCGATGACCTCTGTCTCAACATATGTGGCACACTTGCCCTCTGCACTTATTGTGTGGGGATGACAGGCAAATAAATGTCATCCAATGGTATATAAAAACTGAAAAAGGCATACGGGTCTAAAGAGGCAGGATACTCTAGGGGGAAATGCCTTTTGTGTTGTACTAAAAACACACAAATTCATTTTTTTTAAATACTATTGTTAAAGATTTTAGAATTAAGCGCTAAGCGAAATAAAACCAAAAAGTCTGACAAAAAACGCAATTTTTGTTTTGTTTTGCATATTCTGGCTCTACCATCTAAGATGTAGGTCAACTCTATCGCCTACAGCGATTTACAGCTTGAATCATTTGATGCAGCTCTGTGATTATATGAGTAGAAATGAAGCTCATTATTTAAATCACATTATGTGCTTTGGGCCTTTTTTCCTTGATAAGAAACACTAGATAGTACAAATAAAAATGTAGTCGATGAAGTAACTTCTTTATTGAGAGTTTTTGCAGGACAATTATACAAACAAATGTGTGATATCGAAACCCACAAATAAAACCTTTTTTATTTAATATATCATTTCAATTAAAGTGCATAGCCACAGTAATGAGGGTCATGGTAATGTGTTCAGTTGAACTAAAAATAATTCAGGAGGTTTAAAAGTCCTACAACAGCACATCATGCTCTTATGGCATTATCACCCTGTTTTTCCATATCCCTCTCTTACAGGGCAAGGGTACACTCATGCGTTAACACACAGACCTTTGAAGTGGCCCTCTGTCACCACATGGCGAATCCTCCTGGTGTGATCCCTCTGTCCATTTGGCCACAGGACCGACACCGGTAGGCTGCCTGTCTGTTCTATCCTTATGGAAACCAGTATATCACCGTGACTTGTGTCTAGTGATTCTGCTGTACTTAGCCCTACTATGTTCGCTGTGCTTCCCTCCTGTAGATCACTCTGGCTTGCATTACCTGATCTGTGCACATGTCTTAGAGTCACGGCTCTGTAACCTCTTTGCTTAATGCTTCTTCCCCTGCGTCTCTGTGACTATTAATGTCATGGCTTGTTAATCTCATAGGATTGTAGCGAGCGTCCATCTGTGCCGTTCACAGGCTTTTCGCTGGTCTCTCTCAGGTAAGCGAAGACTGTGGCTTCTCTCTTGGCATTCACCGCGTGCCTTAATTGTATTGAAATTAAATCAAGGTCCACTGTGAACACAAAGAGCTCAAACCCAAACTTCCCTGAAATGTTTTCCAGCTTGTAGCAACACTTTACCTCTTTTGTACTCACATTCTGCAGCAATTTTCAACATGCACACCATTTGCTAAACACTGTCACAACCGGAGAGGTACATCCTCATGTTGTATTGTGTCCGTCCATCCCTGCTTGACTTTCTTTTTCCTTTCTCCTCACCTGTGATCTCTCCTCACTGTGGGCTCAGAGGCGGCTATGCAGTCCTTTCACACGTCAAAGTACATTGCATGCTAATCTCACACCAGCATTTCTATACACACAATACAGGGTAAAAAACAAACATACATGATAACAGCCAATGACATTGTGATTCCAGCCCAGGGTGTACAAATACATGCATGCATTTGTGGATGTTAAAGGAAGGGTTTCCATCAACAAAATGTGAAAGAAAATACATTTAGTGAGCATTAAATAGCATTTGTATCATTCCGGCATTCTCTGTATACATGATTACAAATCACCACAGAGAAACAGGGAGTGAGATGGAGCGAGCGAGCGGAGCTACCTTTGTTGCACCATAAAGAGAGCAGCAGCCCAGCTACCTGACTGCTACCATTCCTGCAGACCATCTTCCCCTCAGAGAAAAACAAAGGATGACGACTCGATATGTATGAGTACACAGTGCGATGCGCAGCTATGCCTTATCCTTACCATACCACTGCCTCCGCTGCTCCTGGTAAAGAGCTTGGTATGGTTTAATCAGACCAAGCAGTTCTTCATTACACTTGGTAAAGCTGTGTCGTTATCTCCCCCTTACCCTCCCTCTCTCCCTCCCTCCTACTCTCCATCTCTTCTCTACTGTTCTCTCTCTCTCTCTGTGCACTCTGCGCATGTAACCATAGCCATGTACAGGCTGCTAAACAGGATCTAAATAACAACAGGCTCCATCCTCTGATTAATAACTACATAAACAAATAATTTAGCAAAGAGTAAATACTGATTTTTAAAAAAGTTAAAAGAGGAGGAATTTAGCTTTTTGCAAGAAAAATTAAACAGTTACGTTTAAAAAAAACCTTCCTGACTAATGCGTTCAATGCCTGTCTATATTTTCCTATAGAACACTACTGTAGCACAAGCAGATTTGCGTTTGCTCAGATCAAACACATCCTTTCTCTCTAAAGACGAGGCAAAAATTGCACAGGAGTATTTCCTCCTCCAGGTCCTCGGTCCTGGTTTTCTTGTTGCTGTAGTTGTCGCTGTGACTGCGCTCCATCCTGTGAAGGTCCTTGTGGGTTAGAAAGAGCAGGGAGCAGGCACACAGGGGGTTTGGGATGGCGGACAAGGGGGCTGAAGGGACGGGAGGCAGGCAGGTGTCACGCATGCAGTCAGGGGAAAGAGAGGGTAGCAGAAAAAGAAAAAAAACTCAGCTAAATTCTACCCAGTCACCACCTTTTGGAGAAAAAAAATCCATTTTGATCTGCTCAAGACAAAACCAAAAAGGAAGACAAAAAGTCCAAGATGGTAAATATACATATATAAGCCAGGAAGGTATATATGTATAAGGATCCAAGGGAGAAGGAGAAGGACAGAGATAAGGGATGGACGAACGAGGAGGAACAGGCAACTGGCTCTCACACAGACACACTGCGCCGAGGAGAAGGCACAGGCTTCAATTTATGCTTTCTGGTCGACACCACCCCCCACCTTACACGCACGCACACACACATGCAAATACACACACACACACACACTCATTTGGAGCGTCCCGCCCCTATCTGCTCCTGTCCCTGTCCTGTCCCGTACTGGATGCGTGGCCCAGCTGATCAGTGCAGAGGGATTAGCCAACGGGGCCAGCTGGCAGGGATTACACAGGCAAAGTGGGGGAGGTGTGTTTGGGGGGTGAGGGGGGAGGACGAGGGGTGAGGAGGGTAGGCCTAATACTGTGGGGGTGGGGGGATGAGAGGCCCTGTCTTGTCCTGTACACATACACACACACACACACACACACACACACACACACACACACACACACACACAGATGTGCATGTAGACACTCACATTTTGTTCACATGTTCAACACACACACATTTCATGCAGATGCACATATGTGTCATGCACCGGTGCCTGAAACGCTTTACAAATATGGCTCTGCGATTCAGAATTGCAGCCAGGCGGCAACGCATGTGCTGCATCCTCCCATCCAGCGACGCTCAGTGTTGATAAATGTATGTAAATGTGCATGAGGCAGCAGGGGGATGGATGGAGGATGGGGGGCCGAGGTAGGGAGGGAACCCCACGGGAGAGCGGGGGCCAGGCTGACAATGCAAGGCTTTGACCCTTGACCCCTCTCCGCTCCATCATCCTCGGCCATCAGCTGATCCCGCATAATGGAGGGCCGCAGTAACACCCCCCTCCTCTCCTCTTTTCCCCTTGTCATACAAACACACACACACAGAGGCTCGTCCACTAACAGGGCCCGACTCACTTTTCTTTTTCGCCAATCCATTTCCATCTCTCGCTCCCTGCAGCCCCTCCATTGCTCTCTCACGTCTCATGCCTCACTTCACCACTTAGCTCGTCCCGAGATCCTCGCTCCTAATCTTTCCTATTATTTTGAAATGTGTCGACATCTACAACTGTCATATCTGTGCAGGAAGAGATCCCTTCTGTATCACTATATATTTTGTATGGGTTCATGTTTTGACTGGTCCCATTGTATTGAAAAATCTTTGGTTATATTGGCTGTCAGTCTTCATTTTACATTTTCTTTTAGAACTGCAATATGCCACACCGATCCTTACATCTGCAGTCCTGCATGTACAAGTTCAGGCAATTACATTTTACTCTCTTCATCAATGTTTCTATTACATCGATGTGCTTGTAAATTATTTCATAATTCTTTTATGAAGAGAACCCTCAAATTAGGCTAAACATTTGGAGGTGATTATTCTTTTTTGTGATGGCAAATAGACAAGTTTCTCACAGTTTTTTGTTGTTGTTCTTTGGACAGATTGTTGTCTTTTTCTTATGTTCAGTGTATCTGTTTTGGTGACGCAGTGTTGGAAGTTTGAGTCGTGTGGTTCTGTCGCTGCTGGTTCTATGATATTTTTCAGGCATTACAAAACCATGCAGGCTTAGCGGCTGCATGTCTGCCGAGTAGCGATTTCACTCAAATGTACTTCCTACCCTTTGATGTTAATTTTTGTAAAAGCTTAGAATATCTATTTTAATATCATGCAGAATTACATACCTTGATGGGATCAAATGTCCAAGAATTTCTTATATTATTTTTCATAGAATACACTATCTGTCTTTCGTCTGTCACCACATCTGTAAAAACTGCCAGGTATTGCAGGATAATTCACAGACACGTTCACTTAGTATTAGTTGCGTCAGGTGTTATTTTGTGAAAAGTTGAATGTCAAAAGTTTCAAATGTCAACATTAGTTTGAGCTACAGTATTTAGGACAAATATGCGGCTCAAACACATGAACGCGAAACCATGTATACACAGGAAAACACACGCAGAAAGACAGACGTAGAGTGATTTCTGTAAAATCAAAGAGACATTTCGTAAGGGCCTCGCAGGCAGAAAACAGCGGCAGTGTTTTATAGCTAACATATAGAATCAGACATGGTTGATGTGTGACAAATAGGACTTTAGTTTAGATCTGTTTACATGAAATGCACAATAACATAGAGCTCTGGGGTGGAAGAATAAAGACAGCTTGGCCTTCCATTTCTGAGGAATATAGAGATGTATTTAAGACAGAATGTAAGTGAAGGCAGTTTGAATGAAAATAAATGTATTTCCCTTCTCCATTATTTGTTTTTGAGGAATACACTTGTCCAATAATTTGTGTCAAACATTTTTTTCGTCGATTTCTTGAAGAAAGGCCGAAACCGTATTATTTATGGGCATAAATTACATGCCATAAATTTCCCGCATTCAGTCCTGTATATGTTTGTATGGCGTAGGTTGTGTTTACCCTTGCGCATGTTGGCATGAAGATAGGACAGAGATTTGTGATTGCATTTTGATGTCCTGCTACGCCATTCACCATTTTAAAAGCTAGTACATGTTGGGATGAGAGCGGACGAACGGGCAGGCAACCTTACTCGCAGAGAGCGAAGATCAGAGAAGCAAGCAAAGAATTTTCTATCATACAGAGAAATGCAAAGGAAAGAAGCGGGCGGCTATACAAAGGGACAAGCTGGGAGAGACAGACAGGCAGGAAGACAGAGAGAGACAGGCCGAGACAAATAGACAGTGCTTGTCCCTAGTTCGGTAATCTGATGGAGAGATTAGCAAGCAGGCAGCATTTGGGTCGGATTATCGAGTCATTAGAAAAGACTGGTGCTCCAGAGCCTCTCTCATGTGTTAATGTGGCTTTACAGATCCTCTGTGCAGTCTGCGCAGATTGTCCAGATTGTGTCAAAAGTTCATGCAGTAGATAGTCCTTCAATATGTAAATAGGGCCACAAAAACCCAATGCCCGGCCCACGGGTTGATTTGTTTGTAAAAATGTGTACGATTTATATTAAATACTTAAATCTTTATATATTATGTTGTATTTGTTTAATTATAATTTTTCTTTTACAAAAGAGCAAAGAAATTGCAACATTTTAAAATGTTTACTCAATTAAATGTTTTGGGATGAGGAACTCCGACATTGTAACGCTGCAGAAGGGTTTTTAGCAGAACCACTTAAATGTCCTCTATATGTCAGTGAAACTAATCAATATAATGAATACAAGTATTCTGATTCTGATATTATCTTTGTTTTTATTTGTATTATTGCATCATCTGAATCTCCATTTCATGATTATTCCTGGTGAAGATTTAAGTGATTCTTTATTTTTTCCCTCTAGAATTTGCAATTTACACACACATTCTGGCTTAAGACAAATGAAGGAGTCTTTGCATCTGCACAATGTTTAACGGTATAGCAGCTAGATAAGCTGCAGCAGTTAGTCCTGTAGGTCAGAGCATAGAGGGTATGTGGCCTGTGTGCGCCTGCAAATCATGCAGCTATGATGTTCAGTGATGACTGGGTTTAAACCGGATCAGGAGGGAAGCCACAGAGCTTATGAGTGGTGGGTGTCTGTGCAGGGGAATACATGTATTTACAGTGTAGGTTATGTGGATATGCAGTGTTTACTCTATAAATATCAGTGGAGATACACACAGCAGTGTGTGTGTGTGTGTGTGTGTGTGTGTGTGTGTGTGTGTTTAGTTGTGTCAGTTGTTGGGGGTTGTTTGGCAGCTCATTGACAGCTGATCAATGCTCACATTCTCTGTGTCAGATGTGCTGATATAGTCCAGTGACCGCAATATCAGTTTCAATTTCACCAGAGTGAGCAATGGAGCTTCCAATGAGTGTGTAATATGTGTATATCCTGTGTGTGTGTGTGTGTGTGTGTGTGTGTGTGTGTGTGTGTGTGTGTGTGTGTGTGTGTGTGTGTGTGTGTGTGTGTGTGTGTGTGTGTGTGTGTGTGTGTGTGTGTGTGTGTGTGTGTGTGTGTGTGTGTGTGTGTGTGTCAGCAATAACAAACAAAAATTCAATTCCTCACTGACCAAGCACTTCTTGAATGATCCTGTAACTTTACTGGCAGGTCCTAAATAAGCGCTCTTTTGCACAAAAACACACACTATCTGATTTGCGTTCCTAAAAACCTTCCCGTTTGCTGCTGCCTCTGCATACACCATGCCCCAGTTCCCCACCCCCATCCCTTTTTGTCAAATAAATTGCTATGTGACCTACTTCCTATTTTGCACCATTTCTGTCATGTTCAGATATTATTGTTTAAACATGAGTGATTTGCTTTGGGGCATACAGTTTGAAAGAAAACATGGTGTATATAATATGGGGCATATTGTACTGTAAGTGTAATAAATGAAATGTATTTATTTATTTTTTAAAGAAATTCCGAAGCGTTAACATCAGCATTGACAGTTTTTTCTCTCCCGAATTACAATTTGGTGTTGTTGCAGCGTGGCAGCTTCTTTTAATGTGTGGGCAACTCGGGTTTTAAAGGCTTTTGTTTTTAAAATGGCCCTTGTACGATTTGTAATTAAAATACATGGTTCACGTATTTTCTGATTAACACATACAATAATACTCACAGCCCTCATAATAACAGGATGTCTTTGTGATGATCATAGACTGGGAAAATAAGGTAAATCAATTTTGCAGCCTAGTTAAGTAGAAAGCGCAGTGGTAATTCTCATTAATAAGCATGGCTAATTCATTGGACCACATTGCATTTATAACCCATAGGTCTGCACTAGTTGGCATCCAGTATTCTGTTTGGACTCGAGGTGAATTTTTTTAAAAGTTCCCCATGATCTTACGGCACTGGATCAAAAAATCTCACATGAATGCAGATCATATGGTTGTGTTAGGAGTGCTACTTTTATTTAAAATGTCTGTTAATTTATAAACTTTAATTTTCTGTATGACACAACTTGTTTTGTTCCCAACAATGTATCTATTGTATTGATTTCAGAATACAATAGATGCATTGTATTTTCACATCTTCATGAACAAAGTTACATCTGATCAAACATTTTCTCCAAATGTGTGTCTTTAAAACGTGAATGAATAACTGTGTTGTATGTATACACAGTGTCTATATTTCTGCACTAACATGCATGTGTGTGTGAGTGTGTTTGGATGATATCGAGGCTCCCTCTTGCCTTTTTCAAAACCATGCAGTGATGGCACCGGAGACCACACTGACCCTGATTTATTGGGATCAGAATCCACATGACAGCAATTAATTGACATCCATTAACTACATCGCTAGCTCTCTCTTTCTGCTCTCTGTGGACATTGTGCACTCTTGCACAATCCCTTTGAACATTCTTCATGTTTCCCCTCACTCTCCGCTTTTTCCCCTTTCTCAGCATGTTCTGTCGCTTTCTCGCCTTTAATCATTCTCTCCAGCTCTACCGGTCACTCCTGCATTTCTGTCCTGGTTTTGATACCGGGATTCCATATTCCTAATCCATTTAGGAGATCTTTAGCACCTCTATGAATTAAGGTCTGCTACGTAAACGTTAATGTCATCAAGTTCGTATTATGAGTGTGTGTTCATGTAGTGTGTGTGTCTCTTGGAGGAACCTTCGACTGGCTGGGAATCCTATGAGTGAACTCTATATATAATCATTATGTTACTTTAACTTAGTCCTTTTTAATAAGCAAACACACTATCTGTGTAATCAGAACAAATTCAACAGTGCTCAACAAATTGGCTGACTATTGCTCAGAGATTTTACATCAACATTATAAACTCAGCATCTTGTGATCGTTGCACAGATCCTCCATGCCGTTTTCTCATTAAAGTGCCCAACTCATGCAGGTTCTCATGCTCAAGGGTCTTTCCCTCTGCCCCTTACGATAAGACACTTTATTGCTGGCCTACATCCCTCGCTGCCTCTCCACCTCTCACTCTCCATTTTACCAGTCTCTGTCTGCCAAGTGCTTTTTGCTGGCTTTTCAACTCAAGAAAGGAGAATTTGCTTGAGGGGGAATTTGCCATTTATAACGGGAGACAAAAAAAATGAAAAGGGATTTAAGCCCTTTGTATCTTCTCCCTTTTTTGTCTTCATTCTCTTCACATCTTTGCTCTCCGCACCATTGTGTAGTCTCTTCATCCAACTCGGGCCTCCGTGCCCTCACTCTGTCCTCAGGCTGAGAGGACCGGGAGAGCACAGCGGGCCCGGGGGGGGGGGGGCTGGGTGATTGGGACAACTGAAGATGATTTTTGCACATACACCATTATACCATTGCATGCTCACAATTATGACAAGTCCTTATGCTGTACACTTTGTATGGATAGTCGTGCATTACAGCATGCTCACATGCACATATACAAGCAAGCACTTCACTTCTGCATAGTGCATGAGCCTGCCTAATTCAAAATGTATTCTAAAGAAGGAGACAATGCAGAAATCCTTCTCTCACATCTCTTCACCAACATAGCTTGGGGACAGGTTCTATCAGTATCTGTTTAAGGATTGGCTGAGGATGTGGTGCGGGAGGAAAAGTTGCAATTGGCAGCAGACAGAAAGACACTGCAATGGGAGCGGGGGTTCACAATAAAGGATTTTAAACCAAAGCCTCTTTGGTAAAGAGGAGGGAGGGAGGGAGGGGGGAGGGAGGAAAGAATGGGGCTGAGGGGGTGGTGGATAGATACAGGATGACACAAGGTCCAGATTAACCCTAATCTCAGGACTGGTGCTTTAGGTGAGGCTGAGGGACTAGAGGAAGCTATCCCATGCCAGGTGGTCATGAGGAGGTTAAAACTGGGAGAGGGTGGGGGGCACTGGGGGGATGAGGATGGGACAGGGTGTTGCTAGGGAAGACAGAGAGAGAGACAGAGGTAGAAAGAGTTGCGAGGAGAATTAAGTCTTTCGATATCTCAGCTTCCAGCATGTCTTATTCGTATAGAAATAAAACTGAAAATCCAAAATGACCGACCATAAACAGAGACAGGGAAGATGTCTGGGTGGGGGGGGGTTGCACAGCTAGCAGAACAGCAGGCACTGTGACGGTGACTGCAGGGTGATTGGGTGGTTGCTGCATGGTGACAGTGGCACATGCCCTGGTGCATGGGATTAGAGGGACAGTCAGTAATCTGCTGTTTAGGCTGTATGTAGGGCAAGAGTGGCTTAGCCCATCCACTCTTAGCAAGGGTGGACTGGGCGTTATATAGCTGCACTCTGCTCGCTCAAATCACCTTCTGTTTTCTCTGTTTAGCTATCTTCTCCCGCTATATAGCCTCCTACAACCGAAAAAGTTCTACGTGCCACTCTGGAATGAGTGAAAACGCAACTAATGTGCGAATGAGAAGTGGTGATGGTTGATGATTTGGAAAGACAACTAGAGAAAAATCAGAGAAACGTTATTTAAATACTTAAATGTTGGGTTGGGGGTGTAAATCAGTAGTATATTGGTCCTAGTACAAAACAAACTTAGAACTTACATTGCTATATTTTATCTAGTTGCTATTCTGTGATTTTATGTGCAAGGCATATGAGTTTATGATATACACCTCATTGTTATAGGCTCAGGTTTTTACATATCATGGAGTAGTTTCACAGTGTGGCTTTGCCGCTTTTAACTCAGTAAGTAATGTCTTCCATCTTTGACTGCTGCTACTGTTTACTCAACTTCTATATACAATTTGGTCTGAAAGTGAATGCTCCCAATCAAATGCATCTGACATTTGATTAAGTTAGACACAATTAGTAATAAAGAAACCGTGTATTTGTATTGAATGAACAAACATTCAACAGAAATCCAAAATAATACAGTCTGAAAGGTCTAGTTAATAAAGAATATTCATGTAAAGCAGAGCTTTTTATATTCTTCTATTGAGAAAGAGATATTGAACTTTAATTCTATCCCTAACAATCCCTACAATACTTTATAAAGCCCTTAGTTGCAGGAGTGTTTCAGATGTACAACATAAGCACCCTTTACACTGCAAACATTGTACAATGAACCAAAACCACTGAACAAATTCAAATTATTTGAACCACTGAAATAACAAATCCAAAACACACAAAGTAATAGGTTACGTGATTCTCAAGAGGGACAACAAATTGGCAAATCTTTCAAAAGCAGAGGCAAATCCCACCGGAGTGTAGACTCAACGACCATCAAAGGAGAGGAATACAAAATGAAATGGATAATGAAATGTCCTTTACTGTTGAGTTTTCTCAGTTAAAAAAACACAATTTACAATCATCTGTCATGACTAAGAGTATTTGTCAATGAGAGCAATATATAGGTTGCTCCCACCACATGGTATACGCTTCTGTGATTATAAAATGAGACAGACATTGAGGTTACTAGAGCTTAAAGGATTATTCGTTTAGTCGATCGACAGCATTATAATCTGCAACTATTTTGATAATGGCTTGGTCTAAATGCAAAAATGCGAAAAGAAAAAAGAATCAGTTTCAGCTTCTCTTAATGTGAATATTTGTTGTTGTGGACAGACATTCCCAATTGTTTATTGTGCTTTTTGTCTCATTTCCTTCATGACTTGAATTAAGATAATTGCTATTGATTCTATACTTCTCTTCAGTAACATTGATTGAAATGAAATATAATATGTTACATAGCAAGGTGACCTAGTCTAACATGATGACCTAGGCAGAATGTGTCCATAGATCCCTGGAGAAGCATATACTAAAAGACACAACAACCATCTTGGAAAGGTACCACCATGCTAACAGCCTTTCACGTCATTCCAACAAACCCCCCATTTCCTCTTTCCATTTTCCAATAAGCAAAGTAATTTATGTCAAGTGAAGTCAAGCACGGGCCAGCATATGAATCAAAATGTGTCAAGTTGGCTTTTCCAACTCAGGTCTATGAATTGATATGGCTTAGTTTTGAATATGAATCCCCAGAGAGAGCCACGTTGCTTTTAACTGACTTTAGCTTCAACAGAGCAATCAAACCCTTTGTTTTTTCACACCAACCCACAATCCCACCTGCTTCTGCGAGACGATGGAGAGCCCTTTGAATACAACGAGGCGGCATGATTTATTATTCTAATTAGGCGAAGTGAGACTTTAGCAAAGCCACAATTACACTAAATCGCCAAAACAGTTTTCTGGTTGGCTGGCTGCTGTTTTGTTCTGATGTTAATCAGAGGCAGCTATTGGGTGCAAACTGCTTGTGTGAGTCACACTATTGCTTGGTAATATCTTCCACAAACAAACACTAGAGTCCTGTATTGAATTACAAATAAGCATTTAGGTTTATTGAATAAAATTGCATTTAGCTGTCTTTAAAACCAACATAGACACAGAGCTTTGCAACCACCTCTCCGTCACACAAAGGGCTTAACATCCCCCGATGCATGGTTAAAAGCTACTGCAGTGTTTAATTCCAGGTCATTTCATAATCTCTTTGATTCTCACTCACATCTGCACATCTCTTGCTCTCACTCACTGACAATCAAACAGCTGCAAGCTGGCATCCTCACTAAATCCTCCCGTACAACACACAAACCACACACACGAACATATGCAATCAACCCGCCACATGCACACACATACAAGCGCCCATTAGTGATCCTGCAGACAATGGTGCATACAGGTTCATATACCCACATGCCTATGTGCGCAGAAGCACCCAGGCGAAAACACTTATGCATGCAAGTATACACACACACACACACACACACACACACACACACACACACACACACACACACACACACACACACACACACACACACACACACACACACACACACACACACACACACACACACACACACACCTTTCTACTCAACTGCTACCACATTCGTGCAAAAACCTGGTTTTATTCAGTACAGATTTTCTTCTGAATTAAAAGTCTGCCATCGTAACATCCGGCAGACTCTGGAAAAATACTGAATTAATTGATCATTTGCTAAAGGAACGTATACATACATTCACAGTCGCACGCAGGGAAGAAATTAACACACACCGTAGGCTCTCTGTATGTGTGTACGTGTTTTCACATCCATCCTTTGCTGCTCACCACCTTCTTGTCCCCTCCTCCCCTTTCCTCTTCCTACATCCCCACACACCCTAAAACACCCCAATCATCCTGCATCAACAGGCATGTGAACCCAGTGTTCAGTTCATCTCTTTCTCTTCCTCTCTCTCTTTCTCCCTCACACTCTTTCTCTCCCTCTGCCTGCTCTATTTTCATCTGTGTGCTTCCACTCTCCTAGCTTTCGGGTAATTACCTGGCATTTGCATTGCAAAGTCCCCTGTGCCGCCCTCAGCTCCTCTGCAGGTGATTGAGCTTCATTTCCCCGGCAGATAAGAGCGAGAGAAAGGAGGAAGAGAGGGGGAAAGGAAGTATTGCAGCAGGGTATGATGTTATTCTGGCTTGCAGGATATAGGAACAATGCCCTGGATTCTTTGTTACTGTTAAATTGGCTGGTTCAGAGCATGCACAAGAAGTTCTCACATGTAAATAATCGTCCTCATTACTATCACATCACTGCTCTGGCTCCATCTATAACAGAATATAAAGCACATCCATCCTTTTGACGACTGAGACACATCCAGTATTCAGTGATGTTGTCCATAGGATTGATACAAGTTGTTTAAAGACTTTTGACTGCATATTGCAACTTTCTGCATGTTTGAACTACAGCAAAGATGACAAAGCATGTTGTGTTGGGATTTTCTACCTCAATGTGGTTGGTGTACGCTATTTTAATATACAATCGACTGGCTGGGTTGCTTAAAGGCATATATATTACACATTTAAATTACTTTTCCATTGGTCTACTGATAAGCACTGACTGACTGATAATCTCTTTTATAGAGCAAGAAAATATAGTCTCCAAACATAATACATCTCACGTTTAGACAGTTTCACCTCACATGACCATATGGCTGCATATCATGGCACAATAATATTTTAGGTTGCAAAAAAAATAAATAAAAAAAATCTTGTGCTTAATGACAATTTAATTCAATCCTATATAATGCAATCTTTCTATAGGAGTCACAGTGAGACCAACATGGTTTGTTTTTTCTGATGTGTCTCATTTGCCATCACGGATGCACTTGCCAGCACCAGTAGCAGGTTAACAGTGAAACCTGTTATTGTAGTTACAACTCTTTTTATTGACATGTCATTTATTTAGTCTCTCTTTGAAACTCTCAAACCAGAAAGTGTTGAATTTGATTGCTTGATGGTATGTATTTTGTTGCTGTTGAGTTTAAATGTAGTGTTTTAAAATGATCAGCGATGTATCTTGTTTGGCTGGAGTCTGGCGATCTGAGGAAGAACATATTCATTTTAGTTGTCATGTTTCCATTGGCCTACAGCGTTCAGAACAGGAGCTGATAAAAACCAGTGACTTCTGTCGTCATTTGTTGTGGGAATGGATGTCTATTGTAATCTTTCCAACTAAAGGCACAGTGTGAGTGTGGGTGTTAGTGGGTTTGTTTTTTTTGAGTGGGAAAGGGGCTCTAGTTTCACTTACAGACAGACTGAACATGCTATAGCCTATGCACTTTACACGTTTGTGTAACACATGCAGGCCTGCAGGACTCAAGCCACTTTGCAAGCTATTAGTGGACTCTTGAAGCTGTTATTCTTCAGGATAAACCCCACACACGCATTCCCTGATGTAAAAATAAACCACAAAGGGATACCCAGCATCCATACATCCATACTCCAAACTGACTTTACCAGAAGCACCTCCCACCAAATGAGAGCTGATAATTGACGCGAGCTCATTTGCATGCGGAACGGTGTGGATATTTATTTAAATTTAATTTCGTTCCCGCACACGGTGCACTGTAGGCTTTTGTGCCAAAGTCATATTAACCCCTTGATTAGTTAATATGCAGTGCACGACGTTGCCCACGCACGATGAATATTCATATCGGTGCGTTTTTTCTCCGCCGTCTCCCCTCCCCCTGTCTATCCCCTCCCCGCCGTAAAACGCAACTACCTGATATGGCGTTATTCCGGAAGAGACTGGCATTTTCTCAGTTCTTCTCACAAACCGTTTGGTTTCTTTTGCTTTCTGTGTCGCTCGCTGCCACTGACTCAATGGCAGATAAGACTCAGCTGCCGAGCAGAGACCGCTGTCTGAAAGGAAGAGAGGAGAAAATGGTCGTAGCAGGTAAATAACACTCGGTGTCGACAACAAGCTGAAGCAACATGATGGAGGTGATCCCCCAGCTGACACATAATAAATAGTCCACGTGCTTAAAATATGCGTGTCATACGCTACGCAGGGGGATGAGCTCAAGAAAGTTCACGTAGTAAAGATAACAGAAAACATAAAGGTTTTTGAATAAACTAAAAGTATGCTGATATGCAGACATAAAGCCAATAGTATAGTCTCTACACCCACATAGGCTACTCCTGTACACATAACAGGACATAATGTTCATCCGGCTTTCTCTTTACTGTACTGTATGCATGCATACATGCATGTGTGTAGTGCTTTATTCTATTTTAAATATCGATTCAATGTTTGCATTGAATGAAGGAGACAATTGACATTTTCTTGTGCAACCCCTGCAGGAAAAAAAAAAAAAAAGATTCCTTGAACATTGATTGCAGCTAATGTAGATACCCAAGCACACCTTCATCCATACATGATTGCCAGTTGGTTATGGATAATTTCGGATATACTTGCCATTCAATGTCTGAGATCTGGACTTTGGACAGTACATTCTACTTTGTTGTTTAATTTCTCGTCAGTTTTGCTCAACGCTCTTCTTCTAAGTTGTGGATTGCCTACCCTCGCCTTCATGCTTAGACGCTGAGTTTTGAGGGATGGCCTTGTCTAGGCAGGGACAAGGTGGTGTATGTTGCAGCTTCCACTTCTTTTAAAAGATTTTTTAAAAAGTTGATGTTATTCAGAATTTGGATGAGAAGTGCATACTGTTGTGATTTCTGGCGCAACCGTTCACACAGTTTATACTCCCTAACAAACAGTGATTTTCTCCCTTTGAGTTATGGTGATGGACAATTAAACTAGCATGCTTTTTAGCCTGTTTGGTATTTGGATAAGGACAACTTTGAGTCAACAACTATAAATGTATTTTGCGTCATATGGTGGTATTTTGCTGCAAATATGTGCTGATTTAAATCAAGATAATTACAAATCTTTATGAATCAAGTTCCCAGCACTGTCAGAGAGACACTGGTGCTCACAGGAAATATGATATTACTATGTCGATGTTGTCTAAAGTGAAGATTTTATTTATATTTAGTTGGTTTCAGCGATGTGAACATTTACGCCCTCTTTTGTGTCCTATTTATACTGTTATCTATCCTTGCAATGCAGAACCAAGTAATGTGTGCTTTTATCCCTTAATTCAGCTTTTCATAGTCATATTTTGGGACTGTAGGGCTCGTAGGAGTAGGTGAAAAAGATTAAACATGGTGCGATTACAGCCTACCTCTAGTCTTTACATACTCTGATTGAGGCCTTCGCAAAGTGCATCGTGGGAGCTGTGTGTGAGGGCATAGGAGGAAGTGGTGCCGCAGTGTCCAGGGGCCCATCTGGGCATTATGCGCATGAAGGCTCCGCCCCGTCGTAAGTTCCTGCTCCGTCTGTCGAAGCAGCTCGGAGACACCGCATGGCAGAAATCTGTTCCTCCCCTTTCACCGTGGGGGGCAGCTTAGGTGGGGACAGGGTTGTTCTTGTGTGTGTGTTTGTGTGTTTTGGAGTAAGCATGAGTAATTTTGGGATTGCAAGGACTGTCACCACATATGCCCTGTGCTGTCCCAGCCTTGTGTGTGAGTGTACACATTTGTCCTCTCTACAATGAAGATCACTTATTTAGAAAGTTTCTTCCACCCCTCCAGCCTTTTTAAAGAAGCTCCTTGTTCCATGTTTAGACGTCCCGGTGTCCTGCGGTCCCTCCCTCGCTCCTCTCAGTATAATGTACTCTGTGACCTTGGCGAGAATGATCCAGTGGCAGATTGCTACATGGTAGGGGCACAGTAGCTATTATTTTGACTCAGTGCAGGATAGACTGCCAATATTTCTTCCAAACAGGATGGGGGAGGTCAGCTGACCAAAATCAATCTCTGTTACATGCTTCGCTATAACTCTTCAAAGCAGGTTCATGGCGAAGATATATTTCTGGCATTATTGCTCTGTTGTTTTCCCATCTCTGCTGTCTCCAGATGCCCTTGCTTTTTTGACTTCATAGGGGAAGGAAACATATGATAGAAATTTGGAAAGCATTCAAATGAAATATATAAATGGTAAATAACTAAATTAGATATATTTGCTCATGTACTCTGGCTCACAGAACGTCCTTGCCCCACATGAAATGCATCCACGTGGGTCAGTTAGGTGCATTTTTGTCTTTATAAAGTGTATCCTGCATCTTGCCCAATGCATGTTGGGATTGACTCAAAGAGTGTAAAATGTAATTACATTTTTATGATTTTCCTTTACTAAGTATTTAAAAACTAGCCTCATTTATGCCGACCGATTGGCCATCATTGGTCATCTCAAGTTTTCCTTGTCAGACTGGTGTTTGAGTAAAAAAAAAAAGTAAAGCCCCAACAGGATGTGCCTCCATCTTGCTGGAAGGGGATAATGGAGCCAGTGCTATAGTAGGTACTCTTCTCCATAGCAACTGTTTCTGTTGCTAGGTTACAGTATGTATGGAATGCATGGACGGCTTCAAAGTTGTACTCTTCAGAGTCTAGACAGATTCCTGACCTGATCAGAGGAAGGTTTCAATGTTTGAGTGTCTCATTACCAAGTTGTGTGGATTCTTTTGAGGCCACAGTGGCATCTTTTCTTTGACTTACCTCGTACTGATATTGAAAATCGACCACTTCCCACCAGCCTTCCCTCTTTCCTCCCCTCCCCTTCCCTTCCTTTGCCCCACTCTTTCTCGCCCCTACCCATCCTCCCATTCAGCAGAGGGTAGTTGGCACCAGTATAAAGCTTCAGCCTCCTCCTCCGACGACTCGTGCCTGACTCTCTGCCAACCTGTGTGAAGCTAGAAAGCGGAATAGCGAGAGGGAGGGAAGCGGAAGCGAGTGAGAGGGAAAGGGAGAGAATGGATTTTTGGAAGGAAATAAACAGAGCAGCCTGGAGATCGACCTTTCCGTCACCAGTTGTGGCATCCAGGGATAGCACCTCTCCCGTGTCTCTGTATGAGGGGGCAGCAGCGCTTGGACTTCAGTTTTACGGGTGAGAAACACAGGACCATGGGTATAATCGAAGGGTAACAAAGACCAAATATCATCCGAAACAAGTCAAACTAGACGCTATTCTAGTTATTACTAGCTATTAAGCAACAGATAGATTGTTGTGCCCTTGACTGACGGTAACCATGATACAAGCACAGCGGCAGGGTCCGATGTTTTGGTTCTGCTCCAGCCGCCTACAACCGCCATGCTAAAAAACAAAAGGTGGCCAACGTACTCCGCTTCAGTCCCGCTGTACTTTAAAGCCTGCACTGTGCTTTCCCGATATCCTTAAAAAACAAAGGTGCACAAAATAAATTACGCCCATTTCTCATCCAAGTTGGGGAACAATCCTTCATGAATCCTTTCCCCATATTCAGCCTGTTTTTCTTCTTTTGTAAACTCAGCCAGTCACCCTCCCTGCTTGTTTTTGGTCGTCCTCAGTTCTTTCTTTTGCTGGCGTGGTGAGGCAGTGTAGTGAGGGTATTCAGCCAGTTCTTTCTCTGTGTTAGTTGGGGTAATTCTGGCAGAATGGGGTGTGGGCGCTGGGCTGGCAGGGGGGAATGCTGGGCTAGGCACAGTGAAAGGAGCCAGCCTGGCACCAACTGGACCTCTGCCAGCTGCTCCATGGGAGAAATACCCTCAGCAGAGGTTTGTGTGCGAATGACTGCGTGCTTGTGTGCAGGAGGGTGGGCACGCGTTTGTGAGAAGAGAGTGAGGGATGATGGGAAGGTGGTGTAAGGAAGAGAGTGTGAAGCAAAGATGGGAAGCAGCTGAGAGAGACGTGGGGGTGGGGGGGGGGGGTCTTGGGTCGGAGTTGGCTTCTCTGGACAGTGCTTAGTCGGCATGTTCTTGGCTGTCTTCATTTTTACCTCCCTTTTTTTTGTTTGTTTATTTGTTTGCTTGTTTGTGTTCTCTCTTGGATGAAGTGCTCGGGCTTTTTTATAAAGCGCCCAAAGGCATGGTGGTCCGTAAGCCAAAAATAATCCTTCACTGCCTCTCTGCTACCCTCATCTGTTGCTTCTCACTGGCTATTTACTCCTTTTATTGTTTTGGCAGGCTGATCTCTCCTCCTCCCACTCCTCCTCCTCCTCTATCGCGCACTTGTCTCACTCTCACATTTTCTCCCTCCGTCATTTGGCAATTTCAGTACTTTTTATCTCTGTGGCCAGAAAATGCAGGACAAGAGGGTGAGAGTGAGCAGAGGATGGAGACTAAACGCATTCACAGAAGAAGGATGAAGATTTCTTGTGTCAGCCTACCACCTTAAGTCACCCCTGTGGACTGAGACTATTAAGCCGGTACAGTCACTGACACAGATGTATTTTGATTGGGTTAGGGTTAGGGTTGTGCCAGTGACATGACCTCGTAGTGCCGAACAACCTGCTGCTAAAAGATAGAACTGTTGCACAACAGGAGGGCAGGAAAGGACTGCCTGAAGGCATCCCAGGCCTCCGTGACATTTCAGAAGTCCTTTATGCTCCTCCAATCTGTCACTGCACAGAACAACTTTGTCTCACATCAAAAAGTGTTCTTTAGGTGGCCCACCAAGATAATTTATCAGCTGTGATGCTTCTTTTGCTCCCTGTATTCTTCAAAACACTTGTTAATCTTTAAAGTACAGACATGGCCCTGTTTCTTCGGTATGCTTCAGTACTATCTGGCCTTACAGTAATCACTCGGTAGGAAGTCATCTGCAGGTAACTGGTCTTTGGCCTGTTGTCACATGCGGGAATCATCCCAGGCCTATCTAGGAAATGAACTAGTATGGCTATATCAGATTAGAGATTGTTTCTATTCAGGTCAATGTCACACATCACATCTCTTAGCAGCCAGGGAGCAATCACACATTGAACTAAGAGCGAGCGTCCATTATGGGTTTGGCCTAAGCTCTTAGTGTGCCCTGTGGCCTGTTTATCTGTAGACTACTATTAGTGGTTGCAGTACAAACCAGCCTTGCTTAGTGGAGATTTGCACGCTAAGTCACCTCAGTCTTCTTAAACCCTAATCCTCCTCACACATCTGTGAGTTACACACACATACAGACATGCACACTTCCTTTTTAGCACTCTAATTCCATGCAGCGCAGTTGGCAGTAGAGTGCTGCCACCTCTCAGCACTCCAGTTTGTTTTACTTATCGGATATTTTTAACAAAGTGAAGGGTTTAATTTGCGCGGCCCTCCGCTGCTCCGGAGGTTCTACAGGCGCGCGTCCCTATAATGTCGCCATTGGTTCGCTTTATGGACACCCAATAGTGGCAAGACTAGCACTTAAAACACTCACATTAAAAGGCGTATACTAGTAGAGTAGGAAAGATATATATATATCAGAAATAACTGTGATCCTGTTTATTTGTGGGAATGGACGAGAGGACAGCAGGGATGGAATGGCTGTCAAAGCCGTGTAATCTCTTAAATGTCTTCCAGTACAGAATCCTTTGGCTCTGATCCGCTGGTCTGGGTCATCCTGTAAAGAAGTGTTGACCTCTGAGGCCTAGTTAAGGCCGCTAATGGGCCCCTTTTACACACACACTGTGATTTGTGCTATTGAATAGCAGTGTTATCATTTTTATTCCACATTTGTACACTGTTTTGCTTTACAGACAAGCATGCTGTCAATGGGAATCCCACTGTGGAGCCTTTTCCAGAAGGCATGGAGACCATCATGTTTGGTGAGATGGTACAATTGCACATTTTTATAACCCGTTACGGAGTCCTTTGTTACCAGTTTGTGGTTACTGACACCATTTGCTAAAATGAATGGATGCTTTGCTATCACAGAAGCACTAAGCTGTGGTTGTTTGTGTGTTTGCTTGCTGTCTTTATGTCCAGGTTTGGGCTGTTTCTGGGGAGCTGAGAGACTTTTTTGGCAGCTTCCTGGAGTCTTCTCCACACAGGTTGGCTATGCCGGCGGCTTTACACCCAACCCAAATTACCAAGAAGTTTGCTCAGGTAATACACTCTTCATCTCATGTGTATTTGCACATTTTCACATATTCATGCCCTCCACTTTTTGATATTTGTTGCTTGATCTAGCTTCCCCCCCTTTGAGGAGGTGAAGTTGCTTGGTTGGATATTTCTCTGTGAATTTCGGGTCCAAGTAACCAAAAAATGCAAAGGAAAAAGATACAGAGTCATAAAGGGTTTTTTAAAGTACGGCAGTCTCATCCTCTCGCTGCCTTCCCTTCATCTGCAGTCAACTACTCAGAATGCACTGCTCCAGATGGGCTGCACCGCCCGTCCCCACCCCCCCCATGACCTACTTGTAAGGATTGGGCTCTGTACTGTGATGTACTGCGGCGTTTCTTTTTTGCTAACAGAGGTTACTTTATATGAAGCGCCATTAATGGGCTTCTTTCCCCGTAACTGTGATTTGGCGAACATGATGTCGGAGATACAAGCTTGATTACTGTGTATTTGCTATCAAAGCCGTCCAAATTAGTTTTATTTTTCGTTATCCTCATTTTGAGTTCAAATGGATTCATGTAGGGCGTTGATATTTAATTCATATGAAGATGTCTAGCTCTGTGTCTTTCTCTGCGCCTCTCTTGTGTTTTAGGAGTCGTGAGCACGTTATTTTGGGGCTTCTCCGTTTGGCTGCATCATTACAGGCAGGCATAGAGTCTAGGTGCAGGCGCAGCATGGGGGACATGGAGAGGAGGGAAAATGCGCTTTGGGCTTGGCTGGCAGACTTCCTGAGCAGAGCCCTTAAAGGGATTGCATGTTTCCTATCTGTCTGCCTACCAGTCTCTCTTTCTGTCAGCTTTCCAACAACACGATGGTCAGCTATGGAGGAGGAAAGAAAAAGAGAGACTGCAGCAAGTGAGGAAACGGGTAAAAATAAACTTTTGCGGGGGAAATCAAATTTGAGGAAAAACTATGAGAGAGAATGGTTGCCTGTCCATCGGCTGAGAGAGTGCAGGCGTCGCTCCAGTGGCCATGACGGAGCCATGACGGAGCAGAACACTGCGACGGCATGAGACCGAGGAGCTGTCAACACAGCCAGGGCAGGACAGACAGCTGGACGGAAAGAATGGGCTGATGGAACTGTCAGCAGAGCCAGGGAAGGATGGACGGACAGGCAGATAGATACTGTAGGTGTATGGTCTGACTGACAGAAGTGGGAGAGGTTGAGGTGCAGTCAAATGTGTCTTGGAAGGAAAGACAGCTGAGAGATGGTTAGGAGATGTCATTACCAATCAGCATATTTTATCTTGACTAATGGTGCACTCCATTTTGCAGTGTTTGAAGTACAGAATCTAGAGTTGATGCTGTAACCTTTTGTGCTTTAGCTCTACAGTGTTGCAGGTGGTTAAATCCAACACTCGTCAAAGCCAATTGACACAAGAGGTTATTAGGTTTTCAGCCACCTCTAAAACAGCCTTTTGTATCGCTCCAAAAACAACTCCTTTATGTATTTTCTCCTCTGCCACAGTTTAGGCAACTAAAACTGTTGGTACAGTTGCGGTCATGAAACCAATGTTGCCTGTTTGTGCGGTACTAAGCGTTAACTGCTGTCTTCTTAGTCAATGTAACCCCTTTTGTTGACCAAACAGACAACGTAAAAATACCCTAACTCCCCCCACAACCACAAAAGGAGGCTTATAAGTAAAACATAGAACATTTTAAATGTTAGAACAAGCGCCTAAGCCTGTTCTTTTTATGTTTGGACTTTCTCTTCATAAAGTCAAGTTTTGCCAATGTAACCAACAGAACAATTAAACAAAAAAGGGCAACACAATGTCATGTTCATTTGGGAGACCAACTTCTCCCAGACAACCCTGTCTCCTAAAAATTACGTTCCCACAGAACTAAACTGCATTCTCAATTACGTTTAGCTAGAAACGTATTTTCTCCTACGTTATGTTCGTTATGAACGTATCTCAAATACGTTTATTTTCTACATATCTTTGCCATTTATTGTCTTGCTTATAATAATGATAATAGTCATTTATAAATATCCTTTTAGAGCACACATTTGAAATCAGTAGGCGAGGCTGTAATTTCGCCAGCTGTTACTCTCATGAGTGAGGCAGAAAATAATAGTTTTAACATGCCAAAAAGCTGCTGTGTCGTTTATTGCACCTCAAACATTAAAACAAATTCAAAGTTACGTGTTTCTGTACTTCCTCTAAGAGAAAGGACAGTAACAGAAGATCTCTGTGACGCCAGATGTGGTGTTGTTAATGCGATATGATATCCGAAAAACATTTCAGTTTAGGATGGCCGAAGACACTACACTACCCATAATCCCCAGCTATCGTTTGGGACTACAGTCCCGTTGACAAACCCCGTGATTAATCTTCAAGCTCTGGGATTGGATGTTGGAGTGGCAGTGCGCCAAGGTTACGCCGAGCGTCAAGCTCTTTGAAATGGAACGAAACCACGGCAGACTATTCAAAACTGGACTCGAACGCCCCCCCAGAACTACACATGCTGGCTATTGTGTTTCGCAACATGTTCTCTATGGCACGTCTCTACTGGGAATTGTAGTTTTAAAAGACGTTTTTCCAAAAATTAGAAGTTGACGGTATTAAACTGTGTACAGCCCTGGAGGTTTAGGCGATAGGAAACACATTGGTGTGTACACATTTAAAACATGTAATCACTACATGGGTGAAAATCGCTTGTATCCATAATGGGCAGCATTAATATATATTCTACTCCACTACAATTCAGAGGTTAACCTGGTATTTTTACTCCACTACATTTACTTTAGTAACTCTGCAGATTCTGATTAATGATGTGAAATATAAGCAACCCTTAAAGCAGACTTTAGTTACACCTGAGTAAAATTCAGGGAAAGGTGAGTGTCAAGTGCCAACAATCAGGCGAGATAGTTGGTGCTTGAGAAGACTAATCATTTATCTGCAGATAAAGTATATATAAAGTATATTAATTACTCGTTAGTCTCTACTAATAGTTAATTAAAAACTGTATATAATTGCTATTTTACACATCCCTTTCAAGATTTCAAGATTTTCTAAGGTTTATTGACATATCATATACACAACTACGGTGTAGTTATGCAATGAATGAAAAACTTGGGTCATAGGTTCCTCAACAGCGCATTACAAGACATCTATCAATATGTGTGTACCTCCACCATTAAACTGTCAAATTCTGCACATTTCTTATACTATCTACATACATAAGAGTATAATTAATGTGTATAATATCAGTTAAAATAAGTGCTTCAACATAGTTAACATTGCAGGAAAGCAATACATTAGACGTTAAGTACTTTGTCAGGCTTAATATGTATCTGTAGATAGATACCCCCAAAGCTTTTTTCTTATTTGAAAGAAGACCTTAACCTAAAGTATTCTTTAATGTGTTAATAAAGGTTAATTAGTTTGTCTGTTTTGCACATCCTCCTATTAATATCTTTGTACATCCGGCACTAAACTGTTTTATTGTAGAGATCACTTATAGTATCTTCTTGACTTTTTATATTCTATATTTCTATCATTGACCTTCTACTTTCCCCCTATGAAAGTATGTACTCTTAATATTTTTTTCATCAAATAACATTATTCAACAAAAATAATTCAATAACGTGCTTTAACTACTAGGCGGTGCACACAAGGTACACACAAGGTACACACAGCATACTAATAATAACTTTGTATTATTAGTGTAGGACATTTATGTATGTATAACATCTGAAGATGTGTAGTTTTATTCATGTTTTTACATAATTTTACAGGATATTGCTATACTATTTCTCATGCTTTACTTCTACACATTAATATCTGATTTGTAAAACATCACAGACAGAAAGCCATATCTGTCATTTAATGGTAAGCTATTGAAATTGTGATTCCATATATGTGTCTCCCATCACCCAAATTCCCTGACTATTCTCTCAACTCAGTATTTACATTCTTATATTCAAAGAAAATCAGTAATATCTTTCTGGTCCTTTTCTATCAGCTGTGCACCGTTATGGTGTAAATGTAACCTATCTATCAATTGGATCAAATATAAAAGTCACCCGAATTAGTATTGATACTGCAAGGAGACGTATTTTGTGAAAAGAAATGCAAGGTGTTGTTTAATTGTTGATATATTTATGATCCACGTCACATATTCAGTTTTGGCGGAAGTTCTCCTTTTTGTCCAGAAGTCTTCTCATCAGGGCTCTATAAATAAAGAACTACAGCAGATGTGTAATATTTAATGCAGCCGAACCGTGTATAACAATGCCGTTATGTGATGACTTCCAAAGAGAAAAGCAAGAACACTCGGAATAAAGTTTTTTTTTTCTTTTTTTTCCGGATATCATATCGCATTAACATCATATCCCAACATGCATTGCGGCTAAACATCCAATCAACGAGCTTCAAGCTGAGGATCTTGGGTAATCTGTTCAGTGGGTTTGTGTGTATCCTCAAAATGTCCCATAGGCCTACGTCTGTTTCCGGTGACTTTATTTACGGCTAAAAAGCATACTAAAAAGCCCAAGATCATAGAATTAAACGAATAAATAAAAACAAAGATAATTGTGTGTTATTGTTGAGTAAATAAGGAAAAAAAGATTTTCAAAAATACAGATTTCAGTATTTTGAGGCTCTAAGCCCCATTTCTTTTCCTCACAGACGGGAAAAAAAGTCCGACATTATACGATTTAAAATAAAAACATAAAACACTGGCATGTAATTTACGTTAGAATAAATAGAATGGTTTTGAATAATAGATGAGAGTAAAATCTACGTCACTTTACAGCCCCGCCCACTTTTGGGGAAACTAACGCTGTCATTTGAACGGCGATCAAGCCTGAAGCCACAGAGATCTTCTGTTACTGTCCTTTCTTCTTAGAGGAAGTACAGAAACACGTAACTCTGGATTTGTTTTAATGTTTGAGGTGCAATAAACGACACAGCAGCTTTTTGGCATGTTAAAAACTATTATTTTCTGCCTCGCTCATGAGAGTAACAGCTGGCGAAATTACAGCCTCGCCTACTGATTTCAAATGTGTGCTCTAAAATGATATTTATAAATGACTATTATCATTATTATAAGCAAGACAATAAATGGCAAAGATATGTAGAAAATAAACGTATTTAAGATACGTTCATAAGAAACATAACGTGGGAGAAAATATGCTTCTAGAAGATATGTAGAAAATAAACGTATTTGAGATACGTTCATAACGAACATAACGTAGGAGAAAATACGTTTCTAGCTAAATGTAATTGAGAATGCAGTTTAGTTCTGTGGGAACGTAATTTTTAGGAGACAGGGTTGCCCCAGAAAGCTATTCACTCTGCTGAAATGTCCTTCAACCAAAACATTGAATCTCTAGCAGCTTTAGTGGCTTCACCTTTTAGCCTTTCACCCCCTTTAGATGGGACACACGATAAATATATATATTGCATATTCACATTATGTCTTCTGACATCTAGTTTTAACTGCATTACTGCCTCATACTGCGAACCCACAACCAAACTTGGTTCTCGGTCTAACCAGAGCAAAATGTGTGCATATGATATGCTGAGGGTTGTGTATTGTATACTGTCCTTGCCAACCTTGGTAAACAATTGGTCGAAAACTCACCTGGGCTTCGCTCTAAAGCTGGCACATGTGCTTCCTCTTGCTTTTCCCTCCCTACAGCTGATGTCCACCGTGCAGCCTCCTCTTTTTGTTCAACACATTCAAAGCACATGTTTCGCACAGCCATGCATTGCTTTCATGCCTAATATTGCTAACTTCCACTCCCTGTTGTTAATTTGTGTTAACCTGAGTTTTAATAAATTCATTTATTTTCCTACAAACCAAAAAATGGACTTCCTTGTCATCACATTCTTTGAGCCAGTTTGTGAGATCATGTACACACGAGAAAAGTTGGACACTGATAATATCCTTATTACATGTTGACCAATGTGTTCATTAAAAAAGGGTGCCGCGTACTCTGTCTATTTGCAGTGATGACAGAGTTTTCTTGATTTGAGTTCAAATACTGTTTGAACAGGTGAGGTCTTCCGTGTTCATTTGGCATGATGTGATACTTTATTTGCCAAGTGTTTCAGAGTGGGTTTCAGGCCAGATGGCAGCCCTTCTCCCATTGTCTGCAATGTATCTGATGCATATGGGCATGCCTGTGTGTGTATATATTGTATGTGTACGTACACACCAGGGAATGGCTGCTATTTATTCAGCTTAAGCTAACACCTCTGTGTTTAGAATCTAAAAAATATATATGTTTGTGTTGAGGTGTGTAAATTCACCTTTTCTGCTTTGAATGAGTGTGTACTGGTGTGTTTGTGCACCCGCATGTGAGACCTAAAGCCTTCCCCGGTTTGAGAATGCCTGCAGGCAGCTTGTTGAAGCTTCGGGGTTCTGGCAGCTGCAGACTGGAGCGAGTGTCGGTGTGCTTTTGGCAACTTTTTCGCTATAAGCCTTAACCTTTACCGCGCCTTCTCTCTATCTGTACCTGTCTTTACCACTCTCTCCCCCCCCCCCCCCCCTCTGTGCCATAAAGGTGGATTCAACTTGAATGTCTTCTACCTGTGACGCTTGCACTCAATGACACCCACACAAAACACTCAAGGGTGCTATTCTGCAATCTTTTCGTTCCTAATCGTTTTCACCATGAAATGCATCATTGTTTTGTTTTTTAACGTCATACCTTGTGATTCTCCTTTTAGGTCTGACGGGTCACAATGAGGTGGTGAGGGTGGTCTACTCCCCGGAAGACGTTAGCCTGGAGGTACTACTTAAACGCTTTTGGGAAAAGCACGATCCCACACAAGGTAGCAACATGCAGATACACAAAAAAACAAAAATTCCCCCTAAAATAAGAGCCATCCCAAGGGTCACGGGGTGTATTAGAGCAGAAGGATGATGCCCAGACGTGTGGCTTCGTGTGCGTGGTGATGGGGGGAGGTCTCATGGGTGTAAGTCAATGCCAGACAGCGTTAATGTGTCTGAGATCCAACCATCCATGGAAAGACACACCAGCCTGGTGCGTGTTCTAACCATAACTGCAGAAAAACGCACTCTGTGTCGAGCATGTGCATGGCATGTACTTTACCTAATTTAACCTAGCTATTTTGCATTCACTTCATATAAGGGCTTTGACTGATGTGATAGTGATAATTCTAAATGTGGTATTTTTTTCTGGGTTGTAAAAAAAACTGGTTAAACTTTGCTGTGATAATTCAAAAATGTGCCAATTGTTTTTGACTCGGGTTTTTAACTCGGTTCTGATCCATATTCCTACTCTGAACATTGCATTGTCTTATCCAATCTCCAATTAAAAGACACATGGCTTTGCCTCACCCGTCTCTTAGAACCATCCCCCACCCCAAACCCCACTCAGAGGCGACAAGAACCCCATCCCCTATACCCCATCTCTTGATTCTCTTGCTTCTTGCTCTCTCTGCTCACTGGAGGAGGTGATGTAAGAACATTAATGCACCAGGAGGGTGTGTGTGTGTGTGCACGTGTGTGAGAGAGAGGGCGAATGGACAGGCAAAGAGGTACTCTGCTCACTCATATTCAATTCCGGGATGGGCATGACAAGTTGGGAAGAGATGGATCAAAGATTCATAGGCCTGACCTTCAGCCTTTAAACAGGCTCACACACACACACACACACACACACACACACACACGCACACACACACACACACACACACACACACACACACACACACACACACACACACACACACACACACACACTCACACACTCACACACACTCAGCTCTGTCATCTCTTTTGCATCTGTCATGGTTGTTTCTGCTACACCGTGTGACCTACATAAACCGAATGTCGGCCATGTTGTGCATCTACCGCAAAAAGCTCACGTATGAGGTGAATGTAGTCATGCACATTCAACGTCATCTGTTCTACTACAAGTGTGTTGAAATAAAAAAAGGCAAAGATGGAAGTTACTATTTAGGTCTATCCGAGACATCCACATCAACTCTATCAGAGGAGATTCTTCGGTTCACTGTGGCCAAGGGCAGAGACACGTCTTTCTACGGGCGAAGGCACAGGCAGAGCCGACGCGCCGAGGGGCAAAGGCAGTGAGGCCAGAAGAGAAGTCATGCATTTCCCCTGACTCACTGCCTTGTCTCATCTGATGTTTTATTAAAAGCATGCAGCTTATTGACTATGAACTTCATTATTATTTCATTGTTTTGCTACAGTTAAAGCCAGGCAACTTATTCCGAAATAACCACAAACTCCACTATACTTCTTCCTTTCTTTTTCTGGTAGTGTTACTCCTTGTGCGTGACTTAAATGTGAATCCCTGCCACTTCTCTCTTCTCCGATTCTGGGTTCACGTGTAGTAGAAACTCCTCTGATTTGACAAATGTGGCGTGGAGTGGTGGAAAGGGGCCCGCTGGCTGTGCCTTCACGCATGCTTAAGCTCCAATTTATTCTGTCCACCTTAGAGCCAGGCTTAAAAGAGAATGGAGAAATTAAGGAAGTTCTCTCCTTTCCCTTTCAACTGCAGGGATTCACCAGAGATCAACACATATGGAGACGAGCCTAGGAACATTAGGAAGTCTGTTTTCTCCTGACAAGATCAACACAGAGCCCATCCTGCTTTATATATACACTCTTATGTTGGAGTGCATGTGGAACTATCATGTGCAGATGCATATTCAGTTGCATGCATACTTCCTTTTTAATGCGTGTGTGTGTGTGTCTGAAAGTGTGTATGCACATGTGTGTGTATGTGTTTTGAGATCTGTGCCTCTCTGCTTTGCCTCAGTTCAAAAGGGTTTAGTCCCGACAACGTGATGTCGGGCTGCGTCGGCTCCACCAATCCCAGCCTGGATAGCAACATTAGCAGCCAATCAGAAACTCCCAGCAGCCTTTGCTGTGTGCCCTCTTTCCATATTCAGCAACACTAGTCTCAATCTGCTGGCTTCCCTGGGATGTTGCATAAAGACCCTCCCATTTTAACACGCTCCAAAATTATAAGTTTATTAAGTCTGCAAGTCTTCAGTAGCATACCTTCACACGTGTGTGCATGGAAACACTCGGAGCACAGAGGAACTCTCAACAGTCAAAGTGACATCTGCACGTCTGAGGGCAACAGCAGCTCCGTTTCATCGCTGGGGGTGAAGGGAAACATGATTTGATGTATTTAGATCACTGGTGAGATGCGAACCCATCTTGCTGTTCTTTCACACACTGCAGATCAATTGTGCACACATTTCCATACACGAGCATACTGTTCACTTCACATATGCACAAGTGCTCATTATGCCTACTCATAGACAGCTTTACTCCTTTGTGAGTTAATGCGAATAGGCACAACACACACAGAGGCTACACACAAGCGCATGTCAGTCGGTTTAATGGATACTTCCTTGTTGCAGAACACAGGCCCTGTTTCACTCCCTGTTCCCACTGTCCACATCGCTCCCAGTTGAGGATTGAAAGATCTTATCTTGCCACTTCTTTGCCCTGCCAACCACTCCATTCTCTCTTCTGCTTCTCCCCAAGTTACACCGCCACCCTTTTATCTGCTCCATAGAATGAACTCTGCTCCTTCTCTGGGATGTCCCCCTTCCTGTCCCAACTTTTTGCTTCTTTCCTTCATCAATTTTACACAATATTTCCCGCTCTCTTCCTGTCTTCCCTACCTCAACTGTCTCACCTGCACCTAAACCCACCCCCCCTTCACCCCCACCCCTGTCCTCTTTGCAACGGGCAAAGCAAGTGAGTGAGCAAGAGGCCCCGGAGCCCGTCAGAACATCCTCAGAGCAGCGCAGTGAGTCGACCGTTCCCCGAGGCCATTCGCTCATCACACAAACACACTCGCATCCACTCACTCCACTTTTATCTCTTAGTCACTCTCTCCTCCCTGCTCCTCATCCTCCCCCATCCTCCTTTTCCCTATTCGCCCATCTCTTCCCCCCACTCCGCCGCTCTTCTCCTAAACAACTGAGGCTTTTCCCTTCCTCTTTGTTTTCTACTCATCCCTTTCCCTCTCCTTTTACTTCCTCTTTCCACGTTCCCTCCATCCTCTCTATTTATTGAGGCCATGCAGTATTTATGGTGTAGGCTGATGATGATGCGTCAGGGAACAGCAAAAGACAAAAACACAAATGCACAGCCAAGATGGCCGAAGCGGCCGTTCTTCATTTGATAACGTTGGCACGTACATGCACGTTCACCCCTGTAGGTAGACTGCAGTCACACGGTAGAAAGGAGATATATTACAGGTATTTTAGGTGGTTAAGGACAATTCCAACATTTTCTCCATTTATGCTTTTTCCTTAAAAGTTGCCTTGTGTCGTTGCTGCTTAATGGTATATACTCTTCAGCAACAAAAATATCCTAACACATAGAATATAATAATGGCTTATCAGACATGCACACAGACGTGGTCGGATCAGAAAATAGAGATAAATCAAGCTGTCTTCCATCTGCCAAGTCACGCTGGTGGCAGTTACTTTCTGACAATTAAAATTAGCATGAATATTCCTTATATGATATCTTCACCCCAGCTGGCTGCGACACACGCCAATTCCCTGTTGGGGTACCCGCTGTGTCACTACATCCCTCAATTTAGGGATGCCCCCCCGCCATCTAAAGCCAAACCTCGCAGGAGGTGACCTTGACCTCTGACCTGTGACCTCTGCAACCCCCACACTTCTAACCCAACCACTTCCTCTCCGCTGGTTGGCTGAAAATGGCGTACTCATTACCAGGTGTCAGTTATTACGCCCTCACACACACTGACAGTCCTAATTTATGGAGATTGCGGCACGTGTGTGCACGCTGTGGGGGTTGAGTTATGCGTCTCTGTTTGAATATGTTGAAGATCTACGTTTTATAACTTGAACCTCTTTGTTATTTATTTAGTTTTGTTAGCTTAACATTATCAGCTTTTTTTGTGCATTTGTTCACATTGCATGGAAATTAAATATGCTTACAGATAAGAACATCATTCAAACAATATAGGAGAAATGGCATTGAAAGCGAGGGGGGGGGTGTTGGTAGAGATAAGAACGAAAGAGCAAAATACATGTTAGAAAAGAGGAAGATGGTTAAAAAAAAAATGTAAGCATCAGATTCTAACTTGAGCTTATAGTTGATTAGAGTCAGACACCTCTCCAACGGTGTTCTGCATTTTAATGATTGACACCAAATAACACACAAATGCAAGCGGAGCCTAAATATGTTCAGCATTCATTTCAATTTGTCAAAAATTGGGAGTCATTTGAGTGTTTATAAATTGAGTTGACATCTCACAAATTAATTTGAACTGTGATTAAAATATTTTTGCTCAGAAGTTAGATGTTTAAAATCAGTAGCGTTTTATAAAAACATTGCCTTCAGGGAAGTGAAACCAGCTTTTTACCGAAAATTGAGGATGTTATCGTATACTATTGTAGTGATCTGCAGCAATGCTCATTGGATAACATTTCTGTTGCATTCGAAATTATTATGTGATATGTACATTTGATTTAGAGACAGATCCTATTGATTGAAGCATGCATACATATACGTGCAGCATGTGGGGAAACTGCTAAGTATGATCCTTATATATATTTTTATAGCCAAACTTTAACATATGATATCAGATATGGGGAATTTAACTTCGGACTGATTTGAGTACAACAGTATAACAAGCTTTGTTAGGTTTAGATGCAACTAAAAATAAACAGCATAAGGGCCAGAGTCACAGTGCTCTGACAACATGCCCAGAACCATGAAGTGATCATGTTAGAGAGCACCGCTCCAGCAGAGAATAAAAAAGGCAGCCAAGTGGAGATATAACAGATTTAAAAAATACATGACTATAGTTACCGCAGTAATCTACATGATCTGCACCTAAGTCATGTATACAGGCACATGGTACTATTACCAAGGCACACACACAGTCCTACTGTTGGTTTAAGGGTGCCTTTGTATGTGTAGTGTCACCATCTGACAGCCAGCAGCGCATTGCCCTCTGTGTTGCCTTGTATGTTTGCATATGTCACATATTTACTCCCCTTAGATTATATATTCTGTGTTTGTGTGTGTTTGCACGTGCAGGCGAGTATGTGTGTGTCCACTGGGGATGCTCTCACCATCCCAACTCCGTACTCTGCCTCTGTCTCCAGCGCGTCAGGAGCAGCTTACATAAGAACAGGGCAAAAATAGCAGCTGAGAGGGGAGAGGAGGAGAGGGCTCTGCTGGCACGCACACAGTCGTAACGGGACCGCGGGGCACGGCACAACCCTGAGTACTATCACGCATAAACACACACACATGAGATGGAGGACTGCAGTTACCAGGCATTATATTTCTTTCTTATTTTTTCATTTGCGGTGTACTTTTTTTGACAGAATAGTAGAAATAACGATAGTTGGTCAGACTCCATCAGTGTAAAAAACACCAAATAATTCCCTGCTGATTTTTCATCTTGGGGGCAGGGTTTGGGTTTTATCTCTAGAACTGAAGTGCGTGAACAAGTATTACATTGTGTGACAGTGTAGGGAAAAGGATGTAGGGGGAGGCAAAAGGAGGTAAAATAACACGAAAAAAGAAACATCAGATTGTTCATTAGTGCTCACTCTGCTGCAGTCTAATTGGTACGTAATGCCAAGTGCAATAATTCCAAATTCACTTCAAATGTTTTTCCTTCAAGCTCAGAAGGATGCAAATAGTCACCAATTACGCAGAAACATCTTTTAATTGCGGACTCTGACAAAAGCCTAACTGCTGACATTTTTATTCTTTCCTCTCGGTAATTAAATGTTATTTTTTGCCTTACTTGCAACCTTTTTCTTGTTTTACATCTTCTTGAGTGCTGAGATAAAGTAGGAATAAAGTAGCTGAATGAAACAGAGGGAAAGGAGGGACGGTACATAGAGAGGTGGAGAGGTGAGGCTAATCTCAGCTCTTACAGTCGTTAACGGATGAAGGATCGTTGTGTAAAAAGACGCCCAGGAAGAATAAGCCCGGGTCAGGCCACCGCTTCTGTAGAGGGGCGTCACACGCATCGGTACATTGCTCTTGCTCTATGCCGCCTGATATTTCTGTCTCTTCTTCATCTTCTCCTTCCTCCTCTTTAGCGGTTCTTTACCAGCATCCCTTTTAATCTGATTACCGTCCATTCTTACTGTTAGATCTCCTTTTTTTTTTTTTAAGCCTGCAACTTAAAAACACAAGCTTGGCTTTGCTTAGTGCTTGCTTCTGTCACCACCCCTCGACACACACACACATATATATATATATATATATATATATTTATATACAGCGTGTATTAAAAATTAGTGAAAGGGAAATAAGGAAATAGCTAAAGACAAAAGTTGAGCGAGCACATTTTGCAGAAAGAATGAAGGTGGAGTTGGAAGTGGAAGATATGACAGGCTTTTATCCTCAACATGCTAGCAGGCACAAGCTGAGCTGTGCCATTTTCTGCCGGGGCTAGAAGAGATTTTACAGAGTTGCAAGAAATCTTAGCGGGTTTAAACGCAACAAGCACAAAAAAAGTATGCATGTACGTTTGTGTACGCAGGTTTGTGCATGAACGTCTGCTGGAGAGAGCACCCACTCCCTCTGAGACTTGAGACACGCCACCACCTCCCACTCTGTCTGATTTTAGCACTTGTGTTGACGGGGCTACTTTTACATTTTCTTATTTAGGGGGGTATATTAATTAATATTTTTGGCTTTGTGGGCGTAGGTCAGTGACCCCGAGAGGCGGTGTGTGTGTGTGTGCGCGTATGTGACCCGTAGCCCCTCCCCTTCTGTCCACCCCCCCATTACCCTCTGCTTTCAGAGGCAAGGCTCTCATGCATAATGCAGAGAGAACAGGGAGGCTCTCATTAATAATTACTGCCGCCTTTGATGGATGGAGAAAATAACGAAGGGGGCTGTTAAAAATGGAGAAAGCAAGAGAGAGACGGCGTAGGCATAAGGGGGGAATCTGAGTTTTTTGTTGGGTATTTGTTGCCGTTGTTTGACAATGCTTATGGGCATTGTTTTGGCCCTAGTAAAGACAAAACCTAGGATGATGTTTTGGGTGGTGTTAATATTTTGATTGGGGAGTAACTCCCTGTCTGACGGTGAAGGGCGTTCTTAAGATATGATTCATCTTAATGGTCTTTGTGTTGGAAGCAGCTATTACCACTCAAGGGTGTTTGTCTCTTGACTTTTCTTTGATATTCCATATCATTAACCATTTCTCTGTGATGTATTTGTTGTGTTTACTTTCTTATATGAGAAATGAAATGTCTACCTTTCCTGCAATGTAGAAAATTATTGCATGATATATGATATATAGGTTTTCCTCTCATGATTAACATGCATGATTTTTTTATATATGATCTTGCACATGTATACAGAAAATCGTTCCAGTTTGTGTGTGTTTGAGCTGGTCAGAACCTCGGGGTCAACAGGGAAGGTCATAGGGAGTAGTAAAGCCACAAGACTTCTGCCAGCCAGCCAATCAGATAAAAGGCTCTGGTGGAGAGCCAATGGCAGAGAGGCTCGGTGGCCTTTGATGGAGGGGCCACCATTAGCCTCATCACTGAACAACAGCGCTGGGGGCAAGATGGCCGACATCCAGCACTGCAGAGATGGAGAGAAAGAGGGTGAGGGTAGACATGGATGCAAAGACAGAGAGAGACAAATGAGAGAGTGGGTTGTACTGTGAATAGCACAATGTAGACAATACTTTTGGATTTAATTAAAAAAATATATGAAATAGTAGAATAAGAAATCCGATGTTTTAAGCCAAACCAGCAGCATGACCCTGTGGATGGCCATGGTGGTCGGTGGGTCTGTCCACCATTTTGGCTCAGAATAATATTTCTAGATGGATTGTCATAACGGACATTCAAGTGGCATTTGAATGATTCATTCTGAAGTGTTAGCATAAGGAACATTATACCTGCTTAACATCATCATATTAGCATTGTAACTGACATGGTAACTGGTTGAATTAATAGTTGTTGGGGCAAAGGAAGTTTGGGCAAACTAAGCCTCCTGTCAAATAATAATCGACCACAACATACACTTATTGCCTATGATTGCCAACAACGAAGGATGCAGACCTTACATAAACCTTATGTAATCTCAAACTCATCTCTCACTTGCCGCATACTTGAGACATTCAACTCTAGTCCTCGTAATGTAGCGCCAACTTAGCCTCCTGTTGTTTCCAGTTTAATTAAGAATACCACATAACAAACATAAACTAAACCTAATAATTAATACTAATGCAGGTTATGTTTGGCTGTTATTTCTGCTGTCACCTCCTGACGTTTGACTGCTCTTATTAGATCAGACATGCCTTCATGAAGTCTGGCAGCCAGTCAAATAAAACAAATGACAACCTCGGACCACGACATTGGTGAGCATGTCAAGACCTGGCCCTCTGGGCTTAAGTGGAGCTTCTTACAGCCACCAAGATAACTGTTGTAGTAAAGATCTTGTTACGGGACAAACAATGGGCTTGGGAAAGATGTGTGAAAGGTTTAGAACAGAGGAGAAAAATTAAGACAGAGATTGTGGAGAGGCTGGCAGTGCCATTCAGTATGAGGTGATGTAGATATCAGCTGGCTCACGGCTGCTATTTAAGATTTCAAAGGTAAATTGCACCGTAGAAAATACTTTAAAGAACGTAACAGGATTCTGGACAGAGACTGATATAAACACATTTGTTTAAGGGGTTACTCCATACAACATACTGTTTTATCATATTTGAACAACTCAACTATTTACTATTGTTGAGGACATTTTCAGTGAAGCAAATTCTCTGAGGCATTCAGTATGTGTCTGAGAGCGGGCTACGTCTGCTTGTCGGCTCTGATTTGAATGAAGACCAGATGAATACTTATAGCCATTATATCAGAACAGACTGTGGCACAGATTCATTGTGACACCATGATGGAAGGTAACATTTAATCTAAAGAGAACAAGATATGCAGATCACTGTGTCACTGTGTCGGCATCGTGTGCCTACAGCTTGTCAGTGAAAATCTGTTTTCACAGTATAACAAGAGAACATCATGGAAGATATTAACAGGTGTCACTTACAGTATGATCTTTGACTAAATGTCAAACATGTGAAAACGTATATGGGCAACAAACCTTTTTTCTGAGCTGATCTTACAGGAAAAAATACTTCGTCTGATGTGTAAAAAAAGGGAAAGCTTTTGCTAACATAGTCACAAAGTAAAAGTTTTTATTGGAAGATCAGAAGAAATGGACGCTAGGAGAACACAAATAGAGTTATACTGTTGCATAAAAGACACTGCATACAGTTTTGTTTTTAAAAGAGACAAGAAAATAGACTGCATATAAAAAAGTTCTTAGACAGAAGCAGTATCAGTTCCTCCATTGTTGTAGCCTTTCATATATACCACTGATCTTTGGAAATCACTGAAAAATAGACAAAGTTTGACCAACTTAAATGGCAGGGAAGACGGGGGGATCTGTTGTTTAAGTGAACTAAGCCACTTTTGCTGCAGGCAGAAAAGCAAAGCTGTAAAAGCTTTAAAGAAGAACACACACGGCTCATGACAGGAGGCCAACAATTAACTAAGACAAGGATTTAGAAGGATAGATGAAGAGAAGAATGACGCTTTTCAGTGAAGAGAAGAAACAAAGGCTGAGTGGGAGACCGAGTAAGAGAGATAAAGGCAAACCAAAGCTTGCCATGGAGAGGTCCACAGATGCCAGAGCTGCTCAGGAGTGTAGCCTCTGAAAAGCATAGATGTGCGGCTGTTTGGCCCCCTAATTAAGGTACACTAGGCTTGGGCCTCCTCCAAACACACTGATGTAAAGCTGATGAAAATTCTGACAATGCCACATAGAAGACAAAGAAGAAGGAAATATACCCACCTCCTAGAGCCCATACACCTACACACCGCAGGCCTCCCTAATGAAAGTCTAAATCTGCTGTGATCTCTGAATTCATTCGTCCTCATGAATTCAAGATGCAGGATGATGACATAATTGTGAAAACCTTTTAAATGCAAATTATATCTTGTGATATATAGGTGATTGTTGTAGTTTTGCTTATGTGTGGGGTGTCTTATTTTCCCTGTGTGTTTGTGCAGGTATGAGGCAGCAGAATGATCGAGGTACTCAATACCGTTCAGCCATTTACACATCCAACCCCACTCAACAGGATCTCGCATTGAAGAGCAAAGTGGCCTTCCAGCAGGTATAGTACAACACACACACACACACACACACACACACACACATACACACACACACACACACACACACACACACACACACACACACACACACACACACACACACACACACATGCATCAATACCTCACACATGTTTTCACTTATAAGCAAACCTGTGCCTGGAGTTTGAGCATCTGCTAAAAAGTGTGAATAATGGTTAAGAAAAAACTGTATTCTGTATAGCTTCCCCGATTAGTTGACTACTCAAAGAGTCGATCTATGGGAAACAAATCCCAGCTTTATTGAATGAATTTGGCATTCATTTTGAATGCCAAATGGCTTAAAATGCTCTTTTTAGCCCCTTCTAAATATTTCTGTTTGATATTATATTAAATTGAATATTTTTGGACATACAATATAAGAAAACACCTTGGACACTGGTCTTTAAAATGTCAGAAAATAGTAAATAAAATAAAAAATGTCATCAGAGTGTCTCAAATGATTTAGCCATTCTTTACAGATTACTCGATAATGAACATACTTGTTAGTTGCAGCACTTATTCACCGTTAAGGCTTCAGATAGACACTCTTCTTTAATGACTTTCAGCAGTAGGTTTTTGTGTTTTGTATCCTAACGGTAACTAAATGTGGAATAAGCATAACCTCCTTTTGTCATCTCAAAAATAGTTTTTCCGTTAAGCGTGGCTTGGCTGCAGTTTGGAGTTGTCCCAGTTATTTGAATAAGGATTCAAAGCCAGTCTCTGGAGTGGTGACCTCTCAGAGTTTGATGCTGTTTAGTCAAGCAACGCCACCTCAGTTGAGTTGATCCCAATCTACGTCCAATCGGTGACACCCTTTTTGTTTAACTTAAGAGAGGAAGAGGGTCAAGAGGTCATCAAAACTCATTTCTAAAGCTCGTCCTTTCAATGGCACACGCGTCGCCCTTTTGTTCTTTCATCCATCTGTCCGTCCGTCCATCTATTAGTCCATCTATCCATTGATCCCCGCATCACTTTTGGTCTGTTCGTCTCCCCTCGCTCAAAATGGTATTCATGGACAATCTGGAAGGGGGCAGAGGGGAGCAAATTATGATCGTCATGGTTACTTAGGGGTCACGGGGTCAGCAGTCACGGGCCACAGGGCTGCTCATGTTGCCATGGCGACAACCTCCCAACCTTGGCCTTGGGCTGGGGTCAGAGGTGAAAGAGGAGTGGCAGCTGAGACCCGGGGAGGAAAGAAAAAGAGGAAGGCAATCAGATCAGAGGGCCATGACTGACACACACACACACACACACACACACACACACACACACACACACACACACACACACACACACACACACACACACACCACACACACACACACACACACACACACACACACACACACACACACACACACACACACACACACACACGCGCACACACACACACACACACACACACACACACAGGTTTATTAGCCGTGGATATCACAGTCTTTACACACATAAAATCACATCTGGAGTGGATGTGGCAAATGTGAATTAAATTAAAGTGCATGCTTCATATATGCATTGCTGAAAACACGATTTGCAAATGTCAGGCCCAAATATGTTGATATCAAATGAAAATGCTGCAAATACATGTTGCCTTAAATACAGAATTTAATAAAATAGTTGCACTTTAAGTCAATTGTGTAGCTATGCTGGAGCTTGTAGCCATATTAAATTATCCTTATTATCAGAAAGGAGTTTGCTTCGTTCTCACTTAATTGAAGTTCTCACCAATGTTGTCATAAAAGTTTAGTTTTTCAATTATTTCTTGCCCCTGGAAAAAGCAGTTAATAAAATAATCTAACATTCTATAATATGTTATTTCATAAGAAGTTAGAATACCTAATCATTGTTTTTGTTAGTAAATATATTTTTGATATAAAAATCTGTTTAATAAACTTTGAAACTCAACTTTTAGACAATATATAAAATCTCCTGCAAAAGATCTGTAACAACTGAGGAAATTAAATCTGCTGATGACGATCCTGTGAAAATGTAAAAAAAAGGGAACACAAAAAGATTCACGGCTTTCATTAGCCCATCCATGATATTAGGTGAGATGAAGCTTACAATGCCCATGCATCAGTTTGCAAATATATGCTGTGTGATGAAAACATTAGAATTTAAGAGCAAAATATATTTGATTCAATTTTAAAATAAGATATCCATAGTGCCACTGACATTCCAATTGATGCCACCTGACCTTCCTTTTCTTTTTTAAAATGTCTTTATACGTCATTCCTAGCTAATAAATGTAGTAACTACACCATAAGCCTCAGTGTGAAAACCCACCAAATACAGCCAAGGGTTCCATGGGTTCATGTTACGGCACAAAAGAGGCTGTTATATCGAGCATTATCTTCTTGTCACCTTCATGCCAGGGAAAGGCTGAAACCATAACCCAGTTTGCAGCAGACGCTCTAAAAAACACACCCATTTACGAATATCCAGAGAACAAGCTCTCAGACTCGTCTCCCCTTCTCTCTCCCCCCAACGCTGCTGACACCACCGATCTGTCAACCACTTCAGTGGCACCCCAGTTTCATCTGAGGGCCACTGGGACATGCATCTTCTCAAAGCAGCTGACATGCTCTGAACCAAAATGGCAGCTTCCTGCCCTGAAATGGTTGGCTTGCCGCATTGATGCCGAGTCTCAAGAACGCCCCGGCTTGAAAATGGCATTTCTACAGAGGAAGGGCTTGGTTGTGTGTGTGAGAGGTTGTGTGTATATGTGTGTGTGTTTTTATCCTAAAAGGCCAACGCTCTCTTATCAGGAAAAGTGAGTGCATGTTCAGTAGAGTGACAAGAGTGAGTGGGTGGAGGCGATCCAAGACGATCGGAGATAAGACAGGCATCGCAAAATCCAGATTTCACCCCACTGCCAGCCCATGACTCACAAACACACTCGCATGTACGCAGACACACACGGAGACATACATTTGGCACATACACGCACAGCCCAATGAATAATTAACCCATACGAAGAGTCTCTTCTGCAGGGCTTTCAGTTTCTTAACTTCAGCATTGGGGGGGAGTGGGGGGTGGGTGAGGACGAGTGAGGCAGAAAAGCTTGTTTAAGCGCGAGAGCAGAGAGGGGGAGGAGAAGGAGGGGGAACGCAGAGGGGAGAGGAGAAGGGGGTTCTCTATAATGAAATTTGAAATTTGCAGAACATCAAAGGCTTCTGTAGCGAAGCCGCTGTGGCAGCAGAGCAGAGGAGGAGTGCATCTCTTTCTGTCTCCCCCGTCTCTTCCTCTCCCCTTCTCTCTTTTCTCTCTATCCCTCCCTCTCTCTTTGCTAAAATGTGTCTCCCCAGAGCTGGGTGAGGTGGGGCTGTTGGGGGTGAGTGGAGGGTGAGAGTGAAGGGATGGGAAGAGTTGATTAGGAGGAGAGTGCAGGGTGGGGGTGGGTTAGAGATGGTTTGGAGAAAGAAATGGATGAACGGGGCTTCTATTTATGTTTGTGTGTGTGTTAGAGAGCGAGAGGAGTGTGTGTGCATGTATGAACAATAGGTTTTATCGAGCCAGCGAGGATATTGCGTGTAAGGCCTTGGAGGGGTGAGTGTGGCCTCTGATAAGGCATCCTAACTTAATGAGCTTGAAAGGGGGGAAGCAGGGGGGGTGCACAGGGGTTCATATGATGGCTGGGAAAAGAAAAAAGGGGGATCGTTTGGGGCTAGATGTCTCGAGGTTGTTGAAACGGGGCATGGCATCAGCGAGTTTTGAAACCAGGCTTCAAGTCAAATGTCTCTTATTTTGAAAAGTCTTCAAAAGTCAGATTCGCCCTTCCACTCATCTCCCGCATTTTATGCCGTCTGCTTTAGATGAAAATGTTCTTGCTGCGGCGTACTCGTCGATCAGAAGACATCTAATAAGCGTAACCACAAGGCACTATTGGCTAAGAAATAACCCTTAATTAAAAAATGATAAGAAGTATGTTGTTCACAAATAACTTTTTCATTTCCAGGAGGTAAATGCCCATCCCTAAGTGAGATACTGATCTTTTAGATATTGAGTACAGTGCAGCCGAAACGTTAAAAAGGCGATCGCTCTTCTCGAGAATGCGGAGATGATCTTATGCAGGTTTGATTTTTTCGGTCTTCAGATGTTGAGCTACTTGTTGTCTGCCCTAGGGGAAAAAAATAACAACATAAAAAAAAACAACGTAGGAGCGCACCGCCTCGAGACTGAAGTGTGTGCATCCTCTCTGCCTCTCAAAATGTAGGAGTGTTGGCTTCCTCGCTCACAAAATGTAGGAGCGCTCGCTGAAGATTAGAGCCAAGCTAAAATGGATGCCTGACCTGACCTGAGGAGAAAGAGAGATGAACAGAGCAGGGCAGGGAAAAAACAAAACCTCTTCATCCTCTGTGCAGACACACAAAGGGAAAGCATGCCTTTTAGCTCGCTCACACAGTGATGTGCATGAATGTGTTACATACAAGGCGTTGAACAAGAACACTTTTATTACATTCTATCGTTCATACTTTTATCACCTCTTCACTACAGTGTGTTATCAGCCTCTGGATAATCTCCCATACTCTTCTTCATCACTTCCCTCCATCTCGCCCTGCGTGTCTCTGCACCATCTCTCTGTCTTCGTTCTCTCTCCATCACTCCCTCTCTCTCCCTGAGGGTCATCCAGGGCAAGCGTGGTGCTGCGGACGAGTCGATAAGTATCATGTCAGCCGACTTCATGTGTTTTCCGGCAGAGGCACGGTTATCTGTTTCCAGCATTTTACCGCCGAGCAGCTTTCAGTTCGGCAGTACTCAAAGTGTATTTACATTTTTTAGATGTTGAAGGGCTTTCGATGCTCCAGGTGTGCAGAGGCAGTGAGTTACATTTATTTAAGATTTGTGCAAATGAATTGCGGTACCATGCATACCATTTATTGTCTTTTGGCTTTACATTCTGAAAATGAAGAGATTTTGTACCTGAAGTGCTTTTATTTAAATACAACCTTGAGGTACTTACTATTTGTTTCTACTTGACGCTCTCTACATTTAATTGTTTATTTATTTATTTTACTACATTTTTGGCTTCTTAGTTAAAGATCAATATAGTCGATATGAAACGTGTGATCATCTTTTAAAATATGTTAAATATTATGCCATATTATAGATGAGAAAAGTATAAATAAGCAAATAAAATAAAGATTTTAAAATAGCTACATCCAGACCAGCTACAGCATTAAACACTGCTTACACAGCATTTGCATTAATAATTATAATTTATAACCCCCCAATAGTTCAATAACCTGTTTGCTTTTACAGGCAACATTTGATTCTCTAATAAGAACTTATGTACTGCAGTACAATAGTCAAAAATATATGCAGTATATATGCAGTATTTTTACATTGAGGATTTGCAATTTTGCTTGCAATAAAAGGTCTAAATACCTATTCCACTACTGCTAAACTATTATATTTGATTTGTGAGCCTTGCAAACGTGCTTCGGCATGACTGTACTTAATTAGGGTAATGCCAATAGAGCAAATTCAATTTGCAATCACATTTGCGAAGTCATCATCACCAAGACATTTTTTTATAAAAAGAGAGGAGAGGACCCAGATAAATGGTAAATGGCAGTAACCAGTAACGGAGTGGACTAACGAATGATTACATAAAATCACAGAATTGAGGTCATATCGCTCTTCAAATGTCTTCACCATGAGTCATCGGGTGTCACAAACTCTGTCAATGCGCGTCTCTTCCCCACCACTCTGCAGCCATAGGCCTTCCCAGGGAAAACACAGAGAGAGACAAGGCAGTGGGGTAGGAAGACAGGAGAGAGTACATTTTCCTCCTCCTCCTCCTTTTGCTCCTCCACCTCCACCCTCTCTCGGGGTGTCACGTCCTATTTGTGTCCTGAGGCCGTCTCTGGCGATGGTGATGGCGAGAGGGGCTCTCTCGCTTGGCTGGAGAGCGGGGAGGACTTGGTAGCACGAAGCGTGGTCTGTGCTCACATGGGAGAGAGTCAGCAGTGGAGAGTCAGAAAGGAGGAGAGAGAGAGATGCACCCGTTCAGCCATGCCTTTGACAGGGGAGTCTTTCCGACAGGCGTGAAGAAAGGAAGGGCTGACTGGGCTGAGTGAGCTCAGACCTCGACCCACACACACACAAACAAACCTGTTTTTGTCACTAAAGAGGACATTCCATTGACTTACATAGATTCCCTTGCGATTTAACCATAAGCAATGCATACATGCCTAACCCTAACATACCAAAAACCAACCCCAACATTTTACGGTTCACCTCGTTTGGACCCATTTGTTGTCATCAAATTGGATGTGAGTTCCAATAATGTGGCTCTGTGACTTGATTTGTGTCCCCACCGTAAAATTTCGCACACAAACACACCCTAACTATACCTAACGTGTTCTGTATTCATGATCCTCTTTTTCCATCCTCATGCACACTCACACATATACAAAAACACATATGAACACATTTCTCCCCCTCTATGTAGCCATCATTTATACGTCAGCGGCAATCGAAATGCTTAACTTAAGGACATCTCGGTTTTCTCTCCTCCATCTTTGCTGTATTCTACACTGAACATTCTTCCATCCATTCCTCTGCTGCAGTGTGAGAGAGGGAGAGTGAAGCCACATAAGGTTATACACAGTGGCGTGACGCTATGCATTCTGATTTATAGATCTAAAATGGCCGCCGTGTTGTGACTGCTGTACAGGGCTGGATGGAGAACGAGAAAGGGGTGTCAGGGTGGGGGTGTATGAAAAGCAGACCTTTTCCTTGGACATTGTGTTCTCCTCACACGAAACGTCCTCTGCCCTAGAGGCTTTACAGTGGTTTGGTGATGATGAGTGGTTAATTAGGCCATCACGTACAAAGCTGCCTTGCTTGTGTCGACTGGTTTACTACAATGGTGTTGGATATGGGCAATAAAACATGGGTTCTTCTGTGTCAGACTGCACAAAGTGTGTATTTTAAAAGGTAAACATTTCCGTGCTTGTGTTCTGGCTGCAGTTTGGTTTGAGGATGTTGGTTCTTTCCTGCGGGGAGTTTAGAGCCCTCACATTGTAGCGGCAGCTCTGAGGACGTAGAGGTCAGCCGCTGCCTCAGCCTCTCTGTGGGGCGCACAGCTTTGATTTACTGACTCCACTGCATCTCCTCACACACACACAGACACACACATCTAGTGCCACACTGCCTCCATGTGGACAGAATTATACACTACCAAGCTGCCCTTACCTGGCATTATTCCCTCCTATATACTTGTGGTAATCCTTATTTGACGTCTTCTTAGATGTAAAGCTTTTTCTGTACATATCATTTATTTGGTTTGTCTGTTCAGCATTAGTAAAAGATGGGATGCCCCTGCGTAGCATGCTTATGGTTTATTTGGTTTGAACTCAGAGCGAGAAACAGCAAATCTGTATTATTTACCTTGCAAATATAAATGAGTAAAAGGTTAGTAGTGTATTTCTAAATGAATGGTCTACTAATGCAAGGATGGATTTATCAATTAGATATCATTTTTAAGCAAAGACCACGGCTTCTGTTTTTTCAGCTTCTCAAATGTGAGAAACTCATGATAGGGATTTCTCACTAGTTACTAGAATAAATAACTCCTCCAATCCAATTAAAATGACCTGAAGTTTGATTTATAATCTAAATAATTGTAATAATCTTCACTGATTGTTTAACAGTTAAGATCTAAAAAATGGAAGAGTTCACCATGTAATCAATTGTCTCGTGTGAGCTAAACAATTAAGGAAAAATCATAAACAAATGCAGAAGCTTACATACAAGTGTCACTGAATGGTTTCTTCAGTATGGAAGTCATGTAATGGATATGCTCTGGTCTTCGTAAAAATGCTTTTTGAGGCTTGTTTTGATCCAATTCTTTCTAATCACTTTTCTTCAGGATTGTCAGGCCTATGTATTTTCCTTTAAAACTTCATTCAACTTGGTCACTTGGGGAAAGAAGAACACCTTTAACAAGACAGTCACCTGTTTCCATTGTATGTAGTTGCGAACAGAGACTCCCTTTTTAGGAAATATCTGACTTTTTAGGTGCTCAATGTTCCACTTTGTTCACATTACATTGCATTTAGATGACGCTTTTATCCAAAGCGACTCACAATAAGTGCGTTCGACCAGGAAGACACAACCTTGAAGAAAACAGAATCATATAAGTACATCAGGTTTCATAGAGCCAAACATTTCAAGTGCTACTCAACTGTCTATAGATAAGCCAGTCCTTTATTAGTATATAAGTGCTTTGTTAGTAATTCTTTGTTAGTAATTATTAGTTCTATCGCTCAAAGTGGAGTCGAAAGAGATGAGTTTTCAGTCTGCGCCGGAAGATGTGCAGGCTTTCTGCTGTCCTGATGTCAATGGGGAGCTCATTCCACCATTTTGGAGCCAGGATAGCAAACCCACGTGTTTTTTCTGATGGGAACTTGGGTCCCCCTCGCAGCGAGGGTGCAGCGAGTCGTTTGACTGATGCAGAGCGTAGTGCACGCCAGAGTTCCCGTTAGCCGGTAATTACCGGACTATGACCGGTAAAATATGCTGAAGACCGGCAAATCTAAATCTCTCCGGTCAAAGTGTCCGGTCAAAAATAATTTCCCCTTAGCGCAATACCGCATCAGTTGCGCAACTTGCGCCACTTATGTGACAGACAAAAGAGTGTGTGACAGACAAGAATAGTCAATTCTAATGTCTAACACTTACGGCCCCTACACACGGCGGTGTGCGTTGCCGCTTCAACGCTTCTGCCCATTCACTTTGAATGGGGTGACGTCACGATTCGCCGAACTGCATTGTGGGAGCAAAGCGTAGCTGTTCTCGCGGTGCTCGCTGCAAAAGTAGAGCAATGTTCTACTTTTGACGCCTCGACGGAGGCGTCAGCCAATCAAATCCCGCTTATGCAAATCTGCCAGTACAAGCGCTAGCCAATCAAACCGCGTGTATGCCAGACCGCAGTTCATTTCCTCATATGCCAAAAAATGGAAGAGAAAATAATCGTAGCGGTAGGGAATAACCCGGTGCTTTATGATCAGTCTCTGTTCACCTACCGGGATACAAACCAGAGGAGCCAGGCATGGAGGGAGGTGGCAGAGACAGTGGATGAAACTGGTAGGTTTTCGCCTGTTTGGGGAGTTTATATCCAGTGTACTTCGTTTGAATGGACAGCTAGCAGGCAAAGACAGTATTTAGCCAGCATGGAATGTTGCGTAAAATAGCACCATAGGCATTAATGTAATAAATGTTCATCATATAAAGTGTGACATGTAAAACCTTTTATGCAATTGACAGGAGAGATTCATGTGATTGGTTGTTGGTCGCGTTGCTCGACCAACAACGCGACCAACAACCAATCACATGAATGTCCCTCCCCGGACATACAAAGCAAAGCATTCATGCTACATCCATGCTGGCTAAATATACTGTCTATGCTTGCTAGCTGTCCATTCAAACGAAGTACACTGGATATAAACTCCCCAAACAGGCGAACACCTACCAGTTTCACCCACTGTCTCTGCCACCTCCCCCCATGCCTGGCTCCTCCGGTTTGTATCCCTGTATGTAAAGAGGGACTGGTCATATAGTACCGCCACGATCATTTTCTCCTCCATTTTTTGACATATGGGAAATAACTGCGGTCTGGCTCTCCCAACATACACGCGGTTTGATTGGCTAGCGCTTGTAATGTCAGATTTGCATACGCGGGATTTGATTGGCTGACGCCTCCGTCGAGGCGGCAAAAGTAGAACATTGCTCTACTTTTGCAGCGAGCACCGCGAGATAAGCTACGCTTTGCTCCCACAATGCAGTTCGGCGAATCGTGACGTCACCCCATTCAAAGTGAATGGGCAGAAGCGTTGAAGCGGCAACGCACGCTGCCGTGTGTAGGCTCCGTTACGGCCCGTCCACACAGCGGCGTGCGTTGAAGCTTCCAACGCTTCTGCCCATTCACTTTGAATGGGGTGACGTCACTTTTAGCCGAACTGCATCGTGGGAAGCGACGCGGAGCATTGCTGGCGTGGCTCGCTGCAAAAGTTGAGCAATGTTCAACTTTTGACGCCTCGGCAGAAGCGTCAGCCAATCGAATCATATGCCAGTACAAGCTCTAGCCAATCAAACCGCTGCTTGTGTGTCAGGGGCGGGAGATTCATGTGATTGGTTGTTGGTCGAGTGTCAGACACGCAAGCGTCAACAACGCACGCCGCTTTGTGGACGGGCCGTTAATGTGGAGAAAGAGATGGGTTGATTGTGCGTTGATCTGTTGGTAATGTATGGGCATAGATATGTCTCATAATTATTTGTGTGAACATAAAAATAATTTGTGTGTAAATATGTGATTTGTAAATTTAAAACAACATCCACAAATGCATTTAAAATATTTGCAAACTCACAAATACATTTGCAAGTGTAAAACGGATCTGCAAATACGCTAAATATGTTCACAAATTAAAAAAAGATCTGTGAATATCTCTTTAACATTTACACCTTTCGATCAGGCATTTGTGAATCCATTTTGTATTTGTGGACCAAAAATGCGCTTGCGGATCTCAAATCTCTGTTCGCGGATCGTCTTTTTACACACACGGAATTTTGAGACATATTTTCCGCCGGTCTCGGCTAAAATCTACTCGTGTCACTCGGTTATTTTCGGAAACCACGTGATGGCCCGCTGTTGACGACATTTCCGCATGATTTCAAAGTAAGAGCATGATGGTTTGTTTAATGCTCTGTTTTTGTATTATAATGAACAGCGGAACGTTAGATGCATTCTTCATCACCATCACCATCATCATCATGTTATAGTGATACAGTTAGTTTGTGTTATAGGTTCAATATAGCATATATCGAGCACTTTCGTTGATGTTGAAGTGCAGGCTATACGCCACTTTCGGATCCCGGGGGAGCAGCTGGCAGCGAAACAGCCCAGATAAAACTCTTTCTTCATTGTTTGTTGTGTATTCAGTCAAGCGGGTCGAAGTTACAAAGCACTTCACATCTTATTAATCGGCCTAATTGTACCTTACCAGTGCAGTAATAAAGTAATCTGTAGAAAAGCACCGTATTTAGGTCAGGGTTATGGTGATAAAGAATGCATCTAACGTTCCGCTGTTCATTATAATACAAAAACAGAGCATTAAACAAACCATCATGCTCTTACTTTGAAATCATGCAGAAATGTCGTCAACAGCGGGCCATCACGTGGTTTCCGAAAATAACCGAGTGACACGAGTAGATTTTAGCCGAGACCGGCGGAAAATATGTCTCAAAATTCCGTGTGTGTAAAAAGACGATCCGCGAACAGAGATTTGAGATCCGTGAACAGAGATTTGAGATCCGCAAGCGCATTTTTGGTCCACAAATACAAAATGGATTCACAAATGCCTGATCGAAAGGTGTAAATGTTAAAGAGATATTCACAGATCTTTTTTTAATTTGTGAACATATTTAGCGTATTTGCAGATCCGTTTTACACTTGCAAATGTATTTGTGAGTTTGCAAATATTTTAAATGCATTTGTGGATGTTGTTTTACATTTACAAATCACATATTTACACACAAATTATTTTTATGTTCACACAAATAATTATGAGACATATCTATGCCCATAGTAATGCCTCGGGGTTCCGGTGGGCATGTAAACACATGCATAATGCTGCGCTATACTTTGCGGCCTCACCCAGTTGAGCGACGCTTATTGTTTAGGTGTCTTATAATAAGCAGGTAGTCCTATCATTAGCTAGAACTAGCTGGATCTGATCGATATGGACATAAACGCGAGTAAAGTCTAATATGACGGGAGAGAGAGATCAGCTGCTGCTGACGAGTCGATACGCAGCTCTGCATGATCACATGCAGCGGTGAGCGGAACAAAACACACTTCAGCTTAGAATATCACACTTAGCTATTTTAATGACCTCTCAAACTACCTAAACTAGTTATAGATATGTTTAGTTTTACTGTCGGGTCACTCATCACTGATCCGCGAGCTGCATGATACTGACGGGCTGTCAGTAGAGGGGGAGAGCGCTCCGTTTATTATTCCCGTGTTATTATATAAATTACTGTACACTTTTGAATAATGTAGTTATCTACTATAATTATGTTTAATATTGAATCATATCAATTTGTTTTAAAGCTCAATAAATAACAAAGAAGACCTTTGACCGGCACTTTTCAAATTTTGTCCGGAAGATTTAAACTTTAACGGACATGTTGACCGGCGAAAAAATATTCTAACGGGAACTCTGGTGCACGCGCTGGGGTGTACGGTTTAACCATGTCCTGGATGTAGGAAGGGCCAGATCCATTCGCAGCATGGTATTCATGTTTTTGTTATGCTCTGGTCTTCGTAAAAATGCTTGTTTTGATTCAATTATTTCTAATCATTTTTCTTCAGGATTGCCAGGCCTATGTATTTTTCTTTAAAACTTCATTCATTTTTTCCTTGGTCACTTGGGGAAAGAAGAACACCTTGAACAAGACAGTCACCTGTTTCCATTGTATGTAGTTGCGAACAGAGACTCCCTTTTTAGGAAATATCTGACAAGCCTTTTTTTTTTCGAGAGAGAGGAGGATACCGCTGTGGATTATTTTTGCCTCAAAGTTAAAACCTACTTACCTGTGCATGTTAAGTTTTAAATCAAACTACCTAGGAAAACATCGCTTGAACCACCTCCAGACATCCATTGTCATCCTTGCAGCATTTTAGGAACTTTAATTATTCATTTGAAAATGCTTTATCCTGTTTTTTTTCTTCAGTTTTGGCTCCCGGTAAAAAAAATAAACAATGACCAGTGACGGAAGTCCTTAAAGAAGATGACTACAATGATGAATTTGGTGGTCCCACGCATCAAACTCAGTCTTTTGTTAACGTTTTAATTGAGAGACCCCTAGTGGTGGAAAATAACATATTGTGCATTCAAGCAGAATGGAGAATGCCTGAATTTCTCCAACAGTATCCATGACAGCATAATAGACAGCGAGTGGTGTATACAGCAGCTGATAAGAACCGGTTGAACCCGGGTTGGATATATTCAGCTCCTGTTTCATGATGCTTGCTGAACCTTGCCAATCGACGCCCCCATAGAGCAGAGCGCCTCGCTGCTGCACACAGTTCTGAGGTGCTGCACGCTACATGCAACCTACTTGTTGTCCTCAGACACTCCCGGTACATCTCATACTTGTTGTTTTGTAATCTCTCAGGTGCACTGATTTAAAGAGGACTGAGTGCTTGTGTTATTAGATGGAGAAAACCACTCGGCTCAGCAGGTATTTGATATGTCTGTCAGAAGTGTTTAAAGTGTGCGTGTGTGTCTATGTGAACGAGGTTGCTCTTTCTAGTGCGTTTGAAGCCCTTTCCTCGAGGTGTTTAGAAAAGTGTAAGTATGAAAGTGTCTTAAGGAGTTCTCAAAGAGAGCGGATGCTCTTTGATGCTTTGTCCCACAGAGAGGGGCTTAGACGCAAGTTGAAATACTGAAAGAAAAATATGTTCTTTTCTTCTGTCACTCAATCACCCTGCTTTCTAGCTAAGGAGCAAAAACTCTTTACTGTATTTGTGAGAGCTATTGAAAGTTCACATTTACTACACTGCAGAATAAAACAACCATTTAAAGAGTTATGTTCATTTTGAGGGAGATACAGAGAAAGTAATGCTCAATGTATGTCAGCGGTGTGGTGATGGAAACTGCCCAGAGAACACATGAAGCATACGAGGAAATACCAGGAATGTTTTTATCACATAGATGTCTATCTGAGGGGTTTTAACCTTTAAAAGCACTGCTGTATTTCAAGTAGTTATGTATCTCATCAGATGAACAACCTTAGTTATAGTTTATTTGAAATGCATTCTGCACCTTTTTCATTTTTCCTTCTTTAGTTTTGCATTAACTGTTGTGGGTTTTGTTTGTTTTTTGTCTCTAGGAGCTGGATAAAAAAGGCTACGGTCCCATCACCACAGAGATTCTGGAGGGGCAGCAGTTTTACTACGCTGAGGACCATCACCAGCAGTACCTGAAAAAGGTACCGAAAGGCTACTGTGGCCTCAAAGGCACCGGAGTGTCCTGCCCCATCGGAGCCAGGAAGGATGAATTATAGAAATGTGTGGTGAGAGAGAAATGAGGAGAATTTATGAGGCTGTTTTTCACATAAAAATGTTCAGCCTTAATCTCATTTAGTTTCAAAAGTATCCATAGTTAAAAATATGTCCTTTTGGCATATGTATTAGTATTAATAACAAACATAATAACCTATTAGTCAGATTGTTAATACATCAAAAGGCCACAGGGATTTTTTCAATAAGAGTTTCAGTTTTGTTTCTACAAAGCAGTCTTGTCAGCTATGTAAAAACAATAATGTGTAAAATCTATTTGAACACTTAAAAGGTATTTAACTCTGTGTTGTTGTTGCTTTTAATTAAGTCGGAAAAAGACAAATAGCTTAAAACAAGGACAAATGAATTGGACACAGATATAACATAAACATTTAACTACTTTGCACAGATGTAAAAATATATATACATACAAACACAATAGTCTGCACTGTTCTCTATACAGTACAAACACGAGAGCAATGTCAGACTTTTGCATTTGACATCAAATGCATTTAAACAGTATTAAAAGACAATATGAAGGTAAATGAAAACAGGGAAATACACTTGAAGTATCAATGCAGCTGTGGCAGTCATGTTTGACTGCAGCAACAGTCAGCTTCCACAAGGTGGCGATGTTCCTCAAAGAACACAGTAAAGCCCCATCAGTGTTTTACTTAGCTGAGAAACCACGAAACCAACACTTTCTCTTCCAAAGTTGGTTCATTGGAAGAAAATAAACCTACCTCAGCGGTTTTATTATCCAGTAACCTATTATGTTTACATCCATCTTAAATCTTGAACACTATGAACATGTTTAGACTTTACTGTCAGATTTCTTGAATATACCGTCTAATACAATCAGCTTTTTAAAAGGCAAACCAGCATATCTTTTTTAACACACTGTTTTTTATATTACTTTGAAAAGCTGTTAGAAACAAGTTTACATTGACCAAGACAGACTGAACACTGCTTGTCTCACTTATATATACATATGTACAGCACTTTGGCTCGACCAAAAATCGTTTATAAATGTGCTATATAAATAAAACTTGATTTGATTTGATATAAATAAAGTACATCTTATCCAACCTTCTGTTATCATGCACATGCTCGTTTGTGTTCTTGTTTTCATGTGTGCATGTGTCTGCCCCTGCGGCTATATATATTTAAATATAAACCACTGTTTCGTTTATTTCTGCCCCTTTTCTGCCTTGTTTGAGAAGGGACCCTACCAACGAGGGACACATGGGTATGACTCATTGATGCACATTTGGAAATCACTCATTCTGGATTGCAGAATGAGACACTAGTAGCACTAATGTATGCTATATGTTACACACTTTGCTTCACTCAACTTCCAGAAAACCCAGAAAAAGTCCTATTATATGATTACGCATCAGAGAGGAACAAGTCATTACTGTGTGGAGTTATTTGTATTATCAGTCTATTTAAAAAAATTAAGTCCTACTCATCGTTAAGACACCAAAATACAGATGATATCTAGAAAAAGCTTTTTGGTCGACCGCAGCAGTGTGATTCACCCCGCTCTCGTTTTTCCCCCTCCCTCTCTGCTATCTTTCTTTCTCTGTCTGTGTGTATGTGTCACATCCTGACACCTGTGTGTAGGTGTGGACCAGGGCACAGGTGCAGGTGCAACCTCTCAGGGCCTATTTTAGTATTGGGACAGATATTTGTTTGCATGTGTCTGCATGCAGCAGCAGCCGTGTGTGTGTGTGTGTGTGTGTGTGTCAGGGCATGTGAAGCTGTGGCTTGCTTGATCGAACCGCGTTGAGTGGTATGTGGTCGGGCCAGTTAGCTGTTTTCCAGCTCCCGCCTATACTATTTTGTTTTGTCGAGTGTGCGAGAGGAGATAACCTTTTAATAAAGTGATCTTCATTTCCTCGGCTTTAAAGAGAGGATGGCTTAAAAAGCTTTGATTTTTTCTGCCATCTGAAATAATGTTAACAAGACGTTATGTTGATTTCTGCTGCTTTACAGAGAAGGCGTTAAATCCATTATATCTAGGGAGAGATTTTCTGTGGAAAAGGACCATGTTTAGTGCAGACACATAAAACGACTTTAAGAAGTAGTTGCATGAGTAAGTGTATGTTTTCTGTGTATTCCTTTGTTATAGGTTAAAATGGGGCATGGAAATGCATGGTACTCTCATATACGCATCCATACACAAACACAGTGAGGCCGGGCAGGACAGGAACCAGGCTGTGTATGCCCTTCAGACAGAGCCTATTGTCTGCAGATGGGCCTTTAATGGCGCCACAGCTGGCCACAAAGAGCATACCGCTATGCCTCTCACTGGCCTATCTCACCCTGAAGAAAGGAGGCAGCTCACGGGCACACGTACACCACTGTGAACATGCATGTAACATCTTATTCCACCCTTAGAATAATGCATTTTCCTTCTTGTCTAATTATATCCACGTTAGAACTCATAAGAGAAATCCTTCCTAAACCATCCGAAGAAAATAATCGGGTTTGAGAAAAGCGTGTGGAAGAGTGGGCTGAAATGAAAAGAGAGGTGCTGGGCTGTTTATCAGAAGGTCTCTGCACTCTTACCCACACATACACACATACAAACACACGTCCCAACCACTACCTCTAACTCCGTCCTGTACTGCCGCCTAATGCAGAAGACAGCGCCCACGCAAAAAAACAAACACACCAAAAAGACACCTTGCAGAGACGTGCACCCACACAAATGTCTTGCACTCTGATGCGCTCTGTATTGTGTCCTCCTTTCACAGCTTTTCATTTATCTTCCCCTTGACAGCCTTAATAGATCTTATTGTATGTATATAAAGCACTGTGTATGCATACATCATTATAATAGCATTGTTTTATACCATTTCCCCTTTAGCTGCTTTACTGCAAAATAATTAGTTTCTTTAGACACCAACACGGACGGCATTGTTTGGTGAGCTATATAAATAGAACAATAGCAGAGTGGTGTATTCTGGTGCTGTTCTACCAGCTGGAGAATTGTTGTGACTTCTTGTCCTGTTCCTCACATAATTACTTTTCTAGATAGAGGTAGTACGCACACAGTTAGATGTGTGTGGGTGTGTGTATCTTCTGTTGCATGTGTGATAGCAGAGGGGGAAACAGAGCTCGCTTTTTCTACATGGCCTCTACATTTTTCTCGTGATGATATGAGAGTTGTGTGCAGGTTTTTTTTTGTTGCAGATGCCAGATGTTTGCATCCCCTCACTTGCTCTCCCCTTCCCCTCCCTCTGGTTCCTCTCTATCAGAGCATCAGGGCTCCAGGAACCGGAGCACAGCAGTGTCTCTGTGCTGCCCAGAGAAGTGCAGCCTTGTCTGGGACGGTGCATCTGCAGCCTGGGGGCGAGCCCTGGTGCCCCCGCATGCCGCTCTCACTCGAGGTCTCCTCCGTCCCCGCAGCGTGACCCCTGAACTCTGTGGGAGAAACTCCAACGACATTAGATCTTTACATAACCAGGTTGATGACACATTAATACCTACTTTATCCTCAAACAGGTTAGTTTGGTACAGCGATACCCTCCTTTAAAATGCAAAGAAAGCAAAAGGCAAGCTAACACTCACAAAGGAGTGTGTTCTTTCCCATAAAGAAAATGTCACAAACCTGTTCTTCCTTTCCACTGGGAATAGCAATGGGTTAAGGGTGGGGGTGGAGGGCCTAGTTGGCTTGCTAACTGGCCCACTGGCTTTCTGGCTGACGGCCCACACTGTGACACTCTGCACCTGGGAGCCTGTGTGTTGTCAGCCATGCTAGCTAGCTCCAGCTACCACCACATGACACACAGGAAACACAGAAATAACTGCTTAGTGTCTCTAGCACAGTAATGCTAACTGAGGGTGTGCTGCTGACAGAAAGGGGTTGAGGAAAGGTGTTAAAGGATAGTAGACATAAGAGGATGGAATGGGACAGGGGGGTAGTATTAGGATGTTAGAATAGAAAACTGGAAAGGATAATGAAACACGAAGATGCGACCGCACCTGTGCAGACTTCTGTTACAGGAAGATTCCTCTGGCCTTGATTCAACTAAATGGATCATTTGCATATTCAGGGCCAGATGCAGTGTATCCTATCATCTTGTTTTCATGATCAAGCCTCTACAAAGATGATTGTGCAACATCAACAGATTGACAGTTTACAGCTGAGGCTCTGATGCAACTCTGATATTTCCAGAGCATCTCTTTCTTATGTACAGTTTCGGGGTTTATCTGCTGTCCATCTGCACCTTGAGTCATGTGAGCCTCACCTCTAACAGGTGTGAGTGTGGAGTTGAGTTTTATCGCAACCAGAAAGCCCTCGATTAGAGCAGGAACAGGAGAGTGTTGTGCAACACTTGGGCAATCAGATGCTGATGTGCATGAAGTGTGTCACCATTACGAGGAATGAGGACAGAAACAGGACACGCACTCATACACACACTTTTAAATGTACAATAGCTTAATTCTGCTAACTGTGCAGATTGAATCCTGGTGTGTTTGGTCTCTGGGTAAGACGGTGCATGATGGTGGTATTGTCAGTCTCTGATTGAAGATACTGTATATCCGTATTAGAGATGTGAAGAAAAATGACTAATTTGAGGGAGACAGAAATAAAAGGGAGGAGAAACGCTGGCTGCACCAGGAGGAAGCTGATGCTTCTCCATGCAGCTGCTCCCAAACACCCACTGTGTGTGTGTGTGTGTGTGTGTGTGTGTGTGTGTGTGTGTGTGTGTGTGTGTGTGTGTGTGTGTGTGTGTGTGTGTGTGTGTGTGTGTGTGTGTGTGTGTGTGTGTGTGTGTGTGTGTGTGTGTGTGTGTGTGTGTGTGTGTGTGTGTGTGTGTGTGTGTGTGTGTGTGTGTGTGTGTGCGTGTGTGTGTGTTGCATAGTAAATGAACCTTTTACCTACTTACTTTGAACTGATTTACTCATTTATATGTAACAATATTTAAGTCTGAGCTGCATTATGCCGGTGCTCTGGCTCTCTGTTAAGCATTTCGGAATACAAATAGAAAACATTTTAAACCTTGCGCTGTGTTGCCGGATCAATCATCACGATCAAACAGAAAAACTTTGGCTAAGAACAAAAAGAGTTCATCAGTGCAGCTTGAAAGCTCTTGTAACGTAGAATTTCAGGTTTCCTACAGAAGACGCAGTCTAAAATAGCTGAAGTAGGTTTCTCCTGCCTGGCTGGGGCCCTTCGTTTCTTTTCAAAGAAACACTGGCCTCGAAAAACATCCGCTGGTGGAAACACTGGCCTGACAGTCAGTGAATGGAAAGGTTTGAGGTGAGAGTGTGGCCACACTGAGGTGTGAGCAGCGTGTGCAATCCTGTGTGTACTTGCATTCATGTGTATTGGTGGCCTCTCGTAAGTTTCCATCACAATTTTCATTTTCATCTGGTGCACCTTTGTAGTCGATTCAGGTTGACCTCTGACATGCTTGTCCTTCACAAAAAGTACCACTACAATACATGTTTAGTTCAACTTCCTTTTGCTTTCAGCTTCCTGACTTCTATTTCAAACGCTAGTAAGGTAAATACTTTCTGTTTAAAGAAATAATGCTTAGTAAAAATAGAAAACAATCTTGAACATTAAGAATAAAATGTTGTGGTCTAGAAAAGGCACATCATTGTGTGCACGTCATGTAACCCTATTGACTTATAACAAACAAGAGCCAATTTGAATGTGTTTAGTTTTATCAGTGATGTAATTTCTGCGAATAGCAAACTGATACTTTGCTTAACAGATCAACATAAAGTCAACAGATTGAATTAAACTAAACACACATTTGTCATTAAGATAACATTGTCAGCTCATCTGTTCAAATTTGTACACCATAGCCAGCGCAAATGATCAAATATTGAGATATCAAACTGGTTGGTGATACTGTGATGTCTTTGTGTTCTACATATGAGAGTGCTGCTGGAGGCAGGATACAGTACATCTGCTTCACGCTCCATAATGATGGGGGAACTGCACGTGCTAGCACCAAAACACTGTGACAGACTATTACATTACAGTGGTGCCAGTTCAAAGTGGATTGCTGTTATTGAAGGAAATTAGAGTTTTTGGCAAATTACAGAACAGGATTCGCTCCAAACTGTTTGGGGTGATCTTTGAACAAATTCCATAAAATACTTTAAAGTTTTGAAATAAAAAAATGCATTTCCATTTAAGTATTTAAGGGTATTAGTGAATATTTTTTTTATTGAATTAAACAACTTACTACTCTTTTTGTCTTGTATTCAGTACACAAGATACTTTTTTTACATAAAAAAAACTAGAAGTACTTCTAAACTTCAGAAAAGTTCCTTTTGAGAGATGTTTAAGAGACAGTGTAGGTATACAGTATGTTTTAGAAGAAACATGAATGAAGCGCTCTGTGACTGGTACAGATGTCTGACTCATTACATTAAACTTAATAATTGCCATAACCTCTGATGACAAGTACTTCTTCATCCTCCTCTTCGTCTCCTCTACTTTTACTTATCTTCGTCTTACTCACCCTCGTCTCCGTCTGTCAAACTCTTTCCCCCGTCTTTTTTCGGGGCCGTGTGAGATGAGTACAAGACAGGGGAGAGTGTTAGCTGTGGTGAGCCACAGACCAAAATAACTGGTACTTTTTTTATAAAAACACATGTGCATCCACCCACACATAATGTCACACATGCGTGCACAGTCACACACACACTCTCACACAGACAGAGGTCCCTTTTATTTGAGGATCCCTGGAGAGAGGTGTAGTTGGATATATTTTGGCCATGAGAGGAGAGATTGAGTGTGTTGATATCCAGAGCTGGAAATGGACCTCCATGGAGAGTGAAGTAGGCCATATAGATGTTTTTAGGAGCCAGTTTAATCAACTTTCAACTAGAACATACCGTCCAGATAAAAAAAAGTAACTGTTTCATTTGTAACTTTTTATCCTATCAGCTGCGAGTTACTACTCTCTGTCTCACTTTCTCTCCGTTTCCTTCTCTGGTGACATATCCTGCAGCCTCCTGTCAAGCTGGCATAGTGGTATCATTCTAAAACTGGTATTAGGCATTTCCTGCTGCGTCCGTTGGCGTGTGTATGTGTGTGTGTGTGTGTGTGTGTGTGTGTGTGTGTGTGTGTGTGTCCATATATATGTGTATATGTGTGTCAGTGTGCGTGTGTGTGTCGGGGCGGAACGCACCTGGTCCGCGCAGCTGTGGGGATCCTAGCAGGGGGGAAAGAGAGAGATAGAGGAAGGAGGGAAAGAGAGGGATGGGAGGAAACGAAAAGGGGGCCCTGTGTGTGCTGTACTGGGGACCCGAAGAGTTCAAATAGAAAGAAATGTGCGGAGAAATGGAGGGACACGATATCGAGGCACAGTAGTTTAGCATGAGCGGGCCTTGTATCCACAAAGTTGTTGGAAGTGCCCTTTAAAAGGAGATATTCTGTTTATAGCATCAATCTATTAGAGATGGATTTGTGAGGTAGAGTTTCTGCATCAGCCACATGTGAAGATTTAGTAAAGATTTAACAATAATCGTAATGATTCCTCTCAGTCTAATTAACCAACCGTGGGTTTATAATATTATTTAATGAGGTCTCGTCAAACGTTATTATTAATCTCTAACAAGAAAAAAAAAAAAAGCTTATGCTGCTGAATGATCCTTTACCCAGTTGGTTTAAAATATTGTATGTATAGTTAAGTAATTATATTGTGGTTAACTAGAAAATGTGTCAGTCCATACCAGAATGCAGTTCCTCTGTCCTTCTGCAGAGGGGGCAAGGAATCTGGGGGGAAAAAGAATGGAAGAGCAGTGATAGAAAGATTTTCACAGTTCAGATTTAAGTGTGAGCAAATAGGCCAACGATAAGAGGAAACCACGTGGGAACCCACGCTAGGAGGAAACAAACAAATGTGTCTATCAGGCGGTTTCTTTCAAAGAGCCCAGAGCTTCTCCAGGATGTGGCAGGAGAGCACAGATGTGCACACACACACACAGTCTATTTCACAGCTGGACGACCAAGGAGCCGTCAACACTGGGAAGGTCAAATGACCGGGTCAAAGGTCAAGCCACAAAGAAACGCAATGGAGGAAAGGGGGAGCACGAGGGCATCAGGCACACCATGCACACACATTTATTAAAGTCATCATCAACACTGTCGCAACTTCTGAGCCTTTGCTCCAGATGGGCAAAGGAGGCAGAGAACCTCTGTCTGTCTGTAAGCAGAGGCAGTTTGGTCCAAATGAAACACACACACCAACACACACACTGACCCTTCATCAGCATGTCGGTCAGAGTTTTGGTCATTCGATAAGAAGCCAGGTAGGTCAACATCCAAGCAGCAAATCAGTAGATCAGTTCCTTATATATACGCTTCCCCTCATTCTTTTAAGGTAAATATGTTATATTGTATATATATTATATAATTTGATGTTGTAGCATGTGCTGAAGTGAGCTTATGTTCCTTTGAAAGATGAAATAACACAATCTTTATCATCCTGATGAAAACTTGAATTCACAGAGAATATATTGCACGTCACCTCACAATAGGTGATGATCTACAGCCTTACTGGATTTGGAGTCACCCGGAGCTTATTTGGCTAATGTTTGACACAGCTTCTCTGCCACTGTTTAACTAGTTTAGCCTTTACCATTCCTCTGCAAATTGTCACTTGTAAACTCAATGACTGCTGTTCAGCAAAGTTTCATTTTGACAAGTGAATAAGTTCTTAAGAACTGCATGAACTACTAACTGTGGCCTTATTCTGTTTCCCAATTCTCACAGGAAATCCAGAATAGCTGCTTCTTAATAATATTCATGAGATGTCGGGTCACAGCAGGTGAAATGAAACATGTCTTAATTTCCTAGAGGTGACCGGACTAATGCATTACGCATTGGTGTGCGGGTAAGTGCTCTAATTACAGCAAAGTCGATTAGCAGCTATTTCAAAATGCCCAATCTCTATCTAATGCATATTTTTAATAGAAAACAATACTATTTTTGCAGAGTAGACTAGGTTATTTAAGTTTATTGATGTGGCTGTAAAGATAATGTGGACAATCTATTTTGAGAGTTACGAGTATATGAAATTGAGTTACGGAGGATTTGTGGTCTCTTATATGAAGAAAAGAAAGGTGGGGGAGTTGCCTGGGAGCCGTCTTGAGAAGTTGCAATAAACACTTGCAATGCCCTTTTTATTATATATGTGTTTACTGTACTTGTTTTTTTTAATGACAAACTGCATCTAAATTCAAACCTTGTGTTTCCCAAACAACAGCCAGGCAATCATGCTTCTGTCTAATTACATAGAACCAACATGTTTCAGTTACTTTTTTTATGGCAGCAAACTGTGAACACTGAGCTCTCCTCTTTCCTCGACTTATCTAACAGCTACCTTGTTGTTCACTTTGTTATTTTAACTTGAAATTACCTGCAACACACACACACACACACACATGATCTTATCAGCACATTAAGATATGCTAAGTAACGTGCATGGTCAACGATGCGCTTTAGTGACCCCTGAGTTCAATTAGCCCCGGCATGCAGCCTAATTTCACAGTGTGACCCCTGCTGCTGCACAGACACACTCACACAGAGTACACCTCCCTTTAAATGTCTGTCTGTGTCTCCCGGTGATCAATGTGTGCTTTGAAGGGAAGCACCAGCGAGGCGTTCGAGGGAGGGGACCGAGGGAGGGGACCGGGTGAGCGAACGCAGGTCCCGAGTGGATGGCGGGGAGCAGGGGGGAGGAGAAAGAGAGGAGTAGTAGTGCAGTATGGGACAAGAGGTGAGGAAGGTGACATTTTATCCACAGTGATGGATGGATGTTCACATATAGAGAGATTGTATCTTTAGAAGGTAGGTGACCCCTGACCAACCCATAAGGCCTTATGTGAAGACAACAACTTTTGTTTTGAAATGGAGAGAGAGAGAGAGAGAGAGAGAGAGGTCATGAGGCAGAGACGTGTTTGTTAAGGTGAAGAGAAGAAGAGACTAGTCTCTACAACAACTAGAGAGAGACACTATCGGCATCTGACCTCTCTGACCTTTGTGAACCTAACATCTGTAGAAATGTCTAGGAATTCCTGTTTACAGCATTTACATCATTACATTCTTCCTATACCTGACTTCTACAGGGTTTATCACTTTTACAAGCATTTATAGTATTTCAAGAGTTTCACACTCACAGAAATCGCCGGGCCCCAGAAAAGGTCCAGTTCTGATTCACTGATTTCTCAGGTCATTTTCCCCCAAAATGCATTCGAAGTTTTTTCTGATTTTGCAACGGTTGCGTGCAAGAAAAAAAGTCACATACAATTTTCAGCATTATGAAACAGTCTTCATCTAACAAAGAAAAAATAGTGCATGGTTTATTGTTATTTGAAGTTATTTTGAACAAATTGGGTTAACATTGCTTGTATTTAGGATACACATGTTTATTTCTGGCCACATAATAAATGAACACATAATACACAGGCATAGTTTTGCTAATTGATTTATATTTGTTTCATTATAAACAGAGATGGACTTAGATATAGGCGTTTGGAAGAAATGATGTGGGGGCCAGAAGCCACACACAACACAACAACAGCATCAGGCAATGAAAGCGTGCAAGGAGGAGAGGAGCGGGAGGTACAAGGGAGGCCTCTGCCCTCTCTGTCTCCAGCCAGTCTGCTGCAACATCTGGAGCTCACATCAGCGCTCCTCAGAGACTGGCACTGCAGGAGATAGGGATGAGAAAATGGACAGAGGAGAATAATCATAAAGACAAAGGAGATGAGAGACATGTCAAAAAAAATTTGAGGTGAGGGGAAAAAAATGATCAGTGCACAATAGATCTGAATAGAGCTGTGTTCATACAGCTGTGTTTGTGGTCTGTGTGTGTGTTTTGCTCATGATTTCCCAGTGATCATCTTCAATGCAGAGCAGAGAGAGAGAATGAACACTGGTTAGCTGCTGTGGCGAAACACTCTGTGTGGCAGGAAACACAACAGCCTGTCATCTCTGCAAAAACACTAATGGAAAACCTCACTCAGATAGAAAATGTAGGTGTGAATGCACAAAAGCAAGTGTGTGTTGTTGTGCATGCATTTGAATACCTGCATGAGTTGGAGTATGTGCTAGGTTTTCTTTAAAAAGATTAAATGCAACGTACATCTGCCAGAGCAGCAATTAACTGGAGAACCACAGACTCTCTTTGGAGATAACAAGTGAGACTTCCCTTAGAGATGTGCAAACAAAACAGACAAACTCTAACCTTTTCAAATTTCGTAACAGATTTTTTAAACCAAAACACTTTATCTTTTAAAGTTTGGTATATTTAGTTTAAGTGCTGATTTAAAAAAAAAATATGAATCTACTTTTTAAGCCTTGTTTCAATTTGTAATGGTTTCGTTTGACAACTATCAATCCAAACCTGGGTTATATTCTCACTACATTCTATGCAGTGTTTTAAATACTATTTAGGTGACACATATGGCAATAGAGCGTACGCACAAGCGTTCAGACAATCACAGGAAATACTTAGTGTAACAATCAAAATTCCCTGAGTGCTGCTGTTGAAAGCATCCATCTGTGTTTTACGAGCAGGTTCAACATCTTTCTCACAACTTCTGGGAAATTCAGTTTAACCCTGGTGTCTTGTAATTGGGTGCAATAGGTTTTACCCATCTGCTGTCTAAACAGAGCCACACTGATTTAGATATTCTCATCAGCCATGAGAACCAGAGACGATAGGCATCAGTGACTGATTTAAATGTCACATTGTTGAACCTTTAGATAGCATGATGGCCTGGGAGCTGACCTTTTTCTTGACAATTTAGAGTTAATGTTTTACGTCCCGACTGTGATAACAATGTCTCAACCCACTCGACTCACACTGGTAGCTATAAGGAGATTTAAGTAGGTCAACCGTTGGGAAATCAGGTTGAAACCAAATGTACTGGTCTACCATTGCAAGAGGTGATAGTGTGTGAATGTGTGTGTGTGTGTGTGTGTGTGTGTGTGTGTGATGTGTGTGTGTGTGTGTGTGTGTGTGTGTGTGTGTGTGTGTGTGTGTGTGTGTTTGCCGGGGTGGGGGGGTCACAGGGATGTTCTTGACTGTGTCATCTCCAGCAGCTGTTTCCCTCAAACCCTGCCTCGCCCCCGTCCCCCCCTCCCACCCCATCGCTTCACAATGAAACCAATACAAAGGAACAGGAAGTGCCTCCCGTTAACTGGGGCCCAATCAAAGCCATCATTATTCCCGTGTCAGATTTTTTACAGGAAATAGCTTCTCAGAAAATATGCCAGCTGTGCAGGGAGTGTGGTATTATTGTCTTATAGGTCTTGTCTGGTATTGCTTTTTCTTGTGGTTATCAGTCGCTGCTAACAAAAGGACACATAGAGCCGTCTCGACCACGTGCGCGGCACACTGTCACTGCTGTGCGTCCACAAGGCAAACCAGGCACTGTGTTCTCTGGGGTTGGGTGGTTATTGTGCATGCTGTGAAAAGGGCTCCCCTGCTGTGCCTGCACCGGCTTATTTGGTTCCCATCCTGAACCGAGCAATTGTCTTTTTCAACCCGTGCGAGGGGAGCCGAGCCCAAAGAGCACACAGATGCAGAAGTACATACATGATTGCACACACACTCACACACACAAAGCTTTGCCTACTGAAGTCGCATCTGTAAGAACGCTGCTCAGATTACAGCATAAACGGTGGGTTCAGGTGAAGCCTAACGTTTGCCAGATGCTGCGATAAAGTCACCAGGAGGTTAGCCTAACATTGGAGTGTTGTTGTTGGTTGGGGAGGGTGGAATCATCTGCCTCCCTGACAAGAGGGGGGCACATACAGTATCTAGCATGAACAGAAAAAGTCATTTATGAGCATTATCCTAAACGAGCGTGAAAAACAACACTGGCGCTGTTGCTTATACGTGGTATTTAAACCCCAGAGTTTAACTCAAATCTCGAGATCGATCAGTGTTGCGGCTGAATAGAAAGGTAGCTTCTCTGTTTATCTGATCTTCCGTTTGTCCTCTGTAATCTCTCTGTCTCTCTGAGGCCTTACAGACGTCTGGAGGACAATAATTAACTCAGTCACTCAACGCGTTGACACAGGTGAGCACTACTCGGGTTGTTAATCAGTCATTATAGGGCTGCTGTGATGTGAATGAACAGACTCACACATTTGATTGACCACTAACATTGTCATAGCTTGTCTATCACGTTAGGCTGAGGCCTATTCACTTACAAAATGCCACTGTTGACTATATTAACGCTGATAAGATAAAGGGGAAGTCCCATCTGTCTAAACTCTAAATCCTCCACTGTTCTATACTCTGCTGACGCACAACCAGCGATAAAATATCTTTACACGTGAGCCTTTTGTGAATACAATGCAAAGACGCTGTGAGTTCTATCAGTGTTACGTTACCTCTCACCTCTCACAGGCTGGGCTTTGTCAGGCGATCTCTTGTTTTGGCCAAAAGGACTGCTCTGCGTCCTTCACTGAGAAGCTTATCAGCGGTGTTTGAAGTGCTTGTCTTTATCTGAGCTCACTGTGTTGAGGTCATCAGCCCGACCCTGTTGTCTCTATCTCTGCCTTCACCATTTGTACTCTGAGTTCTGCTTTTAAAAGATTGAATTACAAATGTACTAAATTACTCATAGGCCCAAAGGGAAACAGCCATGCAGATACTTTTGGTAGTATTTCCCCAAGTTTAGCGATATTCAACGATGCCATTTTGTATATGTTGTTGAGAGTGCCTTTCATTTGAAAGTATACACACAGAAACAGTAAACAAAAAAGAGAGGGTGATGACATATGACAAGTTTCCTGCCTTGAACTGGGAGCATTGAAGGTGTCTTAAGTGGGCGATAATAGCTTAGCAACAAAAAAACAAGAAAATAGTGTCTGTGTTGCTTCAGGTACAAGGGAGACAGTAAGATATGAGCCAGTTTGAGCAATGCCTCTATGAGTATGTCAGTTTAACAGACGCCAAAACTGCTCAGTGTTTAGGTTTATTACAGTTAAGTACAATTTTACAAGAAGTGTGCAGTAAAGTTGTTACAAATAATGGTTATATTTCTGTTTTGCTTTTTTCACTCAAAGCAATGAGGTATCTGCATAACAATGCAGTGTTTCTGTTCAATATCAGGACTTACTGTATCCAAACTAGTACAATAGCTTTTTGCTTTTTGCAGTATTGACACATTTGATTGTGTCTTTTTATATCAGTTTTGCTTGGATTTCTGACTCTTACATTTCTTTTATTTATGAGTTGCTGTATAAATATAGTTATCTTCTCTTTAAATACTTCCAGATTGTGAGAACTCTCTTCTACAGACCATATTCCTCTGTTGGCCATTCTGGGGGATTGGAAGAAGCAACATTTATAGAAATCTTGAGTGGCTTTGACCGTCCACTTTGGCCAGACTCTTAACATCGTGGTGCAAGGATATTTTCAGTAAATTACAGAGTAGCCAGAGAATGTTAGCAGGAAATGTCCATGAAACAATACACTCAGAACAAACATGGCTACAGAGATATGGGCATTTCCTGGTAGTGTTACTCTCTTCAGGAGTGACTCATGGCTGTGTTACTTCAGCTTTTGTTTAAGAAACTATAAATATATTTCTCAAGCATTTTTGCTTAGCACTGTCCAGAAGTAGCATCACCAAGTTGCAATGGGTCACACACATTAGGATGGTGATCTCTTAACTTATTACCTAACATGGTTCCGGGACAAAACAAGAAAAGCTATATGTTTTAAATCTCCAAGCAAAACACACACACTGGATTATTACAACTTTAGTGATGTGATGTTTTTACACACCAAACCCAATTAAGACTCGCCCTATAATGCATGCTCTACAGGGTAATGACTAGATGACCAGCTGGCGGAGTGTCCATTTTCCCTGAGTGCTTATGTCCATCGAGGGATGCCCTGGACGTCACAACCCCATAATTAAAGCCATTACGATTGTAGGTGATGGGGGTGGGGCTGAACAGAAATATTATCGTAATAGCGTATCATAATGACAAATGGAGAGGATGATTAAGCAACTTTATGACAGGCAGACAGAGTGAGAGAACGTCCAGCAGCAAGGCCCATGCATGCAGCTTGTGTGTTGTGTTGGATTGGTTACGGAGCTCAGTAGTCTGCGTAGGAGCCTTTAATCAGGTCACTGAGAGCACAGACCTCTCTGCTCCCACTCTGCCCCCTCAGTCTGGGGGGCTCCGACAGGGGTGACCAAGAGGGGCACCACTGACCCAGATTAGGGAGGGTAAGGGTGTGTGCATGTGTATGAGAGGGGTGGGAATCAGCTGTGTATCATGTCTTCGTCCCCACTGTGTCATTCATTAGCAGCACAGGGAAGAGAGATGAAGAGGGGTTGTGTGTGTGTGTGTGTGTGTGTGTGTGTGTGTGTGTGTGTGTGTGTGTGTGTGTGTGTGTGTGTGTGTGTGTGTGTGTGTGTGTGTGTGTGTGTGTGTGTGTGTGTGTGTGTGTGTGTGTGTGTGTGTGTGTGTGTGTGTATGCTATATCCATTTGTGTGTGTGTGTGTGTGTGTATGCTATATCCATTTGTGTGTGTGTGTGTGTGTATGCTATATCCATTTGTGTGTGTGTGTGTGTGTGTGTGTGTGTGTGTGTGTGTGTGTGTGTGTGTATGCTATATCCATTTGTGTGTGTGTGTGTGTGTGTGTGTGTGTGTGTGTGTGTGTGTGTGTGTGTGTGTGTGTGTGTGTGTTTAGGGGGTGGGGGGGCAGACGAAAGACAGTGTTAAAAGAATACAAATCCAGTGACAGAAGGAGAAAGTCACTGCTGTGGTGCATCTTGGATGTCAGGGAACCACTTGACCTAGAAACACATTACACACACACACACACACACAGGTGCAGAGATACCCACCAGGGACCTAATGGCCTCTGTGTGTGTCTTTGTGAAGCCTGACCAGCTGAACCCCTGCAGCAGCAACCAAAGTCAGGCTCCTCTGCGTCCTTCTTCCTCTCAATCCCTCTCTTTCTCTCTCCTTTCTGTCACTTGCCATCAAGCCTGTCCCGCAGTCATTTTCCACACTAATGTTCTCTGCCCCTCTCAGCTTGTTCTCTTCATTGGGCTTCCTGATCACGCATACAAATGTCTTGTTTGTATCTCTCCATTTTGCTCCCAGCCCATGTTGTCTCATCAAACAAACACATGCCTAAACTTAACCTTGTGTGGGGTCAGAAAACACATTAAGACCCCCTCGATGGGCCAGCCAGCTAAACCTTTCACTAGAACTTACCATTGTAATTGATCAGAAATGTTGGTTTATGTCCATTTTAGTTGCTTCTTCCACCACAATTTGCAAGCTTTGCCTCCAGCTAGCTTTGTTTTTATAAAACATTTATTCATAAGTATTATATTAAAGAGCAGTACAAATTGACTGCAAATATAGACCCAGTCCGTCCTTAATTGCAAGGTCAAAATTCTAGTTTAATGCACATCAATCACAAACGTCCCCCTTTCAAACAACAGTAAGAACAACATGTTTTGTCTGGTTTGTCTTCATTTATGTTTGACGACTAAAGATATATCTCCAAATATGGTAGAAATCTCAAGACTGGATGTTGATCAGAGTCATTTTTCCCTGGCAATGTGGAGACGACTAGCAAATGGGCTGTCTGCAGATGCTCATTCTGTATGTTTATTTGCTGGTTTTGAAAACAGAAGAAAGGTTTTAGAAGGGAATATTAGGGCCTTCAATGCTTCCATTAATGGTCATCCAGTGGAAAACCACAGCAGCGGGCTCACTGTCAGCTCTAGAGTTGGTGTAAATAATCATTCTGAGTCTGACTGCTTGACAGTCTGTTTTGTAGGGAAAAGACTTCAGCCATCGCTCTTCTGGATAAGTCACTTTATTAAAGGTGTTATGACTAATCACTTCGCCAACTGGCCCCAACCATGGTCACAAAGTCTGGCACTAACAAAGCCAGATGTTTATCCTCATTGGATGGCTGCAGAATAAACGGACTGTTCTAGTCAGGGACGATGAAAACGACAAAACAATAGTGTGACCAACAGCTGGCAGCCTCTCCGCCTGCACAGTCGCACTGAACATTTTACAGTCAGCTTGTTTTGCTGGCCATGGGCTTTATGGTCTTCTGTGGCTTGTGTCCCACCTGCAATGCAGTTGTATGGCTCCATTTATCCCTGCATGAACCAGTCAAATATTCACACCCAAGGACATAGGCAGCGTCACATGACCACATAATCATGACAACAGCAAAGTTCCCACAGTATAATTATGGACTAACTTGATCTTAGTCTTTTAAAACTTTAAAGCCCCACTTAACCAAATCCTCACTACTTTGTATTTATTTCAAAGTATGTTGAATGGAAAATGTATTTGCCATAAACTGAGACACAAAAAACATGTCCATTCTTTTTTTATACATCAGATTATATTTAGATACAGCTGAGAAAAACTAGTTCTCACACGAGGTCAAAAATCATTTATTGACCTAAATGTGTCACAGGTGACACGATATGGGATTTTGCTACAGCTGCTAAAGAAAAATATTGAAATTGTATTAAATAACATACAGACATGGACAGGAAATGCTTGCTGTGACATTTATAACCACACAGGCATAGATTACAACCAGTGCCAGATTGTTAGGTATTTTAGTTATTTTTGGAATTAAATCACACCTGTATTTTGAAAATGTCCTCAGCCAAGATACTGTCTGTAGACAGCTACAGACAGTAGCTTAATGTTAGTATAGAATGTGCAATGCCTAACAGCCACAATGGCCACACAGAGGCTGAGTGAATGAATCAATGAATGAAGTACGTGGGTGAGTTTCTTTCTTAATACATCGTGACCATCTCATCAAAAAAACAGGCCAGATCGTTATTGCTAAGCTTGAACAAGCGACTCAAACATAAAAAACAAATGACCAGTACAAATCAACAATGTCCATAAAATGTCATGTCACCGCCTGGGTCACTTGGGACAAAAGCTCTAGATCTGTAGGCTGTTCAAAGCTGATGCTGAGGACTGTAGCGTCTTTGATGAAGGAAAACAGGGAGCAGAGGAGGAGGAATCCAGCACGTCACACGGATGCAAAGAATTAAGTTTCAGTGTGTTTCTTTCCACTTAATTATCCCCCACTTAAATAGGCCTGCACTTGTGGATGAAAAAGATACCCTTCTGTATACAACCCGGCCTCTCCTCATGACAGTATGGTGCTTTCCCTGCCTCTGTCGCTCTTATCTCACGAGATGACCCTCATTACTTTACACTCTGTTCTGTTGTTACCAGAAGTAGAAAGAGACACTTTGTTTATGTTGAGAGAAGGTGCTTCAAGAGGTAAAGACGTGAGAAGAGGGGTTAGGATTTCAATCCTGGACACACATTGAGTCATAGAAGTGAAACAGATGTTTAGGCTCGTTATTATGTGGTATAGTTTTTTTTATTACTACCTAAGTATGTTGCTGCCAATAAAATATACTGGGTTGAAATTTAATTGAGAGGGAGAAGTAGAGAGGAGGGGGCGCTGCTAATTATGCATGGCGATTGTTGATGTCTTGATTGTCTGCGTCCAGCTGCACGGAGGAGCGGGGAGAGGGAGAGGGAGGGGGAGAGAGGGGAGAGAGGGGAGAGAGGCAGACTCACTGACGCCAGGCTCGGAATTCTCCCATCCATTGAAAGAGAGACTCGATTGTGTCCGGGGCCTTTCCGACAAGCACCTGATCCTTGCCCAGACACACGTGTGTGTGTGTGTGTGTGTGTGTGTGTGTGTGTGTGTGTGTGTGTGTGTGTGTGTGTGTGTGTGTGTGTGTGTGTGTGTGTGTGTGTGTGTGTGTGTGTGTGTTGTGTGTGTGTGTGTGTGTGTGTGTGTGTGTGTGTTGTGTGTGTGTGTGTGTGTGTGTGTGTGTGAGTGAGAGAGCTCTGGAATCTGCAGACAAGCGCTGTCATGGGAGGAAATTCTCTGTTGCCACTTTGATATCTAGAAATAGCTTTTATAGTTCCTAGAAATAGCTACTGATTTTGGTCAAAACACTGAGCTATGTAACCCAAGAACATCTTATCTATTTCTTCGTACCCAGTTCACTAAATAAGCAAATACGAAAAATCATTTTCCAACCAGACCTGGGAAATTTCGTGCATTATTTTCCCTCCCATCGACATACTTAAGAAAGATATTTAAGGTCAAAGTCTTGTTTGGATACTCTGCACTGCTCACACAATATATCTCTAAAATAGCACTGGACTGAAGTCCTGTCTCACGGTTCAATATTGTGGTTTGCTCTAAAGTGAGGTCGCTGAGTGACTCGTCATGCAGGGTCAATGGTTGTGGAGGAGGGGGGGGGGGGGGGGTGATTGCCATGAGGAAGGCAGTGACTCCAACATCTGGTTAACCTCTGTATAATGGTGAAGATATCTCCAGCCATGCACTTTTACGCACAAATACAAAAACAATTCAGATAAATGTATGTTCTGTACCTTTAATTGTTTGTGATCTTTTTTTTATATAATTAATTAACTATTTGTTGTTCATGTAACGTAACATAACTGTACATACATTACTTGACAATGTAAAGATTTAGAGTTGCAATGGCGTTAATAATAATAATCATTATATTTTATTATATTGGCTTTTTTGTTATTACACAATAGAGTATTGTGAAGAGCTTTCCTCTAACTTTTCCTGAGTATAACTGCAGACAGGAGGAGGGAATCGTGGGGGCGTGGATCCATGTCCATGAGTGACAGACCGGTCAGCCTATCGGATCTCTGAGCGCCTCTGCTTCTTATCCCTCTGGTGGTGGACGGGGGAGGGCGGGCCGTCTGCCAAAGAGGGGAGTGCGCGTCGGGGTGAATGGATGACGTCGGGAGGCTGGCGCCAGCATGTCTGGGACTGGCGCGTTAGATCAACACAGCTGGGCCGGGATAGGACACACAGCTGGCTCAGGCCTGCATTCCTCCACAAAACAGGATTGTGAGAAAAGGGGAAAATAAGACCCAAATAGGAGCAGAACGGGACGTGCTTTGATGTAAACTAAAACGTAGCAACGTGGAATTGTTAAAATATAATGTTCACAATTAAACTGTTTAGCCCAAAATATGTTTTGATTTGAGCAGTAGCCAAAGTGACTGGAGAGATTTGTGCACCCATAATATTTGTTGGCGTTTTAATGATGGCCGAATACACTGGTACATGCAACAGGGCTATAAGAAAAGGACTATAACATACCAAAAACATGAATAATTAGTCATAAATCCATATCAAATTACCAATCATTAGAATAAAATGTTTTTACAAATGTGTTAGAGTCTAAAATAACCTGTCTTTCCACTGACCTTTTACCTATATTGTATAAATATAATTTGTTCAACTTTTATTTATTTTTGTAAACAGATTATGTGGGTAGTGCAACCCAAAATAATCACGTATACACCTTACATATTTAGACTATTCATCAACCAATATGATATTATGTTCTAAATAGTTTTTAAAGACATTACTTTGGATTTAGTGTTTTTAAAGTCTTAACAAAGTCATATATGCAGCCAAACTTAATTTACAGTAATAAGTAAAAACAACAGGCCATAATTATGGACCACGATAAGCTTACTGGCATCTCCCTTTCACTATTATACATATCAATTCCTGGAGTTATAGCTGTCTATGAAAGTAAAAGTGAGATAGAGTCTGTTGTGAAACATAATTATAAGTCCATCACATGTCTTAGACTCAGGAGGTCTGGTTGTAAACTAAAAGTATTCCTCATGTTGACAGGGATTCTTCCACTTTAAGAACATTTCTATCTATTTCCAGCAAATACAACCAGCTAAAGGTGGTGACTAATTGATTGACAATACCCTTTAGGCATCCCAGCCCTAATTTCCTCATTCTTTCCAACCTTTCCACAAGGTGAAATCAACCAATGAGAATAGCCTTGCTCTTCCAACTGGCCAATCAGAGCACGGTGCGAGGAAAGGGGCGTAAGAAGGCGTGCTGTGTATAAAGAGCTAACTGTACGTCGCTGTCAGAGCACTGTAGTATTTCAGGACAACGATAGAAGAACTAGGAAAACCTACACCACGATATATTCAAACACCAAGCCGAGTCTTGTTGTTATTGTTTTCTGTTTTTCACCATGAAAGCCATCAGTCCCGTCCGTTCGGTGAGGAGTTGCTACAAGGCCGTGTGCTGCATTTCGGAGCAGAGTCTCGCCATTAGCCGGAATAAACACTCGTGTCTGGAGGAGCCGCTGGGCGCCCTGTGCGATATGAACGACTGCTACTCCAAGCTGAAGGAGCTGGTACCGAGCATCCCGCAGAACAAGTCGGTCAGCCAGGTGGAGATCCTGCAACACGTTATCGACTACATCTTCGACCTGCAGATCGCACTGGAGGCGGAGGACACGGCGACGCCGGAGATGGTTCTCTCAATAAAGGTGAGGGGAAATGCGGGCTTACACCGAGATTCACTAATAGTTGCCTTTCTGCACTTTAAAGATATATGTGTTGTTGACCTTTAAAGTGTTGTCCAAAATTTGCATCCACGCGTGCATGCATGGCATTGATTTTATAGACTACTATAGATGATGTTCCATGTGATGTCGTTGCAAACATGTTAAATGCATTTAGAATGAAAGTATTGTCAGCGTCTAACACTTTGCTCTTTTTGCTTTCCATTCAGACTGCGGACCTTGCTCGCAATTTCTCCAAAGAAGAAGGGCGGTTTTGCCACTAGGAAAAGGATGACAAATCACGGTATGTGGGAAATTTATCATTTCATTATCAGTCCCTAATGTGTCCCTAATTGGAAGAAATCCCGAGTGTTCTTAACCCTCATAACTTCAGGGCACTTGTTTATGATCATAACAGTGTCTTGTTTTGACACTGAAAAGGAAAAAGCTAAAAAACTAAACTTTTAATGGCTGTGAGAATAGTGTAGGCATTGATGTGTTTGGAGACGGAGGTCCCCCTACCCTTCACATTCACCATGGTTGCCAATTAGACAGGCCAGTGAATGTGTAGCGGATTCATTGCTATCTGCCTGGGGTTAATGAAAGTTCCATGCTAGGCGCCAGTCTGTCTGCTCTCCTCTGCAGGGAGGGGGGAGGGAGTATGAGAGGGAGAGATCTGACTTCACTTTTCTTCCTTTCTCTCCATGCAGGTGCAGGGAAACACATGTCTCCACTTCACTCCGGGCAAGAGGACAAGAGGGGCAGAAAGGGTGGGATAGGTATTTGAGAGAGAAGGAGAAGAAGAAGGAGGAGGGAGGTGGAGGGCTTAAAGAAGAAAAGACAGGAAAAAGTGGACTGTTTCCTAGATGAGTGGGGATCAACAGTGGTTCATGAGCAACAACACAGAGACTCATTCTTTGGCCCCTGGACAGACAAATCAACACACCAAAGCAGAAGTCAGGATTGGAAACTGAAAGCGACCGGATTTGTATGCCCTCCTCCAGAAACCTGGGATCCCTTATTGGTAGAAGTAGAAACATTGGTACATTGTTGTTTAATTTTCCTTTATGTGATGCATTCCAAACCAACTTAATGGGGGTTAAACTTCACACCCAACATGAACTCTTTCTACACCAAGTCTCCCATCATCTCACACAATTATCCCTGCATTATTTCTCCCCTCTAATCTGATTTCTAATGAGACTGTTACAACTTCATACAAATGTGTACATATCTGCTGGGTATGTAAGGTGTGAGTCAATTTGGATGTTGGTATTTTTTCTGAATGGGAGTTTGGATTTTCTTAGGTATAATCAGGACTCTATACTAGAGTTAATTGTGAATGTTTGTAGGGATTGTGTGATTTCTACAGACTATGTGCTGTGAGTTTTATAAACTCTTTATTATAAACTTTGCTTTGTATGTTTGTTATGTGATGAAATGAAATAAAAAAAAAAGTTGTGAAACAGTTTGGCCTTTGTGGTTTACATTTATGGAATAACGAATGTGATATATCAACATGATAGTCAGAAAATAACAGTGATCCAGACGTAGCACTGGATGTCAATGAAATATAACAGGATGTACTCGGATGAATCTTGAGGTTGAGTGGTTGGAAATTAAACGAAAGGGAGTTTCCTGTGAGTGTTTCTAATTTTCCAAAGAACGAATTACCGCCAGTCTAAAGAGGTTGAACTTCCTAAATGGTGTAAGAACAGAGGATGTTGAGCGAGCATAAATCATTTAATCATTGAACTAGATCTGCTTGTGCAAAAAGCCTTGACCTTTGAAACTAGAGAATCACCTGCAAGGATAGCATTTATTGAACTGTAACAATAAGAACACCATTTCAACTGTTTGTATTACTATGCAGAGCTTCACTTATGTCATAATAATGTAATCAGGCCTACACAATGAATACCACTCTCTGTGATACATGGACAGTTTGGTAAATTAAAGTAACTGTACTTAGTTGATCTCAAATGATGATTCAACTACTCCACCTTGTGGAGTTATCTGGAATTCCAGACATTGAATGTTGGCACACATTACCAGTGCCTCATCTGGATCATCAACTGTACAAACATGTTGTTATTTATAGTATTTTCAAACATCAAAATGAGACAGGAAACAACACATCTAACTCTCTAATATGTTGAAACAATGTGATGAGGGTCGAATAAATTGACGTAGTTGGTAGTTCTAACTTTCATACTCCTAATGGTGTTGCAACTCCATCTAGTGGTAAAAGTGTGTTATTGCTATAAGTGGACCACTTGAGACAATGTTTGTATAGATCATAGAAACACATTTATAGTCAGCTTAGGAATCATTAGAAGATGTATTTGTTGCTTTTCAACAGCACTCAATAGTGGGCTAGAACTTTGAAATCTATAGGAATCCATTTTAAATAAACAAAAAAAGGAATTCATAATCTGGGATATTACTAAACATGTAGATTATGCAAAATTATATATAAACATTTAATTTGGCTAAAGATCATAAATTGTACGAGGGTAAATGCAACTCTGTTACTGTAATTGCTCTTGATTGATTGAATTATAGTAACAGGGTTGGAAATCAATGCGTATGTTAGCTTCACATTATAAATTCACGCTAGCTGCAGAATGCAATGCTACTTTCAAGGCAAGGACAAACTTATATATAAGTTTGTATATAGAGATAATGTTGAATTTCATTTGTCTTATTGTGATAATATGAGTAACAGGATGGGTTACAGTGGCACACTTCTTGACTGAAATAATAAGAACAGTATGAAAAACTAGAGAATGCAATTCCTGAAGAAATTGCTAGTGGGAATGCTTTATGCTGAAAAGCTGACGCTAAACTGCTATGCTGAAATGTAATGTGTAAGAAGAAAGTGAAGCATTTAGATTGAAATGATACATGAACACTGGGGGCTTGAATGTGTGATGAGAGAAGAAAAGAAAGTAAATAGGCTTGGAAAAGCAGCAGAATATTTGAACTGCAAGCTTGTTAACTAACTTGATGGTGAATGATCTGTCGCCATGCCAACGGCATTTGATGACATCCTATAATACGCTTAGATGCATTGATGGCTGCATCGTTACCAAACCTGTGAAGTTTTGGGCCGTTTGGAGCATTTTCACTGAAGTTATGAGAAAACCGTCTTTCATGGCGAGCATTGTGTTGCCATGGCAACGGCATATGATGACACCCCATAATTGACGTAGAGCTGGTGAGGGCTGGAGCGTTAACCATTATCTGAAGTCTGCTGCTCTGAGCATGTCAGTTTGAGTGATGACATCATTGTGTTCCATGACACAGGTGTTTATATTTGAGCTAACGACGTGTCCAGAGATCAAAGGTTTCCATGGTGATGTGCAGTAATCAATGAGAGGAGAGCTATTTCATTGTTCTGAATGAGAGATAAACCTCTTACATGTGAACGTTTTGTTGAAGAACCGTAACAGATATCGGTGAAATGTCAAAGCGTGAAGCATGTCAAGGAACTTGAGCATCTGAAGTGTACTTTTTGTGTACTTTCGGGTCAATAATGTGGCCTTTTTGGCAGATTAACTAAAGGTGTGCGGATGCTGTGGTGGGGATCGATTAGGCTGAATTTACAATGGGGTTTAATGGATACATGTTGAACGTTTTTGTCACTTCATGCCCTCAAGAGGCATTTTGTTTATTTTTTTTTATTTTTTTTATTTTTCAAGCTATGAGATGTTTTCTTACGTTTCTCATGAAAAATAATGTCTCAGGAATGTAGGGTTTGGGAATTATTGCAGGTTTAAAAGAAAATATGAAGGCAAAATTCAATCTGTCCTCCAATCTAGCTGTGACATCACGCACTCTAAAATCTGAAGAAGGCCTCTTTACCAAGGTCTGAACAATGTTTAATATCTGTAAAAGTAAGAATCAGATTAAAAAGTTGTGTTACGCGAATAATGTCAGAAAGATGTGTGACATTTTAAAGTTGGAATGAGGTTTCTGAGTGAAAGTATGAAGGAACATTTAGCAGTTGAAGTGGCATGAAGATTGTTGAAGTCTGAAGAGTTTCTCCATTGACTTCCATGTTCAAAATGTGATGAATTATGGGATGTATCTCTGGAATTATGAAAGTTATGAATGATAAAAGTAATAGCCATTGATTCCCGACCGAGCTAAACGTTTTGATGTTCGAACGGAGTTTCTGCGATGTTCAATGTGGGAGAAGAAGAGGCGCAAAATAACCCGGCGGAATAATAAAGAATTTTGTGCGAAGCATAACAGATAGTTAGAATGCTGTGTCAGCATTCTCACTCAATAAAAGAGAGGACTGAGCTTTGGTCTGCCCATGGCAGTACTTCATTGTCAATCAAAAAACATAAATATAGATATAGCAAAATATAGAAAGAACTGCAATATCTGTGCAGGTTTAAGGAGTAGATTATGCAAATGTGATCAAGGTATGTGCATGGGTACTTTTTAGTTGCAATATATGGATAATTTGACCTTGTGTGTTTTCTTAATTGAAAGAAACAGAGAACGATTAACCAGTCAATGCTTCAGGCTTCAGTAAAGAAAATGAGATTGCAGTCCTCACCACAAGATGGGGGTGTTGGATGAGAATGCAACAACGTGTGTCCTCCTGACATCCCAGGAATGTCAGCACTCTAAACAAGATAAGCTGTTGCTTCTGATTTCTAAATCAACTTCCGCAGGTCAAGTGCCGCTTTGACATAGAAATGCAACCCCGTTGACCTTGCAACAAATCCAAATTGGTTTGGTTCAAGACAGAGATTACTGAGCAACAACTGTAACCCCTCAAATTCATAATTTGCCAAACTACAAATATCCAACTCTGAATCACTGCAGCTGTGTCATAAACACATTTTGGCATGCCAAACAAAAGTTTTTCTGTTAAGTTGATGTCACAGTACTTTCCCTTTTATTTGGCTCCATAGTGAGCCCTTGTTGTGAGGTATTTCACACTATACTTAAAATGACTCAAAACATTCATGACATATTTCCTTAACACCATTTGAATTCAATATGTGTGTAATATAATTTACACACGGCATCTATTGCACGTCTGTCCGTCCTGGGAGAGGGATCCCTCCTCTGTTGCTCTCCCTGAGGTTTCTCCCATTTTTCCCTTTAAACTGTGGGTTTTCTTTGGAAGTTTTTCCTTGTACGATGTGAGGGTCTAAGGACAGAGGGTGTCATATTGTCATACTGATATTTTGTACAAACTGTAAAGTCCACTGAGACAAATGTAACATTTGTGATATTGGGCTATATAAATAAACATTGATTGATTGATTGAATATGAATGCTTGGTACACAGTATTCAATGACAAGTTACAATAGGCTCTAAAAATAATAATGATGTCATGGTTAAACTGATTTGCATGCTTCATTGTGTGACCGTAGTGTCATATTTGTCAGTCAGGTAATTTTACGTTTGAGCTCAAAATATCGTTTTGTTTTGCAGGCTTATGTGAGCCCAAGTTCTATAAAGAAGTCAAAAATGAAAGGCATTAAAACCACTAAAACCAAAACTAGACCTACCTAAACACTGTATCTACAAATCACATTTCAGACCACGTTATACTACAAAAAGGATCTAAATCTGAACAAAATATTAATCTGGACTATCAACAATGCAATGTTTCCAATGAGTTGTACTTCTGCATTTTGTAGGAATGCATTTTGTAGTTCTATAGAAAAGAAAATAAGGTGGACATGATTGAAGTTGCACTATATAGAATATGTCAATTCTGTCACAATTTCTTGTCTCTTACATCTTAAAGCTTGAATGTAATATTAAAAACATAGCAAATGTCTCCAATACCAGCCAATTAAGAATCAGGCCATCTAATCCAGTGTAAAAAGCAGGCAACAGGGTAAACTGTTGGACTCACCGTTTAAAAAGATGGTAAAAAGTTATTTGTTACAATGTTGATTGAATAAAGCATAACTAGCTGAACTTGTATTAGAATTTTTTTTGAGTTCATGGTTTGAAATGTAATTCAAATCGAGGCATGACAAAAGGCCTTGCTGTGGATACGAGTCTGCTGCTTTGCATTGGCCAATGGGGGTCAAGTCATATGGCTTGGGTCTGATAGCTGCTGGTGGGGGAGGGGTTGTTTTCTTTCAATATCTCCTCTGAGCCAATAAGCAAGAGTGGTACTGAATGAATCCAATTACCATCTACACACTATCCACAGCAACACCTTCTAAAACACAGGCAACAATACACTTTCATCAAGAGAGTATATGGATTTCAATGTAAACAATTAAATAGCTCCTTTCTTACTATTTAAATCACCCACACAGATCATTTGTATATATAATGATGTATAATTTGTCATTTATTTCACTTAAGTTGAAACTGAAGAGTCTCCTCAGACAAACTAGTTCACTATTTGAAAATGCACTGTATCTTGTGATCTACTTCTTATCTGAGGCTAAACCTAACCCACCCCTGATTAACACACTAAATATTAAAGACTGTTAAGTTACATTGTTGATAACAATCACATTTTATGGATGCATCCAACAGGACATTTTAGATGTATTGACAATTATATTCCTGTAATTTTCCACATTTGAAATAAATTGTAGCTCAAAATACTGTATGATGCAAGATGTGTTACTCATTGTGTTCTGTTATAACTAAAGTGAAGTATCAACAAAGTTACAAACATATTTTTTATATCAGTTTATATAGACTGGGTATATTCTTTTTCAAAATATGAAGTGTTCATTGTCTGCATCTCCCACTCCTGGTAATAAAGAACATTCTGTCCTGAAATGGTGCTACTGTCGCTTTAACATGACCCGCCACACCGGCGAACAACTGTTTTATGCAAATGTGACAAGCCGAACGTGCCGTGAGCCAATCAGAAGCGAGATCTAACCGCGGGAGATCTAAATTTCGCGGGACCAACTTTGGCGGTAAAAAAGCTGTTCTTCCCTAGTTCTTGTCCTGTTTGTATGGAGAGCGGAGCTCTGAGGTGGACGGACAGGAGTCACAGACAGGGTCGTTTCCGCATCACAAGGACTCAAAAATAAATCTTAAATCTCAAGTTGGAACCTGATCTCTCTTAGACCTGGAAGCCTTCTTGTGCTGGACTTTAAAAAAACTGGATGTTTGAAGTAGATAATTTATTTAACAGGCAGTTTCTTTGTAACCTGTAGGGTAAGTTTCCTCTGCACTTTGTTACCGGACAAAGGATATTAACGACTAGCCTGCAGTATTTACTGAAGAATATTGTTGAAATATACGCTTTAATTATCTGTTTAACCTATGCAGTTTGCACTTAATTGTCTGGGTTCTGCTGTATAACATTGCTGTTTGGCTCTTTTGTTATTATATTGGCAGGGTAGACGTATATGTTCATACAAAGCCTCTAGCAGCAGCAGCAGCTTGCTAATTACAGGAAGCCAGTTAGCAGGGCATCGATCAGTGCGCTTAGCTTCCAGTTTGACCAATACGGTTATATTTAGTTTACTTCGGAAAATGATGCGGATGCCTAAAGGCGTCTCTCCGGCATCAGGTCGGCCGGTAGTGGGACTGCCTTGTCCTCAGCAGAAGATGAAGGTTTTGTCCACCGGAGGAGTGAAGACCGAGTTCTTCAGCACCGGACTCTCCAGCCCACCGATGAGCACGGTACCAGCCGGTTATTTCACCCAGATCTGCAACACAGCCGTGGCCGAACAAAGAGCCAACAGCCTGTATTCAACCCCCCACGGACCAGAGGCTAAACCCATCAGATCATCCTCCGGGCGACTGCCGGTAAGGAATCAAACACACACTAAGCCTGCACTACAAACACACACTTTTCAATAACTGAATACGAAGTGTGTCCAGTACAGTGGGTTATGTGGGCGGAATCATTCTTGATTTCCGTTGGTATGCATGTGTAGCAGCGTTTGGGGCACATTGAAATATGTTTTGACGTGATAAGCCACAGAGGAGCCACTGTGAGTGCTGCTGGATGTGTGTGAATGGTGTGTGTCTTTTCCCCTGCCATGTTGGGCTGTGTGACATCTTTTCCCGCAGTCCAGCTGTTGCTAGACAAGAGCAGACGCTGTGTGTGTAAATCTGGGTTTGATGGTTTTGGTAAGGGAAGGGGGGGGGGGGGGGGGAGTTGATACTGTTTGGAGAGTGTTTGGGGCCCCTCGCTTGTGAAAAGGAAGGATGAGTAGCCTACACAGTAGCAGACAGCCTGTAGCTTTTATAGCATCAAACAATGACCAGGCTGGTGGCAGACATTAATGTAAACACAGAATTTCACTGTTATATTAACCATTTTGGGAGCTTTAATTCATGTGTACTTTAACACAAAAATGTCCAGAGCCATAAGTATCACTTGTATTTTTGTTGTGATTGCACAAATGACAGCTGCTCAAACAGCACCTGTCATGGAGGCACCACAGGACCTGTATAACCTGTTCACAACACTGTAGGAAAGAGGTAGAGGTTATAGGTCGCAACCCAACAACTGCTGTCATTCCTTGAGAGTTGACACTAAAGTGAAAGGAGCTACTATGAAACATGGTGCCTTATTTTGTTAATGTAAATGAAATAAATGTGAGCACTGTTCCTGCAATGCATTGACATTATTGCTTCCATTATTATTATTGCTGAATGATTATTTGAAAAGCTTTATGATCTGAGAGGATTGGATGGCACTCGTGTTAGTGCTCCACACCTGCTGTTGCTTGTTATATTTGGACTCTTGTTTGAGGCCAGGCAGCCTTGTTAGAGAATCGCCACATGGATAAAGGGGTTAGGGTTTAGACGAGTGTGTACAGGCTCTCCAAATCTCATGTTAACCCTCTGCCCTCGGAGCCTGTATTCACTAATAGGCCCTTCAAGAGGATTAGGTGGACATAAGTAAAGTGAGGAATGGGCTACCACCTGGCTTATCATATGCAGAGGTAAACTACATTACAAGTAAGCATTAATATTAAGTTGGTACATCATGTGAGAATTCAAATTAATTTGGTTGACTGACTTGGAAATGTATTACTCACAATTTAACCCAGCATTAAGACCATTTCATGCGACAGATGTTTTCCTTTTAACTGGCCCCGGCTAAAAAGAGTCAAGATGACATTGTTTTTTACTGATAATGGTGTTGTCCATTTTTGCTCAATTTAGATGCACACATTAGATGTAGACATGTGTTTGGATTTGTTGTGGCTACAATAACTAAGACTTTTGAGTGTGTAATTTATTACAATATTACACGTTGTTGCATATGTTACAGGACATCAGTTTAGGTGGAAAGGAGTGATGCACTTTTGAAATGACAGAGCAGGTTTCAAAAGCCCCAGAGACCCATAATTATGAAACTTCCTCCGCATTTCAGTAAATGAGGCAAATGTTCAATTCTCGGGAGGATATCACCTTAAAGTGTTATAAGAATATGTGACTATAAGTAGATGATTAAATAAAGTGTATCTTTCATGTGACAAGAATAACGTGTCCACTATTGCTTAAATACTTTGAGGTAGGCATTGTTTTTGGGGGGGGGGTTCTGAGTGCGTCCTTGTCTTTATTACCACAGGCTACAGCTGCAGTTTTTTGACGGGTCATGTCCCAAATAAAATGATACTTCTCTACTCCAAATTATTTGTATACAGAAGTTTGGTTGCACAGCAGTATCCTGCCAAAATACCACTCTGAAGTAATGAATTTATTTCAATGTATTGCAGAATTAGAAGATGGATTGGACACTAGTGTCCTCTTCATGTGTTTGCTGACACAGCAGCTTCATTGTTTGTTCAGTCTTGTGTTTACAGGAAGTGCTACTTCTTCATGTTCAGCTCACTTGTTTCAACTTTAAAAGCAATACAGTAACCGTCCTTTAGGTTTGTTTAACTGTGTAACAGGATGTTTGGCTAAACACCTAAACCTAAGTTCCTTTAAGTTCAGACAATTTCCACTATATTTGTTTGTACTTAAACAAAACAACTCTTTATCACTCATGCATAATCACACGCTTGAATGCAAAGCTTACTTGTGGGGCATTTGTTTTGCGACACTGAGTAAAGTGAATGTTTTACTGAATAAAGTTTCAACTTTAGCTGCAGGGATGTCATCTTTACTCCTTAATGATTCTGACAGTAGTAGAAGGCAGTGTATCAGTGATTGTCATATGACTTTTAACCAGGGTGTGTGGACTGCTGATAATGTTGTGTCACTCTTGTTTCATTTTGGATTGATCGTGATGTAAATGTGTTATAGGATTCAGGCCTCCCTCCAAAGTCCAGGGATGCCCCTTCTCTCTATGACGGCTACTTTTGATCCTCAAAGCAACAAGTCCCATTTACCTCAGCCAAATGGCAGTAAAGCAACAAGATGCTTCTGCATAATGTCAACCAGAAACAATGTCCCTCTTATTCCCTGCTTATGCCACATGTACGTGTTCCCAGATTTGACCGGAATGTGCGCAATCTGCCAAGACTGCATACGCATTGATATCAGCTTTATGAATGACTCCTTTTCTCACAAACTTCCCTCCACTGCTGCCTTGAATTACCTAGTTGTTCCAGAGTCGAGCCCCTATTGAGAATGATGACACTCTGGTGTGACATTGGCCACGTTTCCAACTGTATGCACTCAGCCAGAGTCTCTTAATGCTTTTCTGTGCGCCCTTATTCACCTTGGTTTACCCCGGCATCAGCATAATGTCCTCAATAGAGGCAGTTTTGCATTTCAAAGCAGCCTGCAACCCCTCTCTCTATCCAATCCATTTGATTTCTATAGCACATTTAAAAACAATATAGTTGAACAAAGTGCTGTACATCAACAACTGTTTAAAAATATAGCATAAATACATGAAAAACAGACGGGACATGAAACTAATTTAAAACACTCAAACCCAAATGGGCAGATCCACCCGTCTTTCACCTCTTGAGTCTTGTTGACAATGTCAGCAGCAATGCATCAGGCATTGTTTGTCTTTTCACTCTCCGTGGGTAGTGGGGTTTGTCTGCAGAGGAGTAGATATTTGTAGGCATACCATAACTTGCCCGTGGCTTCGATGGAATCCGATTCCCATGCAGCCTGACAGATGAGGTTTGTTGGTTTGAAGAGAGGCCCTAACAGCAGACGTCCTTCATGTGACTGTGACTTTTTGTGTGAAACACTACTGTGGAGATTTCAACACAGCACCGTCAGCAATCAGCCTAAGAATGTACAGCAGACAGAAGTAGCCATGTGTTGTGCTTTGGGTGTAACTGGGCAGGATAGTCTTAGAGATTAAATGTGTGATAACTATAAACATTGTAATGTACAAAATGTCCAGCTTTATAAGTGATCACATTTAGTCTTTCTGGCCGTTTTGCCTTTGTGTTGGCCTATAATACGATAATTAAACAGATGACAGCTTTCCACCACAATAGATGGTGTTTGCGTAATATGGTTGAGTCACCAGAGAAATCCCATATGCAAAAAAGGGAGCACCCAAGCCTTTACAGCTGCAGGGTGAAACCATGCTGTGAATTATTGACATACACGCCTGAAAAATGTAGACTGGTTGAACTTTACATTTAGGTCATTGAAGTTATGAAGTTAAAACTAAGTCTAATGTCAAGGCTGATCTTTTTTCACAATATTATGCTGGGACAGAAGAAATTGTACAATCAAGTAAAACCAGAAAGATCTAATCACTGTTTTCACTACAGCTGTCCCTGCTTGTAGCCACTTCAACAAGTATCACATTCCTTTCTGTGAACCCTGTTTTTTGGCAGCTACTGTCAGTAGTCTGGGCCACATGTAAAAAACACGTAAAAAAAAAATCCCATAAATAAATGCTAACAGCCACCATTTTGACCTGTGCGTTTCTCTGTCTTGAGTTACTGTATGCTTTAGGGATTTAAAGCTGGTCCACCAGCAGCACATTCGTGTGTTGCTCCAGATGTCTCCAGTCAACAGGTGGACATGTCAGGGGGCACGCTGAGACAATGGCAGCCTTCATTTTCCCCACACTCACAGGCGCATCCACACGTGGTTAAGTCAATTCAGCACTTTTACGTCTCTGAGAGTCAGTTGTCTAAACCTATTAGCTAAAGCACTGCAGTGACAAAAAGGATTACTGTGGCCAAGTCTTTGTGAAGAGACATGTAGGACAGGCAGCCATACAAAGCTGAAAGGTTAAGCGAGGACACAGTCATACATGACTCCTAACCAATGTAGCAAGTTACCCAGCTGCCTCGGTATCGTCGGGCTTTAAATCCCACACCTAGTGAGCTCAGTCACCCGAGGGTTTTGTGTGGGTGCAGTGTGTGGCGAAGGGAATGAATGTGGATTGGCTTTCTTGTCAATCGTGTTGAAGTTGACAATTTACTGTCGAAAACTCAGCATTTTAGGGTGTTGCCACTTTGCACAACTTTTTAGTTTCTCAATCAGTTGGTAATTTCCCAATCCTGTGAGGGGGGGTGTGGCTTCATGTGACTTTCACTTTTGTTACATTGGGCCATGTAGGTCATTGATAATAAATAATGGTCTCATGTAGATATTAAGTTTATATTGGCGTCCAAAGGTTGAAGCTGCAGATCTTAGTGTATTATGCGTTAAAGTTTAGCAATCATCGGTTTGTGTGGAGAGACTGGGTGTTAAGCTGTAGGGCAAAGGGGATGTAGGCTGTCTCGAGGGGGGGAGGAGAGGTCATTGAATGAGTCCAGGGATTTCCTCGCATTTTGTGGGCCATGGGTCGAGAGACGATCACCCCCTTTCTCTATTCACCCCCAAAAACACCCACACCATCAGCCCTGCTTGAAGTACTTGGGGAAAGTGTGACGGGGATGCTTTGTTCCAGCACTTGAGGGCTGTTGGCACATTTACGACACTTTGCAACAACCCCCTATTTATCACTTCCTTAGCATGGATGTGGACGTGCCCTACACACTTCATTCTCATGATTTAACTTTTAACCTGTCAAGAAAGGAACATTGTTCCCACCAGACCATAGTCTAGGAAATAATTCAAACGGTTGTTCATTATTACGACTACAAGAAGCACCCTCTTTGCTTTATATTTCATTTTTTTGTTTTTTACTAATGTTCATTAACTCTTTTCTTTCCAGGCTAAAAGGAAGCTGGATCTAGAGGACCCTCTCTACATGCCAGAGTTCCGAACACCAAAAGGCAAAGGCAGCATCGCAGCGAGGATACCAAGTCCGAGGAGTGAGTACACCACTAGACTCGGAGGATAGAGAGATGTGAAAGAGGTGGTGTAATGTTGTAGTTTTTGTGTGTAGATACTTGAACTTAACCCATGCTAGTATTGGCATCTGTGCTGATGAATTGTGCTTTTATTTAATGATTTTAGTGTACAGCACAAAAAAGGGAAATTCAATTCATAAAGAGAGATTTTTCTTCTCGGGAATAAGGAGGCACATTAAACAGGAAAATGAACATTTCAAAAAATAAACAGGAAGTTGTAAGCGTAGTGGAATATGGTCAATGGTAAAGTTATATTAACTCCCATTACATTATAAAGAAAAGCAATTTTAAAGGAACAATAAAATACTAGAATAAGTTCAAACAGATAAGCCCCAGGAAGTGGTTTAATTACAGTGCTTTACAATGGTACAGGTCCAAAGGGAATACAAAGTAATGGCTTGTTTCAAGATTACACTTTTGCTCACAGATGGTCATGATGGGTAAAAAGGGCCAGCTCAGAACAATCCTACAGAAGCAACCTTTAATGAGTTTGTCGGTTCCAAATATAATGTGGATATTTGGAACATGTGCTTTTGAAGACATGTGTTTTTAGGTAATAGAGATGTATCTCTGTGTGGTGTGAAGACTGTTAACGATCAATGAATAGGATCATAAACACAGATAGTGCTACATTAGTCACGTTCACACAGGTAATCAACACAATGACACTCGTATGAAGTTTTCACCTTGAGTATCTTTATTTTATTAGACCTAGCAGCAAGGACAAAACCTAGCTGTGTTAGAGATGTTTAGCATTTTCCTACCAAGACTTTTTTAAATTAAAATGACTTAATGTGCCTTTGTCTGTTTCTCTGTTCTTAGCTCCAAAGTCTCCAGGTGAGCGGACACGGTACGATACCTCCTTGGGCCTGCTGACAAAGAAGTTTGTGGGTCTGATCGCAGAGTCTCCTGATGGAGTTTTAGATCTGAACTGGGCCACGGAGGTCCTGGAGGTCCAGAAGAGACGCATCTATGACATCACCAACGTACTGGAGGGAGTCCAACTCATCAGAAAGAAGTCGAAGAACAACATCCAGTGGCTGTAAGTACCAATACAGTATGAGACATTTGATATTGATAGAGGCATTAGTTTTAACAGGAGATAAAGGTTTTGAGGAAAAAGTTTCATATACTTTGATACAACCAGTTTATGTAGGGCCCTTTAGTCTAACTGGTGATCAGGGGGTTTTGTCGTGGGCATTAAGGACAATAAAAATGAGGAATGCATAACTAGTATAATTGAAATGCCATTATCTGAGCAGTGACCTACACAGTCCAAAAATAACTTTCAAAAGGTTGTTTAAAAGCTGCTGTGTGTTGCAATAATATTGTATTTATCTGCCCCCTAGTGGCTGTTAGGGGGCATTGTACTCAAAAACATCCACTGAACCATTACTGTCTATTACGGTGTCATTGTTATAGAGTTTTTAATTAAATATTTTGTACCGCATTCAGATTGTCAAACTATATTTTCAATCATGTGTACTCTTTGTGTTCTCGTAGGGTTGGAGATGTATTTGAGGGTGGTGCAAGTGGAGGAGAGAAGGCCTGCGCCCTGCGGAAAGAGCTTGGAGACCTGGAGAGGGTAGAAAGGTCTCTGGATGAGCTGATCCACTCCAGCACCGCACAGCTCAAACAACTCACAGAATATGAAGACAATAAAAGATATCCTTTACAACCGGAAGTGATTGTTTCTGTCCTCGTGGTTCTCTGTTGGTCTTATGGGTATGGTTACACATATAATTGTCTAGTTAATTCTGCTGTTGTTAATATCCTTGACCACACACTTTACGTTGGGCTATGTGACATATCAAGACATCCGCTCCATCGGGACCCTCCGAGATCAGACAGTCATCGCCGTCAAGGCCCCCGCTGACACCAAACTGGAGGTGCCAGACACGGCAGGGGTAAGACAACGTAGTCATCACATAATAAAAACTCTCCAAAAACACAGAGTACTTGCAGCGAAACATCTATATGTATGTTTAATATTCTTTTCTCCTTCTCATTACAGCAGGGCTCATTACAGATATATTTAAAGAGTAAGAATGGACCCATTGAAGTCTACCTGTGTCCAGAGGAGGGTCTTGAAGATGCTAGCCCAGTAAAAAGCGCTATCACCCCTAAAAAGGAGTTCCCTCAGCCCCTCTGCCATCCATCAGCAACCCCAATGGCTCCACCGTGCTACAGCGTCAAAGAGGAGCCGTCTGAATGTAAGCTGGGCTTTCTGTGGGGTCAGTACTGTTAGATTCTCACTTTAATTCCACAGTGTTATAGGAATGCTATGATAAACTTTTAAAGGACGTTTTAATATAAGTAGTGTTACAAGTGAGCTTTAGGTACCTTTTTAAACAATCATTCTTTATGCTAAGCTAACACCGGCTGGCTCAAGCTTAATTCTCAAGCAAGTGTATAAAGATATTATTATATCCCAAAACCTCAAACTACTTCTTTAAGATAATGCATCAATTAAAGACATTAGTGCAGATTAAAGTGCCATACTAGTAAATATGTAATTAAAATAAATCCAATACTAAAATTAAGGAACATTTCAAACAATAAATCCTTGTGTAGAAAAGAACATTAATAAACATTATACATTTCTAAAAAGAAATACTTAAAGGTGGGGTAGGTCATTTTGGAGAAACCAGCTCGAGTGCGCTAGAATTTGAAAATACACAAATCTGCCACTTCCTTACAGAGCTCCTCCTCCAACACACTCAAACGCGCACATGACCAATGAGGGCATGAGATAAGTTTGTGCACAGATGGAAGGCTGACAGGCAGGCCATCCAATCATTTTAGCTGGGCCGGCTAAAATGATTGGTCGTGCTTTTTACAGTACTACGGCTTCCACAGATGACATTTTTGAATGGATTTTTTGTCAAAGCACTTCAGATATTCATTGCTATCGGGATGTTAAGAGCATTCCATGGAATATAACAAAAAGTGTATCTCGAGCCGGTTTCTCAAACTTACCTACCCCACCTTTAATACATGAACATAAAGGTATACAACTCATGGATAAAGTTAAAAACAAAACGTGTTGAAAGATGAAAAACGAATGTATTTAAATTACAAAAATAAGACATGTCAGGCTACAAATATTAACCTTTGTTCTCTCTGTTTTTATTCCCAGGCAACATTTCCACAGCTGCTTCCTGTGCTGCAGCCTCCACCGCCGCCCTGCTGGATGTGGAGCGTCTGCTGGGTCTGCCCCCCAGCCTGATGCAGATGACAGAAGACCAGCTTCCTTGCACCTCTTTTGCCCCCGACCCCAACACCCCCTTTGTCAGTTTCTCTCCCCCGTTGGACCACGACGATTACCTCTGGAGCCTGGAGGATAGCGAGGGAGTGTCAGACTTCTTCGACACCTACGATCTCGGAGAACTTTTGAAGAGCTGAGGTGTAGATGAAGGAGGGTGGAGGTAATCTGCGGGGATTAAAGGGGAATATTTAATGAAATGCCTTCACGAGGTAGTACATATTACACTATGAAGCCATAACTCTTTGCTTTTACCATGCCTGTTTTGATGTCAATGAACCCAAAGGAGGAGTTACCCCCTTTTGATTATTTTATTAAATTCTGTATATATTTTTGTAAAATTAAATATCAGACTGCGAGGTCTGGTTAGGTTTAGATTGACATGGATGTGTAATCTCCAACCATTAGGAAACACTGTTTTAAAAGCATGTATTAACTTGAACGAACATAGGAGTTATTATGCATTTCACATCCCCAGCGACAAAATCTGATGCGTCTCATCAGGCGGTGTTTACAGTGACAACTCAGGAATTTTTTGTTTATTTTTGTTTCCAAAGTCTTAAGGTTTTGTGCCACTCTTTGGCCTGTAGGGGGCAGCCTTGTATAATGTCAGCTTTAACTGACATGCAGCTTTACATGATTCAATCACTGGATGAGAGAGAGCTAAAGCCACCAAGAGCCATCTATTAATCTTGCTGTGAATAATACCAGTTTTTGTAGGTGCATAAACAATATCTGATTTTGAGCTTGTGTCGCTTTGTCAGATCAGGTTCTCTTTCTTCGCCTTAAGCTTTATTCCTGGCCTCGTACCTGTTTGGGGCTGCATTGTGTGCCAAAATGTGAAAGGCAGCTTCTGACACCCAATAATGGAGCCAGATCCAGAGTCAATGACTGATAATGGGTTCTTTGGGACCACATACAATCTCTGCCTGATCTAGAAGGCTACACTCACTCATGTTGGTATGGCAGCTTTCTTTCAAATCCAGGTTCTCTATAAATGCGAATTTGCTGATTTGAATAGAAGTTTGTAGATTTAGTAGTGTGACACTACTATTGTATTTCTGAGGCAATACCCCCAAATAAATCTAATTCTGTGTTGCAGGTGTGATAGAAGGGGGTGTTAATGTATGTAATTAAGGTTTAATTAGAGTAGCTATTTGCTTTTGCTGTTGTTCAGAAATGGATGAAGTCTGCTTACTGTCTAGCAGCAACATAAATAAGAAATAATTATTGTCTTAGCTGTTTAAATTTCACGCCCATAATTGCTTTAATGCATGCTGGTGCAACCATTTAAAATTTCGTCAGAGCAGCTGTGTCTTTTATCTGTTTACATTATTTTTTTTTGCAGCGTTCTAGACATTCGGAAATTTGAATTTCATGCAGATATAATTGTGGCTTTCCCTCTAAACTGCAGAGATAAGCTAATTGTCCTGTCCTAACAAAACTTGAAACGTGTGTGTGTGTTTATGTGTGTGTGTATATTTGACAGTTTGGGAAATGGGTCTCATGGTGTGTTTGTGAGTTTTATGATGTAGATTAGTTAATGTGAATTCAGAATTTGTAGTTATTTTTTTCAATGAGCATTATTTTTCTGGTATTTGTACATAATTTGTTTTGTATTTATACCTGCATCTTTGAAAGTTGATACTTGCCTTTTTTATTTTTACAGAAGGCAAAACTGTTTTTGTATGACATGCGGCACTTAATATTTTGTAATATTGTGTGGTCTGTTTGAAATTATTAAATAAACACTGAAGCCATTGTTTACATTTGGAATTGAGCTCCATGACTCACTTTTTATGTCATAAACGTGTAATTCCCTTACACAATTTGAACATTTGTTTAAAAAAATTCAGGGGAAACATTTATAATATTTATGCATCATTGCTTTTCATTTGTTTTCTTCAAGCCTATACAAGATTTATCTTAATAGGACCTGACTAGCACATGGGATTTCTTCATCAATACTGGAGTAGGTACCCAGAGGTTCAACTCAACATAGTCTACTATTAATAATAGAGTGTTCTCTGTCTAAAACCAGCTCGGGCAACTGAGGATATCGACTTAATAGGAAGTGACATTCCCAGAGGAGAGAGAATAGGTCGACATGAAGAGCTACAATGACACTGAATGGGCTTTAAACACAATCGGACAGGTTGACAAAAAACACCCATCATTCTTAGTGAGTTGGTTGCTTTGGAAACTAGCTCACAATAGGAGCCGAGGTCGATGAGGTCAAAGTTCAGTGGGTCACTGAGGAATAGCGCTAACACACTCGGGGGAGGGGGACATTTGCAAGGAGATGAATCTCAAATTGCCCAATACATTTATGGATTTGCAGGTTTCTCACTGCACATTGGCTGCCTTTTGGGAATGATGATTTGATGTCTTTGACTAAATGCTCTAAAAAAAGGCCAACATGCTGGATGCTCTATTCTCCCTGAAGCCATTTACATACAAGTTTATGGCCTTTAAAAGTATCTAACAAAAACAGGAAGCACACACTTATTAAGGGTGCCACATGTTGCTTTTTTTTTCTTAACCCTTACAAAGAAATCCTGTCTCTGCATTTTTTTTTTAACTCCTGCGCCTGATGCTTATTAACCAACATCAGGTCTCTATTAGCGCTAAGTATCTATTAACAAATGTTGCGTTGAACAGCTTGTGTGCTTAACAAGAGGTGGTAAACCGAAGTTTCAGAAACCACGTACACATATATTGCAGTTGACGGTGGGGTTTACATGCCATCTAAACACCAGACCACCTCAGTTCTGTCACGTTGCACCTTGACACCAATTGCTTTTAGCTGAACGCTTCAATTGCCCGAAACTGAAAACCCTCTGTGTGCCAAAGTGACAGCTCGTCAGAAAGCAGCAACAACCTCAGGCCAAAATGTAGCATGTCATTATTTACTGCCGCTTTAAAGGGACACATAATGGTAGTATTATTTTCATTAAAGGTCCCCTATTATACTGTTTTACATCAATATATTAGAGGTCTCAGATATATACAAAACATGTCTCTGAAGTGTTTGGCTCAAAATACCAAACAGATCATGCATTGTAGCATCCCATAATGCCCTCTGTTTCAGCCCTGTTTCAAAAGTGCTGATTCTCTGTCTGTTACTTTACCTCCCCACGCCCCTCTGAGAGATATTTGGTTAAAAAGAACACAATGGTGCTCTAGAGGGAGATTCAGGTGGACGGGTGTTGGTTGGTTATTGGCTAATGGTTACACAAACCAAAACATCGTTATGACATCATAAAGTGGCTAAAATCTGATCATCTCATTTTCAGACAGGTTTTTATATAAATGGATCAGGACAAAAAGTGTGCGAATATTTTTCCCGGAAACATGTTTATGTATACAATTCATGAAAAAGTGGATTTTGCATAATAGGTGACCTTTAAGGGTTGGAGCTATTATAACATATAATTGTGTATAAGTTATATACACATCTAATGTAGAGATTCTGCAATCATTTTATCCTAGCAGGTATAAAACCTATAGTCTATTAGTATAGTTATCAATGTAATCATTATTGAATGGATACATGCAATGCAACAGTATTCAACAGGTGTTCTCAGACTTCCTAGAAAAAAAGTATTCAAACAACACTGTGACGTCATTACATTACATTACATTAGATTACATTACATTGCATTTAGCTGACGCTTTTATCCAAAGCGACTTACAATAAGTACATTCGACCAGGAAGACACAACCTTGAAGAAAACAGAATCATATAAGTACATCAGGTTTCATAGAGCCAAACATTTCAAGTGCTACTCAACTGGCTTTAGGTAAGCCAGTCCTTTATTAGTATAAAAGTGCTTTGTTAATAGTTCTAACGCTCGAAGTGGAGTCGAAAGAGATGAGTTTTCAGTTTGCGCCGGAAGATGTGCAAGCTATCTGCCGTCCTGATGTCAATGGGGAGCTCATTCCACCATCTTGGAGCCACGACAGCAAACCCACGTGTTTTCGCCGATGGGAACTTGGGTCCCCCTCGCAGCGAGGGCGCAACGAGTCGTTTGGCTGATGCAGAGCGTAGTGCACGCGCTGGGGTGTACGGTTTAACCATGTCCTGGATGTAGGAAGGGCCAGATCCATTCGCAGCATGGTAAGCAAGTACCAGTGTCTTGAAGTGGATTCTAGCAGTTACCGGAAGCCAGTGAAGGGAGCGGGGGAGCGGAGTGGTGTGGGAGAATTTAGGAAGGTTGAAGACCAGACGAGCCGCTGCATTCTGGATGAGCTGCAGAGGTCGGATGGCACATGCAGGTAGACCAGCCAGGAGGGAGTTGCAGTAGTCTAGGCGTGAGATGACGAGAGCCTGGACCAGAACCTGAGTCGCTTTCTGAGTCAGCTGGGGACGTATCTTCCTGATGTTGTAAAGCGTGTATCTGCAGCAACGGGTTGTAGCAGCGATGTTTGCAGTGAAGGACAGGTTTTTATCTAGGGTCACACCCAGATTCCTTGCAGTCTGAGTCGGGGAAACAACTGAGGTGCCGATGTTGATTGTTAGGTCAAGAGTGGGACAATCTTTTCCCGGGAGGAAGAGCAGCTCAGTCTTGTCAAGGTTGAGCTTGAGGTGATGAGCAGACATCCACTGAGAGATGTCAGCTAGACAAGCAGAGATGCGTGTGACGACCTGGGTCTCTGAGCGGGGAAAGGACAGAATTAATTGGGTGTCGTCAGCGTAGCAGTGGTAAGAAAAACCATGCGGGCTAATGACTGATCCGAGCGAGTTTGTGTACAGGGAGAAGAGGAGGGGACCAAGAACAGAGCCCTGAGGGACCCCCGTAGTTAATTGACAAGGGTCGGACTCAGACCCTCTCCAAGTCACCCTGTAGGTACGGTCTTTCAGGTATGAGGTGAGGAGGGAAAGTGCAGAGCCTGAAACCCAAAGTTTTTGGAGAGTGCGAAGGAGGATCTGATGATTCACCGTGTCGAATGCAGCAGACAGGTCCAACAGGATGATGACAGAGGAGAGGGATGCAGTTTTAGTAGTGTGCAGTTCCTGTAACGTCATGATTTTGACATTATACTGCATTGATAATAATGAATCACAAACAAGTTTTACCACCTCTTATCAGTCTGGAAAGCTTTTTGTTGCTATACCAACTGTGATGACAGGCATGCTGGAGAGGATGTGGCTGCTTGGTAAAGTTTGTTGCCAGCTGCCATACCACAGACAACTTGAATTTCTTTCCTGAGACTGATAAACTTCAGTCAATTGTGTAAGGGATTATGTATATTTTTGGGTGACGCAGCTCTTTTTGCAATAAAGGTGTTCCCCAGTCCTTCTTTTTAATAGTGCAGTTGTGCAGGTTCCTGAAACAGATTGTTGACAGTAAGGGCCCTGCCCCTCTGAAGACACTTCTTATGCTCATTCCTGTAGAAAACTGTGTTTAACAAAACATCAAACCCTTCCCTCTCTTACTCTCATAATCACTCACTTTTCAGTCATCCATGTCGACCAGAAGAGGGGTTCTTTTACGGTAAGCCTGGGCCTCCTGGCTTGACAGGGGTAGTAAATTGATAGCAGAACTAGTGGAGCTGAGTCAACAACCAGAGAGGAGAGGGAGATTTTTCGGGGGGAGGTTGGGGGACCTACTGCTGCAACTCCACTGAGCTGCTGGGAAGCAGCAAGGAAATCCTGGCTGCTGTAATCTTTACTGGAAGATGTGTTTTCAACCTCTGTGCTGCTGCGTCAGAAAGAGAGAAGCTGCACTGGGTGTACCTCACTTCCTCGCAGCAAAAGTGAGAAATGGTGTGTGGAAAAAAGAGATAGAAAAGCCCCTGTTAATGTGAGAAGTAAAGAGTGAAATTATTATAGGCAGTGGCAAGAGAGAGTGTTAACAATGAATAGGTATGTGCTATTTAGGAAGGAAAAGGGTGGAGATAAGGAGGGAAAACATTAAGTGAGTCACTCCAGTCTGTGTACTCAAACAATGAAGTTTCTATCTATCTTTTCCTCCTTTCCTTTGTCGTACCACCTCCCTGTGCTGTGCATCTCCCCCTCCCTTCCTCCCCTCCACCTTCCAAAACTATTTCCCTCTGCTGATTCCCTATTTTTTTTTTCTTCCCCCCACCCTGTCCCAGCTATATTTTGTGCATTGCCTGCACAGACCGGTTTGCTCAGTTTTACAATAGGACCCAGGCTGGAAGGCTGGCAGACGCACAAAGGCTCTGCTTCTTTACAAGGGGCTGCAAAGAAACTGAAGGAGGGTATTGTTGGGACACAGCAAGACTCGGCATTACATCAGCCCAGATCCATGAAAAAGACAAATGTGTGCATGGGAAATGAGCATGCAGACGCACATATATTGTACAACAATGGTCACCTACATGTAGTCGTGCAAACTGTTTATATGCATTTGGACCTCTTTCTTTCTCTTTCCCTAACTGATCTTGCATGCATACATGTGTGCAACAGAAACAATGAGTGAATGAGGCCCTGGTTAAACTGGGTCAGCAATCTATTTATCTGGCTCTGCATTGTTTGGAGTTTGTCGCGTGCTCTCACTTCCTTACAAGAGTGGACATTTTCTCTTGATGATTGATTGGTTTCCAGCACCCTGCTTTCCCTCTGGAGAATCAAGCACACATTTTGAATGGTGTGCTGCCTTCATTTGAGGAAATATAATAAATATGTATTTGGCCTACAAGTGATTATCACTTTGTGTGTCTACTGAAAAATGATTGATGGGCACCTCAAGCTTACACTTTAATGTATGTCTAAATGCAACAGATGTTTAATCTTGTGCTTTTAGAGTTATTTGTTAGGAAAGAGACTTGCAGCTCAAAAAGGAGTTTGTGAATGTGAACATAGCACAACTGTGAGTACACATAGTTAAAACGCAGCATCAAATATTCACTGTTTGACAGAAAAAAGTAGTTACAGAGAACAGAAAAACACACTTTCCCCACAACTTGAGTCTGTTTGTGTGGTTATAATACACTCAAGTGTCCTAATAGAGCTGGGACAAATTTCCCTTCATAAAGCTAATGTAGGCAAATGTGTGGTTTTGTGGTTAAACCAAAGGGAGCCACTGTACTTGATAGCTTCCTAAAATTACCTATCTGCACTTCATAGTGTATGATATCACTGCTCTCCCCGAGGCAAGGATCAGTGATACACCCTTTGCTTTGAGGTTTGACAATAGGCACGCAGGAGTTATGTTCTAACACAACTCATGATTTTTTTTTCCTTCTTTGATGCACTCTTTCATTTTCTTTGACTTTATCCGATTTTTTTCAGGAGGAGGTCAGTGGGAGGGTCTTTAGAAAAACTCCCTCAATGAAAAATGTCTTTTCATGAGATGAAAAGGAAGAGGAAGAAGCTTTGGAGCCTGAGCCAAAGGGATAGCCAGGGGCGTTATACCTCCAAACGCTTGATTAAAGGGCAGTTGCACAGCTGCAAAAGCACCACCTCAGATACATGTGTGCAAGTACTCATTTTTCATCTACAATACACTTTTAATAAAACATCAAAGCTTTTAGTTATAATATTGTTTAGTGATACTCGATTAACTGTCTCAGTGTAAATGCTCTTGCAAAGCACCATCATCACCTCATCCAGTGAAAATCCTCCCCTTCAGTTTAGTCTCTGAATGAGGTATTATGTATAACCATGGCGACCACACGGCACTCTCTGCAGTTTGCATAGAAATGAGAAATAAGAATGAAAGAGAAGCAGGCAAGAGGACACACACAAACTCTATTTTCTCTCTGCCGAGTGCCAGAAAGCACAAACATTCCCACGTGATGATGAAGTTTGCTCCCTCCCTCTCGGGGCGGACAATAGCGCGCTGGCGCACCTCCACGCGCACACATTCACAGAGTGGAGCCTAAACTTCGGTCAGGACACAGGTCCGCTTTTAGACAACTTTCTACCTGAAACACGCTGTTTAGGGACTAGTGCTCAAAGGAATACAGTCTCTTTTCAGTTCTTGCGCACAATGGTGGAATCAACTAGTTATTTTTCTTCTAAGTGGAATTACAAGCGCGCTTGAAACTTTGCCTCACGTTTCTCCTCAGTGATTGTCAGACCCTTCTCGCTCCAAACATGCCGGAGCGAATAAGCATTTCGGACTTCGTGGTCCTCACAAACGAGGATATGTCTTCGCCGGGGAATTCAAGTTTCCAGTCCAAAATGAGCGACTGTCGAAACACAGTTTCAACCGTGGAGGAGGTAAGAGATGTGAAGGCAAGGTGGTGCAAGGAAACGTGCACCTTTTGTCTGTTGTTTACCTGTCCATAATGCCTGGCTGGCTGAAGGAGGCTACAGTCACCTGTAGGCTAGCTAGTTTACTTTTCTTATGTAACAACTTGAGGGGGTTTACAGCAATGTGAAGATGAGCCCTTATGTCGTCAAAACGTTTATTTGCAGGTGAGCACAGGTGAGCACAGAGACAAACTAAACATGAAGTCTTTGCCCCAGCCCGAGGTTTTGACAAAACAGTAATTTCAAGCTGTAAAAGCTAACCAATGCTAACAGGGTACTTTCACTGAAGGACAGGTGCAGTGTGTTTAATAAGCACAAACTGGTGTTGGGGAAAACTTTCTGACATGAATGTCTGTGGTATGCTGATTTGGGGGTGACTGGTGCTCTCCTTTTAACCTTTGAGACCATTGGACTAATATTCTGGTTCTGAACTGGAACATTTCACAGTTGTTTTTGCACACTACGGGTTGTCAAGTTGCCTGTGTTTTCTATGTGGTGCAGAAAAGTGAAGGTTACATGAGGTAATGTAGTTTACAGAGAGAGTATACTTGCCCCTCATATGTGTCAGACTGAGATTGGACACTTACAGACAACTCTCAAGACATGCCAGAAACAAATGTGGCCCTTTGACAGTGGTACTGTTCTTGTAAGTGTAAACAGACATTTGTCCATGGTTGCAAACATATCTGTGAAGGCCAGTCCTTGCATTTTTTCTGTTTGAACTTGTGCTTTGGCTCAAAGCCAATTTGCTTGTCTGTTAGTGTTTGTTTGAAATGTATTTTTCCAAACATTCCCGGCAAAGAAGGAAACAGGTTGGCAGCCATGAACTCTGCCATAAAACAAATAATCCAAGTGTACACACAAGTCGATCCTTCCGTGTCTGTCTTCCTTGTGACATAAACACTATGGTACACTGTTCTACTGTAACTCAAGATGTGTGTCTGTTTTCAGCTGAGCTCACATCAGTTTGAGTCACCATAGTTGGGCCATGTTGGGGAAGATCACATCGTTTTCAATGGTTGCATCCATGCATTGTATCCAGTTGATACATTTTCCAATAATAAGTCTTAGAAAGTTTGTGAAAGATGAAAGGTTTCCATTAAGACGTTTCTGGCTGGAAACTGACTTCTGAGCAGAGATGGAGACGGCAGCGTCCAGGGCTTATAAAGAGTTTTACACAGCTGTCTGATCTATTTATCTTGGGATAATATCCTTTTTATGGCAATGACACACTGGAAAATACATAGCTGGAATTGCTACTCTGGGGAGGGACATGTGGGAATCCTACACATGCTCATTTACAGACAGACAGACTCACACACACCCGAATGCGACAGTCCCTTGGCCTTTATAGATAGATCTATGCTTATAATGTTTAGTCTGCTTAGCAGGGACAAGCTTGATTAATGGCTAGGCAATGAGTGGGCATGTGTGTGGTTTACTGCGGCAGGCCGGCAGACAGAGTCACCATTTACCCCAACACACACTCGGCTGCTTGTTACTTATTACTCCTGATTAGAGGCGCTGATAAAAGGAGAACGAAGGGGATAAGGACTGGTTTCATTTTCTACAGCTGTAAGCTATAATTTGTTTGAGTTTTTTCATACAGATCTAAAGGTTTCTACTATGGATAACATGTTGAAATCATACACTGTGGATTTTCCTACAGCTATTTATGTCATGCTAGTTAATGCAGTAAATAAGGATCACATATCAGTCGCGCACACACCCTGACAGAAGGTGATCATAAGCTTGCATACGGGTGTAGGGAGACTCTGTAAAAGACACTGAAGTTTCTCTACATCAGTAGGGTGGACCTCATTACCCTCTCCAGAAGGGATGTGTGTCAGTGTGTCCGTCTCGGCTGAAGGGTGGGTTGTCTGTATGTTGGTTTGTCCTTGTGCCATCATTTATTTCACTAAATTCAACAAACACAACCTGTTTCCTTAACCTGCACCAGCTTGTTTCCACTGTTTATCCTCTGTCTGCCGACCAACTTACAAAATTGAGGAAACTGCAGCCACAGCATCAGCGAGCAACTCCCATCTCCAGTCGCCACAAAATCCCTTTCCCATTCTGCAGGGTTACCCAAACCCACGCCACCTTTTAATTAGCTAACTAACATTTAGGGAGTGGACTTGACCGTCGAGGACTGGGGCATGTAAGCAACACCATCTAACTAGGCAGAGCCTGTGTTAAACCTATATTATTGCCTCATTAAAGCTATTTCTAATGTAGGTGGAGCTGCATGTCTAGCCCAGTCAAACAAGTTGCCTGTGTGTTGGGGATAAACAGGAAGTAGTTTCCAACCCTTTTGGTTTGGGAGATTGATTGTCCAACTTCAATGACGCCAATTGACTCTGCTTTTTGCCCTGAATCATGTGGGAAAAGGTGAAAAAGTGTTGCAAAAAGGGAAATGAATTCCATGACATCAGTCAGGGTTGTACATGACAACACAAGACAGACGATTGTCTTGCTCGTAAGTCCTGACTCACCTGTTCACCTTAGTCACGCCGTGAGAAAAATAAGCATATTATCACACAAACGTATTCCTACTGTAAGCCTTGAGAACAGTAACACTAGTCAAACATCGTCATAATTGAGAAGTTTATACTGAATCTATGAACGATTGTAACCCATAGTCTAAACATTGGAAAGAGGGAGGCTTGAATGTTGTATGGTTCGACGATAAAAGGATATGTTGATAGGAGACGATTGAAGGATGAAGTTTTACTGTTTATACCTTCCATGAGCTATCCCTTTGCTATCTCTGAATGTATTACATTACATTGCATTTAGCTGACGCTTTTATCCAAAGCGACTTACAATAAGTGCATTCGACCAGGAGGACACAACCTTGAAGAAAACAGAATCATATAAGTACATCAGGTTTCATAGAGCCAAACATTTCAAGTGCTACTCAACTGGCTTTAGATAAGCCAGTCCTTTATTAGTATATAAGTGCTTTGTTAATAATTCTATCGCTCGAAGTGGAGTCGAAAGAGATGAGTTTTCAGTTTGCGCCGGAGGATGTGCAAGCTATCTGCTGTCCTGATGTCAATGGGGAGCTCATTCCACCATCCTGGAGCCAGGATAGCAAACCCACGTGTTTTTGCTTTATTATTAGGCAAATCATCAAGCAAGCCTACTGTATGGCAACATTTGATTTACAGGATGTTTTGTTATTGTTGCTTAAACTTATAGTTATTTAGTTGATAGTACTAGCCATTATATCCATTATATAAAATGTCCAACCCTGTCATTGTCTCACTTTTTCATTATTCTCGTTTTATGGCAGTCTTTGGAGATGGACCACACAACTCTACAGAGGATGAAGAAGATGATCAAGGCTATACACACTTCTGGACTCTGTAAGTATCTCTGGCTCACTAAATATAGTCTCATTCACATAATGCATTACTAGTTCAAGTAAGCCTCTCAACAAACCTACAGATGATATTTGGTCAGTTGGATCAGAAGCTGAAATTATTTCATCCACAGCTTCCAGAGGACTCCTAGTCCATATCAATGTTGGCTATAAGAGTTCACCTTTGTCCTTGAAATGAAATGTGTAGTTTGACAAAACTATTTCAATTGAATCCATATCTAATTGCATTTCTGTAGATTTTATCATCACATAGGCCATTTGATAGAGAAGAATGCTCCACCAAGAAAACAGTATGTGGACCTTGAGTTGGGATTGGTTTGTCAAACTACTATTCCCAGCACAACTTTTGACTGCTTATCATAAGGATGTTTGTCGCTACTCATGAGCAATTTCAACACGGCATGTCGTGTTTAGGCAAAGGTCACTCTCTGTTTTGGCAGGATGAGCCGTTCAGTGCATAGGGGAGCCTCAGCATAATTCATTGTACAAGCCTTGAGATGACATCATGAGGCTCATGTGGGCAGCGGTGTTTATGAGTGAGGCCCCTTGTTATGGGACCAGAGAGCGTGGGATGTGGGGTGATTGTGTTTATATCCATACAGAGTGTATGGTTTTGTGGTGTATGTGTGTGTGGTTTCGGCAACAACGGGGTGCAATACAGTGACCTCACGGATCAACTGGGTCATTAAGTGAATGTTTTGTCAGATTGTATGCGTCACTACAGAACATTCAAATAACTTTAGATCCATTGCAAGTCAAAATGCACAAGATGTGAGTGTTCACCTCAAAATGCACAGGAGAGGATTAGCTCAACATATCCTCAAGTTGTTTTTGTTGCACTCTCTTACAAGTCTGCTTCCCATTTTGAGGTTTCAACTCATAGTTTTTAGTAAATGTGAGTCAGAGCGCTGCCCAGAATTAGGCAACCAGAAAGCAGCAACACTGTGGCTGCAGAGAAGTTATCCATGTTTACTCCATGTGTATTCACTTTTTATTTCTAATTAGAATCATATGGGTTAGTTCCAGTAATATGACCATGGAAGCCCCCCCCCCCTTCCCCTCCCCTTCATTATGTTGTTGAACCCCTTAATCAGTCCTGATGTTAATCGAAGGTCTGACTCACCACGCATTCAGACCCAGTCGTACGCCCACTCCTCCCCCTCACTGCGCCGATGGTCCGTTTCTCTGTCCCACATGCAAAAACACACACACACACACACACACACACACACACACACACACACACACACACACACACACACACACACACACACATCTCTTCTTTCCATCTCTGTTCCCATAAATCGCTAAGTACCACTTTTCTGCCAAGATGCTGTGGCCTACGAGTCCGTGTGTGTTCTGGCAGAGGAGTGAAAGAGTAGAGTTGCCCTGTTGGTATTTGGTAGTTAAAGGTCAGCTGTGAAATCATCCTCTCATCTCCTCTGTGACTCAGCAGTTTGTTGTTTGATAGATGCATGCATGTTAGTTGTTGTTATACTTTTTGAATGCTGCCATAATGGCTCTGTTCTCCTGCTCCCCGTTGATTTTGTGTTTTCCATCTTTCACTCTGTGTGCTTACTTTCCTTAAATACACAGATTTTCTGTTGCACAACATGTTTGACTTTCCTTTTCAGCCTGTTAGTAAAACTGTCTGTCTGTCTTCCAGCTACAGCCAGTTTACCATTTTATATTTGTCTTGGGGTGGAAACTGGAGTAAAAGAGACAACTTTCCTTACTTCTGCTTATTTCTACTTATTCTGTTTAGTCTGCTTGCAACACTTCTGCAGATGTCTAGGCCATATGCTCTCCATACCTTTTGTTATTTTTAATCCACAGCTATAAAGAAATCTGATTTTGGGGTTTCCTAAAGTCAACCGGAATGTTACTATATGACAGTAAACAGACTTTGGTTGTATTTTGATTAAATATGATTATTTCCATGTGGCTTGGAATCGTGACGTCTGTTTATTTGATGTCCTTGTCTAAGCCTAACATTAAAATAGCTGTAGGGTAAAACCTCTTTTAGTGAAATGTAAACCTTTGTGGTGCCGGCTAGAGCTCAGATTATTTTCCACATCAGCCTTTTCCTACATAAATAAAACAGACCTTACTAAGGTCATGACCCTGGGTAAAGTGACCTATAAGCCCTCATGTTAGCTTGTCTCCAGCTCCAGGATGGGTGGAAACCAGGACTAATTTATCCCACATGTCAGGGTAAAATACTCTCACTGCAACAGAGCAAGTCAATCTGCCATCATGTTAAGATTATCCCCCACATGCAACTCAAGTCTAAGTAACCTTTAACTTTCTATGTCAATACTTATTTTATGTGAATACGTGTTGTTTTGCAGCGCATGTGGAGAACAAGGAGCAGTATGTTGAGGTGCTGGAGAATCTGGGGAATAGCCACCTGACCCAGGACAACAACGAAGTCTCCACAGGCTTCCTCAACCTGGCTGTGTTCACCAGAGAGGTCACAGCCCTCTTCAAAAATCTGGTAAGGAAAGAGGAGAGAAGTGTGGAGGAAAAGGGGAAGTGAAAATAGAGGCTTCCTCAAATTAGCTGTCTTTACTAGAGATTTCAAACCACACACTAAACCTTAGAATACTGAGGGAACAAGGAAGGATTTAGTTTATTTAAAACAACACCAGGTGACAGAAACCCCATATCTCTCCCCCTGATGTTTGAAGTGTTTGTTCACTATGGCAAAGTCAAAAGTGTTTTCAACAGCTGCATGCTAGCACCTCTTGACTCCAAAAGCTGGGGCCGTCTGAAACCCTCCCACTGATAGTTTCTATGGCGATGATAATTTATCCCAGACCTCCATGTGAGTCAACACACACCGTCGCACACGCTCCCTCCGATGTGTCAATCAAGGCCTCACAGGGGAGACTGGGGCTGAGGTGGGAAAGTCAAAGAAATTACTTCCTTTGTCTTTTTCAATCTACTTTGCCTTGAACTCAATGTTAACGTCATGAGGTTAATAAAAGATGTTTAAAGGAGAGTTTAAGACTGTACTTACACGTAGGCATTTTTCTTTTTTTAAGCAGCTTTATTTATAACACATACAGTACAGTGACAATGAGGGACATTTTAAGTAAGGATTCCTATCTTAAACAGAACCACAACTCCAAAGAAGCATGTTTTTAAATGAATGCATAGCTTACAATAAAACAGTCACGTCAGTTGTTAAGTCCCTTTAAATGTTGCTGACCCGTACAATTGAGGGACAGCATTACCTCCTTTTTGTTGGCGTTTCCTGTACTAAATTAGATAAGAAAGAAGCATTGAAGCTCATTTCCTTAGCTCTTAGAGAATTTTAACAGCTCTTATCATGGCTTCCGCTTAGTTAGGAACCTTCCTTAAGAAAAAAAGACCTGCCTGGGTTTTACAGATGTTAAGAGGAAATGGGGTCCAGAAGACTCACAGGAGGGGGATTTAAAGAGCGGAGAGTGTCCCTTTAATGCCGTGTCTGATAGCATACTTGTCCCAATGTTTAAACAGCATTGAGCTGTGTCATCCGCACATGTGTTGTTGACACTTTGAGAGTGGGTTATTCCACCGTGTCAGTACTCGATGTATGATCTACTAGTTACCTCAGCTTTTGGATGTCAACCAACACAATCTGACCAGTTTCCCGGCCTCTGTGTCAATATATGAAGGTCAGCTCTGCAGTCAGCTCACGGAAGTGGTTGGACATTATTTATGTTAAGATCAAATCCACAAGGATCCAGGGAAAGGCTGCAGTTACTACAGACTTGTACATCATGTATGTATTCATACTGCATGTCTGAGTATAAAGATGTGAAGTATTTCCAAGGGGCTTTGTGGTAATTGAGTTTTACTGTAAGCAAAACCTATTAGCGGTATGTTTTAGATGTTCTTTGATTCATTCTCCAACTCTGTTTCCCAATAGACTTGGTTCACTTCAAAAACGGTAATCAAATAAATTGTGTCATGCTTTGGATGAAAACCATTTTACTGGTGTAGATTATTATCCAGTCTTTTGTTTTGATGAATCACTAGTTTAAAGTGACTGAATCACCATGTTTTTGAGCTTTCCTTACTTATTCCCAGAAATGGGGGTCCATAGGGAGATAAGAGTGTGTAGAAGATGTGTGCATTGTGAGTGTTTATCTCATACTGCATAAGATAAGGGACACCTGGGATATTGTGTGGATTGCTTTTTTTTTTTAACTCCTTTGATGATTTTCTTTTAACATGTTCAGGTACAAAACCTCAACAACATCATGGCATTTCCTTTGGAAAATGTGCTGAAGTCAGAACTCCGGGACAGCAGACTAGTGAGTCTACATTTAATTACAAATTCATTCGATAAAAAAACTGCTGGCTAAACATTTTACAGTTCTGTTTAATTGTGTACTTCGATAGCAAATAGCCAGTCTGTTGTGAGGCTGTCAGGGAGACATATCCTGAGTTACATTAGAGGAGATAACATTCGATCATAGAATTTCAGTAAAATAACTATATATTGTCTGGTTTTCAAAGAGCGAAGAGTCATATCGAGGTTTGTTCTTGCTCTCCAGTGATTAGAGGACCAAGCTTTACAAGAGGAGCCATGTTGAATTCATTAGTATGTTTGGCATGTTGCAGTTCAGGAATACAGTAGATGTTGACTTTACTCTCCAAGATAATATCACAATGTTATCAGTTTAAGGATGGATTTCCTCTTCAAGCAGGTCTGTCTGTGTCGCAGACGCAGCTGAGCCTAGTAAGATATTGGATAAAATGAGGCTGTTTATGCAGATTATGAGTAAGACTGAGCTATGTTTCAATACTGCACCGATCCGTCTCGCTCAGTATTTTTCCTTTAGATTTGCCATGCCGACAGACTAGTGAGTAATAACACGCTAATGCTCCTGTGAGCTTCTGTCACTGCCCTGTTTTTGAAACAGCTGATTCGACAGCTGAACATTGCTTCACTATAACTGTGAGGAAGGCAACGCGCTACTGAAATCCTGTTCAGCCAGTTAGCAGATTAGTTAGCATAATGTGAGTAATCACGTCTCTGTCTGGCTACGCAGATGATAAACAGTGTGGCAATATACTGCTTTACCTAAATGTATTGAACCACACAATTGAAACTTCTCTTCTCTTTTCTGCAGGAGCTCAAGAAACAGATGGAGAAGAGTTGGAAGGAGTATGACATAAAAATGTAATTAACCATACGTCTAATTTGTTACCTAACACTCATATATCTGCTTATTATGTGATTAGTGTCCAATAACTCACCTTTACGCCTGAGAGGGATGTTATTGCCTAAGGAGAATCACTTTGCAGTTTCACAGTTCTTGCTGTTTTTTTTTTTTATCAGAGGTTAATAGGATAATAGTTCATTCCCTATTGCCTTTCTCCATTACATTTCGGAGAGAAAAACTGAGGCATTGCACTTTGCAGCCATCATTTGGGCAATTGTTTCAAGTGTTTCATAATGTTGTAAGGAAAGTTCACCCCCCATCCCCCCTTCCTTATTGTCTCTCATTAATCTTCCTCTCACTGCTGTCTCTATGAGTAAGAAGGAAATAAAACACTTAAAATGCTCCAAAAGTTCATCATGACAGACAGAAAGTTTGAAAGATGAAAGATTTGTGAAATTACTTGGGATACGATTTTATTTCATTTGCTCTTTTCCTTATGCTTTCCCCACCCATCAGAGGGAAGCTGGAGAAGGAGAAGACGCGGCAGCTGGGTCTGATCAGGACAGAGGGATCAGACGGAGGGGAGGACATGGAGAGGGAGAGAAGAGCCTTTCAGCTGCAAATGTGTGAGGTGAGGGATTAGTGCCAGTCAAAATACCCAGGCACCTTTCACAAACCTGAAATGGTGATTTAGTTCACATGGGTGGTCTGCTTGTGGATTTCATATTTCATCCATGGTCGACTGGATGGCCTGTGTCAATCCCTTTTGTGTCTCTCCAGCAATTCCTATGATGGAAAAAAGATGGCTTGGAAAGTCATGCATGACTTAATTGGTTTCGTCTTGCAGTTGCAGTAGAGCTTGGTCATACGCAGTAGAAAGTGCAGTTCAAAGGCAGATGGAAATGCGTCATAACTCTAACCTGAAGCCAAATTGGAGGCAAATTCTTGTGAAATGCACTGGCAGTGCTGTTTTATACAGGTGGTGTAGTCTAAGTGCGTTAACATACATGTAGCTGGAGAAACCCCTGAGAAAAGAATTATAATCCTGACCAAGACCAGCTGTTGAAGCAAAGAGGAGAGGCAGTGAAAAATTGTATTTCCACTTGTTGCAAACCGCTCCACCCCTTTGTCCCTCCGTCTCCTTCACCCTACACCACACACACACACACACACACACACACACACACACACACACACACACACACACACACACACACACACACACACACACACACACACACACACACACACACACACACACACACACACACACACACACACACACACACACACACACACACACACACACACACACACACACACCACACACACACACACACACACACACACACACACAAGCTCAAACAAATATACACAGGACAGAAACACTTCACTGACACTGCCTCGGCTTCAGCTACAAAGAGCCAGATGGATACAGGCTTGGGTTTTATGGAGCGAAGACACTGTAGTTATTCCTTCCACACAAAAACTGTGCAGGGTAGAAATAATTCACAGTCAAGCTTGCACAACGTGTCCGTGTTGTTCATATATCTTAATACTTTTTCCTAGTTTCGGTCGAGTGTTGAAATAAGGCGATGACCTTTGGAAGAATATGGAGCAGTGTACTCGAAAGGAAGAAGCCACACATAACAAACATGCTCAAAACATCATATTAAGGATGGGTAGTGCAGGATGAGCCTTAAATTATAGGGACTGAACATTTTTGGATTTATTTGATGCAACATTTTCGTATTCAGGCTTCATGTGTTAATATATCCATCTGGCTTTTCCATGGAGAGCTGCCATTTCTGCAGCTATATTTAACAGTCTGTGTTTATGCCTCTAGTATCTTTTGAAGATCCAGGAGCTCAAGGTGCGTCAGGGCCCTGATCTTCTCCAGAGCCTCATCAAGTATTTCCAGGCGCAGCTCAGGTCAGTCCCAGCCAACATTCATTTTAGATGTAAAATAAGAACCAGAAATATATATTTTTCCTTTCCCTGGCCTTAAAACATGGACCTTAGGGTTTCATTGAAAGATTTTACATAATAGTTGAGGTTCTTTGGTTTTACATTCCATCTACAAGCTATTATTATTGCTATTAACCATTTACCCGTTTTAATAATACAGGGGTTTTATGTGGGAACAGAGTTGCTTATCCAGCTTAGGCATGGGATGTTTTGGTTGGTGTGAACTATGATGTTTGGACTGAAGTACCACCATGACTCAGCAGTTTTTCTTCTTCTGTTCTCAGTTTCTTTCAGGATGGGCTAAAAGCTGCAGAGAACCTTACCCCCTTTATCGAGAAGCTCGCTGCTTCTGTTCACACGGTAAATACACAGAAGCTGCTGTTTGATGTGTCCGTCCAGCGGCTTTATTTTTTTCAGTGTTTAAAGTTATGCATATTAGCCATCTAATGTCTGCAAGTTTTGTTATTCAGCTTTGTTGTGATTTCAGAAGAAGATATGTGTTCAAAGGTCCTGACTGACTCAAACTGTGTTGCAAAAAACACATTCATATACCTAATGATGTTATCATATCCTAAATCCTCTTATACAAACAGACTCATTTCTTCATCGTTTGTCAGCCGTCTTTCCGTCACAAGATGTAAAACCTGTGTGAAAGAAAGTGAAACTATCTTACACTAAATCATTTTGTATTTTAGAACCTCCTGTAGCACTTTTTCTCCTGCTCTCCAAACTATTTTACAACAGCCAAAACCTCAGTCACTCCCCCCTCCTTTGAAACGTCCCCCCCCCCAAGCTTAGCCCAGAGGCAGAAACTCTTATTGCCGTAATTTCCCAGAAAACGCTTCCCCCCCCCCCCCCCCATTTGAAAAAATAAAAGTGAAAGCATCCCTTATTTTCATTCCTTCCCTTGTGCACACCTATTTCTCCAACCACTCCGACGGGTTTCCAGTCCGTCCGCTGGATCGAGCCCTGGAAACAGACAGTTAGCTGTAATAGAAGGAACGTTAGAGGTTTTTCTGGTTCTGCATAGGCAGAACAGAGACCCGCTCAGACATGCCAGACCTTAGCCTCAAGAAGGAAATATAACAGAATCTGTGTTATGGCTCCTTGGAAAAATGCTAAAATATTTCAGTTAAACAGAATTTGGTTGCACGCATGAATGGTCACTGTGCGGTTGCTTTCATTCAGAATGTGCCTCCTAGGACGACACACCCCAGTACTGAGCTCTGTTCTGCATTATTTAGGTCATTTCACAAAAGTGATGTATTGTCTTTCCACACCCTATTCTTGAAAAAAAACGTGTGTTTGATCAGATGAACCTGGGAGATCATGTGGTTATTCCAACTAATTACATTTTTATTGCTGTATTAAATATACTTACTTTTTTGGTGGGTGTTTTAGGTGCGTCTGGATCAGGACGAGGAGGTGAAACAACTCACTCAGTTGAGGGATTCTCTAAGATTACTTCTGCAAGTGGAGGGGAAAGAGGTATGCCTATTCATAATGCATCATTGTTATACTCATTACACATTACGTACCTTGACTCTGTTGGTATGTAAACAAAATGTGTTTTCAAAAGAGCCAAGCAGCAGACGGCTTTAATTACCAGTTGATGCTGTCGGATTACTTTCTTGCCACAAATGTTTTGAATTTTCCAAGCTGGCTTAGAGCCTTTGGAGTGAAGTCCTTAATCTCTGTTTGTATCCCAGGAGTACCTGAACAGGAAGAACTCTGGCAACGGGTATAGCATCCACCAACCACAGGGCAACAAGAAATATGGGACGGAGAAATCTGGCTTCCTGCTGAAGAAGAGTGACGGGTGGGTAAAGACATCAGTTACAGTGTCCAAATGTCAGGTCATGAGCAGCTATAAAACACGTATTAGGAATTAAAAACACACAAATACAAAAAAGTGATATAAATAATCATGTAGTTTAATATGTCTCATAACTTAGCAAAAGTTATTTGTTTAGTTTTTTAAACAAATTATAAAGTTTTCAAAGTAACTGCTGTCAAGCGGAGTAGCGATCAGAGCTGAAAGAAGAGTAAGCAAGTAAGCCATGGAGAAGGAGAGAAGGGGGAGTTCAAACTTTGTCTCCCTCGTCTGTTCCTCATTACTGTGAGATGAAGATCCAACCAGGGGCCCCTCCTGTGGAACTTTTTGAACGGATCCAGCTTTTGCGTCATGCACACATGACCCGTCGACGCATATATACACACACGGAGCGCTAGATTACAGCATGATAAGGATGTGGTTCAGTCGGATGAATGGGAGACGGGGGAGAGCCAGTTTTCCTCAGGCCACTGACAGAAAACAGAACACGTTCTCAGCCATTTTAACTGATTGAATCAAGATAATGAAAACAAGAGGGAAGCACCGGAAGAGTAGTGAGCGGGGCAAGAAGTGTGTAGATCACCATTAAACAATTGATGGGGTACATGTTAAGGCTGTTATCTCTTAATGCACACCACAGATGGTTTCTGCGCAGTGCATTAGGAGATAAAAGTGTTACCATGTGCCAGGTGGATGAGGTCATGACAATAGTTTATGTATAAAATGTAATTTTTGTTTTCTCATTTCTTTTTCTCTGCAGTATCAGGAAGGTTTGGCAGAAGAGAAAGTGTGGAGTGAAGTTTGGCTGCCTGACGATTTCCCACAGCACGGTGAGGACACATGAACGTCAGATTCAGATCAGAGTGTCATCTGAAATCTGTCCAACTTCTCCGATACATGCTGACATTAGCATCTGTGTCTTGTATTTAGATCAACCGCCCGCCAGCCAAGTTGAACCTGCTGACCTGTCAGGTGCGACCAAACCCAGAGGACAGGAGGACCTTTGACCTGGTCACTCGTAGGTTCATTCCTTAACGTTTGACCCTTAACATGTCAGTCAAGCTGTGTGAAAGCGTCTGTTTGGCCCCGACATTAATAGAAATTAGGATCAGACACATTTATTTGGGATGAATATGTGAATAAACTGTTGTGACGTGACAAGGGGGTGATTGTGTGCCTGTCTCCCCGGACGCTAACAGCTGCCCCTAATACCAGGATGGTTTAAATGCAGATTCTACATTTCACAGTGCTGTGTTGTGTGTATGTGTGAAGATTAAAGAAATCTTCCAGCCTTCAATTTGTTTTATGCCATTTCTAGTCATAAACCTCTAAACACCATTTCTTCTTCTCAATAGATAATAGGACATACCATTTCCAGACAGAGGACGAGCAAGAATGTATGATGTAAGTGTTGAAACTACTGTAGGCTACTCACTTTATTAGCTTCTTCGCCTTTTGTATTTTCTCTTTGTGTAAGCAGGTTGTTACATATCATGCACATCTACTTTAGATCAGGTCTGCATGGTCAAATAGCAGTCAGAAAGAAGAGAAGGGACCTAATGATACAAGATAAAGATTGTTTTAGTGTCTGGTGAAGAGCAGCAAAGAGCTGACAACCCCAAAAAAGGAGAGAAACTAAAGTGATGCAGATAGAAAAATGTGTCCTCTCGGAGCCCCTTGGCCCAGCTGCGTTTGGGTGGGACTTCACTTTCCAGCCACAGACTGCGAGCAAGGGAACTTTGTGTTTTGTGATGTGGGGTTTTCTGTCCCTTACCCTCCCCTTGTGTGTGGGCCTCCAGGCAGGTCCTCTGGTGTGCTGTGTGAGTTTAGAGATGGGTTGAAGGGAAAAGTACTGGAGGTTCGGAAATCAAAGCCACAAGGTCCGGCTCAGTATTGCCTGGGTGGTATTTATGAAATGGAGAAAGTAAGCATGATGATGATTTATTTTCACTAGACAAGTGAGCAAATACAAATGCAAAACACATGCAGGACGTTGTTTGATCTTTGGAGGAAAGGACTGAAATGATCAATCTTTTGTTTAGCTGTGGTGCCACAAACTCTGTGACTTTTGCTCCTATTAAGCCATGACACCATGAAGGACTTGGGAGTTTTCATTTAGGCTCTTTTATGAACTTTTTTCTGTATGTCTGCTCCTCTGCTTTAGTTGGGTGTCAGTGTTGCAGAACAGTAAGGAGGAGGCCCTGAACACAGCGTTGGTAGGAGACCAGCTCCACGTCCAGGACAGCGGTCTCCAGGAACTATCCAGATCCATCATCGCCGAGCTGCGACACATGCCTGGCAACGAGGCCTGCGCTGACTGTGGAGCACATGGTCGGCCACTCGTTGATTTAATGATTTGTGCAGAATGAATGAAACACTGATAATGTTTTACAACCGGTTTAATTTATTTTGTATGAGCTTGACAATATTCAGAAAGAACATTTATCAATTCAAGCTGTGTTTGTGGAGCGGTGATTAGGTTTCTAACTGATTTATTCTGCTATGTGTATGTCTCAGATCCAACATGGCTGTCGACCAATTTGGGCATCCTGACCTGTATCGAGTGCTCAGGCATCCACAGAGAGCTGGGAGTCCATTACTCTAGGATCCAGTCTCTCACTCTGGACCTGCTGAGCACCTCTGAGCTTCTTGTACGAAATCCACACATGGAAACACACGATTCCCACAATAACAGACACAGTCCACATGAATTTTGTCAGGCTTTCCTAATTACGGACATTATCTAACAATCTGCCTTTCATTTAATGTCACATCTTTGTGGCTGCTTTGTGTGTCTCTTCAGTTGGCCGTCAGTATTGGCAACACCAGATTCAACGATATCATGGAGGCGGGCCTTCCAAATGACTCCGTCAAACCGTTGCCACAAAGTGACATGTGAGTCCCTGTTTTCTTTCAAACTAACAATATGAGTGTTCAAAAGGAGTACACAAGAATTTGGCGATTGACGTTTTTTTTTACACAAAATAAACAACTTTAATAATAGAAACATTTAAAAAAACGTATTCTGTATGCACCATTTAAACCAATGCAAATTCCTCCCATATGTTAACCTACTTGGTAATCAAACCGATTCTGATTCTTATTCTGATTCTGATTGACCAGGAATGCCAGAAAGGAGTACATTGTGGCGAAGTACGCTGAGCGCCGGTATGTCCTGTGCAGAGAAGAGTCCGACCCCGGCCGGCTGTACGACGCTGTGAGGAGCCGAGACCTCACCTCTCTTCTCCAGCTCTACGCTGAGGGAGGGGACCTCTCCAAACCCCTCACACTGTCTGACGGACAGGTGAGGATCATTTACAGCCACACGTCGATTCCCACACTAGCGTTTTTCATGTCCTGAAGGGGTCGAAATGGGCGTGATAAATTCACATCATCTTCTGACAAACTCCCACAGATGTCATGCATTTAGGATGAATGACAGCTGCATCCCGACAAGGCACCCCACCCCACGTGTTACATAGCTACACATACATTTTGCAATGTTTTCAAAAAGTCACTAACATGTTGCTTTAGCCTATAGCTTAAAATAGACTTAAATCCTCTCAAACCCTCTTAAATGGGTGTGTGGGGATAGTTGCAGTATGTGAAGTATGTGTTAATTGTCCAGTTGTGTGCATGGTTCACGTGGGTGGATAAATCCGAGGCCCTCCCCTCTCTTTTTAGTCTCTAATTCAATCTTTCCTCCCCTTTCCTCTTAGCATCCATTCATCTTGTTTTCCCGCCTCGACTGTCTTTGCTCGACACCTCGTCTTCTTGTCTTAAATCATATTCTACCCTGCCTGTCATACACTTCCTGCTCACCATAAGGAGTCAGTGTAACACTGCTGACTAACTGTGTGTGTTTGTTTGTGTTGGACGGCCCTCGTTTATTATTTCAGCTTTTAGGTCATAGCTCACGTCTCTTGAGAACAAGTGAGACCAGCTCATTGAATTACGCAGGCACTTCCATGTCTTTCTTCTGCCCCTCCTTTCGCACTTCACATAAACAGATAATGCTTAAAGCTGTAGGCACGCTTTTACTTTTCAAGCACACAGACACAAATTAATTGTTTCAGCTTCAACCTCTGACATTAGCTTCTCTGGTATGCATAACTAAAGCCTTGATTGTCAAAAACAAAAAGCAGCCACTTGAGGCCATGACTGACAGTGAACCTGGCGAAACAGTTTTGATAGATTTAACCTCTTTCAAGGGTCACTCATTTGGCCTCCTATGTGCTCTTTTCTTCCTGTTTAAGGGGATCAAAGAGACAGCTCTCCATCTTGCTGTGCGTCTGGAGGAAAGGAGCTCTCTGGGGCTGGTGGACTTCCTCTGCCAGAACAGGTCAGACACTGACAGTATCCTATCTACTTTGCATTAAGTGGATTAAGCTCTTCATCAGTATTGTTTGACAGTTGGCCATTTCTCAATACTGTATGTTCACTCTACAGCAACTGTCTGGAGAAGAGAACAGCAGAAGGAAACACGGCTCTTCACTACAGCGTTCTGCATCACAAGCCGGAGTCTCTCAAGTTACTGCTCAAAGCAAAGGCAGCGCTACAAACAGGTAACCTTAACTCTGGTTACTCTGTTTATCTTTCACCCAGTCAAATCAATAAAAACGTAAACAATGTATTTATTTTTAAACCTCCCATAGTGAACACTGCCGGAGAGACGGCCCTTGATTTAGCACGGAGGCTGCAGCACGGGCAGTGTGTGGAGCTGGTGAGAACCTACTTTCTTTTTTTTTATACAGTTTTATATTCCAAGAACGCACACAGTCGGAAGGTGCACTCAACTGAGGAATCAAGTTGCAACATTAAAATGCCTACCAGAAAGCCAACTCCAGAAACAAAACAAGACTATTTCAACAGCTGGAAATACTACCTTGAAATAACTCCCCATGCAGCACAGCTCTGCTAAGGACTCACTCCCAGGATAGGGAATCTCATCCTCATCAGGTCCCAGTGTGTATCATTTATAAACTGGTTTTATTTTCTTACCGGCCATCTGCCCTGCTGAATCAGACCTGCGTTGTAATATCCTGTTTGATTATACACAACCTTCGTATACAGCCTTGTTATGGTTAGGGTTATGGGTTGACACGTAAGCAGCTTTAAAATTCCCCCGGTTTACTCATTCGCTAAATTAATAAAAAAATTATGAGATTTTCTTTCTTTTTATATATCTGGAAGCTATAGTTTGCTCTGGATTCAAGAGACCTTTTTTTGTCATTTCATTAAAAACCGGTTTGCTCTTTCGAAATTGTTGTTGATTTTTTTAAACATCTGCTTAACCCAAGGTCACACTGATGATGGTCAGGAGGGAGTTTTCTGTTGATAGATGTTCCCAATATTGCTTAAGGATGTGTGCAACACTGTATGACATGTTTATAATCCTGTGCTTTAAGTCTTCTTCCTTTGTGTTGCTCTCCAAATATCCCACTGCTAATATAGAATTATGAAATACCCCTACATCTGTGTTTGTGTGTGTTTTAGTTGGAGCTGGCACAGAGTGGGAAATTCAACTCTCAGATCCACGTGGAGTTCATGTGGGAGACGCAGTCCCAGGAGTTTTATGACAGCGAGGATGACCTGGATGACAGGGTATAAAACACACACACACACACACACACACACACACACACACACACACACACACACACACACACACACACACACACACACACACACACACACACACACACACACACACACACACACACACACACACATTACTGACTCTGTCTCTCTGCCAAAAAAGCCTTTTTTCGGACCTTTTCCATAGAAATATCCTCCACTAGCAAGGAAAGGCTATATACACATTTCCTTTTTTTACAGTTGAGTGGAAACTAAAAATGAACCTTCTACTTTTTTCCAGGTGAGCCCATTACCCAAAAACCGCTCCCCTGCGCCCTCAACTGGAGGCAGTGGATCTGCTTTTGCCCGCTGGAGTGTGAACGGTGCCAACGGTAACGCTGGGATTAGGCCCTGTCAGACATATGAGAATCTAGACTTCTTATACAAAAGTCCTCCAGCCAACAGCGCCCCCTCTGCACGACCAGCGCCCCCACTGCCTGTTAAATCCATTCAGAGAGGTGAGCTACTGCTGTGGTGTAAATGTTGCTTATCTGCTTTAAAAACAACATCCAAACCGTTCCTGGTTTTGATTTATTAAATTATAGAGTTAAATAAGGTTGCATTCACTTACATTACATTTACGATACGATTTAAGCAGGTGCAAATACTGCCAAAATAAATAATGGTTTGTTCAACCTGTTTCTATGATTGCATCAGTGCCTGCTTACATGAAAGATGATGCCAGCTCAAATAACACATACAGAGTTTATTAAAGGTCATTTTTGTTCGTATTGATCTTATTTTACATTAACAATAATAATAATATTTATTTTACATTGTTCTTCCACTCCACAGGTCGCTCTGACCCCCAGATTTCGGTCACAACACAGGAAGGTAACCCCCTTCCACGACGGTGCTCTAACCCGCCCTCCAAATCCTCCAGTCCTCAGGCACAGGCTAGACACAGTCCTCCTTCTCCGAAAACAGAGAACCAGGGCCAGGGGGCGAGGGCACCCAGGCCTCACAACGGACAGGCAGTGGTGCTCAGGGGGGGCCCACCTGGTGCTGGTGCTCAAGTCAGCATCACACCTACATCCTCGCAGGGTCGCATAGGGCCTGTCAGGTGAGAAAGCACTGCTATGATTGGTCAACAGATTATGTTTAAAAGGGTCTCTGAAAAATACGATTCAAGTTATCTTTTATACCTCAAAGATGAAAACAATGATACAGCTGTGCCTATTTTGGACTGTTGGAAACAACTCTATATGACAGAGGCCTTGTTTGATTTGACATATGCTATGACTCCTCCCCCTCCAGTTCAGAGAAGACCACATCGTACCGTCGGATCAGCAGTGGAGCGGGCAGCCAGGGGAAGTGTAGTGTGATGTCTCCCAGCTGTGTGGGCAGCACAGAGGAGCTGTACTGCAGCTTAGTGGGGAGTAACTCCAGCCTCACCCCAGCTCCTGCTCCACAGGCCTCACCCACCTTGACCTGTGTCCCCCGATCCCGCAGTAACGCTATGGTACAGTCACACAGGAACATCTTTCGATTGCCTTTAGAAGTCCTCCATATTGCAACCTTTTTCTGTGGAGAATCAGAAAAGGCCTGTAACATTTCACAGTTAATATAAATGTACTATTAGCACACTAGAAACTATCTGACATGTCTCCTACAGGTTTCTGGCAGCAGGCCACCTCAGAAGCGTGTCAAGGCTCTCGTGGACTGCAGGGCCGTCAGCTCGGAGCAACTCGCCTTTTTCAAAGATGAGATCATTGTGGTCACAGCCACTAATGACCCCCACTGGTGGGTAAGTGTAACTACAACTTTTGGATTTCATTTTCTCCTCTGGGCAGCAGTGTGAAGGATTCAACAGGAAGTTAAATATATAAGATGGACTTTTCACATGGGCTCACTTCGTAAATATGACTTGACTCGGTTTTTATTATCAGAATCAAATCGGCACCACTTGCATTGTGCATGTCTTGACACATATTGTATGTACAGAAAAACCTCCCCTACTTATTTAAGTTATTATAAATAAGTATTTTTTATATGTATTGTATATTTAGCTTCTAATTTCCTGCTGGGATTAATTAAGTAACCTATTTCTGTCCTAACAGGTTGGCCACATAGAGGGGGACCCATCCAGGGCAGGGACCTTTCCTGTCAACTATGTACACAAACTAACAGACTGAAGGGACGTGGAAGTGTGAGAGAACTGTATGGAAACATGACGGAGGAACTGAACCAGCATGGGATGCTTACTGGGAACTTAACATCATCACACAGTGGATGGAATCTACAGGAGAGGACGCTTTTATTTTCCTGGATTTAACTCAAACTAGAGGTTTTGACTAAACTGAGAATATTTCCACATGCAGATACACTAGCCAAGAGATACCCGAGGATATAAATGGCTCTGTTTTAGGGATTTCTTTTTAACATTTACTCATTCTGGAAACCAATAAGGGAACTAAGGGCTTCAGAGCCCTATGACACTTATTCCAAGGTCAATATTATCCCACTTTTGGTCTGTCCTTGCCTTTTTAAATTGCAGAAAAACCATTAACAGGTACAAATTCATATTTGGCTTGGGTAGAAACTGCCTTTAAATGTCCGTTTTAAATCGTTTTCAAACAATGTAATGCAGATGTTTAAGCTGTCTATACTGATCTAGGATTTGTTACTAGAAGAAAAACGTACCTGCCGGGAGAAACCCCCTTTAAGGCACTTTAAACTCAGAGAGGAGATATCTTCTGAAGAGTTGGCAGGGCTGTAAGTGTGTACCCTGCCAGCTGCTGTAAATAAAGATGTAGCTGCTTTTTGTTCTAAACGGAAACTTTTAAGTCTTTTAACTCGCAGTATAGTGAGACTTTGATTGGAGGTTGAAACCTGCCCAGTGTCTGTTGCAGCCTGCCCTGGGACTCTAAGGGACTCTGTGCCTTTCAGTCTGCGGCCAAACGGCAGGCGTCTGGGCAGAGATCTGAAACTCTAGCCCAGCCATCTTGACTCTGGGCACAGCTCAGAGTGAGAGATCCAGTTTCTCCTGGCTCCAGGCATCTGTCTCTGGAGAACCTGGAATAACGACAGTGTGTTGTAAAAAAGAAAAGACTCTGTGTTCCACCAGGAAATGACTTTTAAAGAGAGCTTGTTAGTAACAGCACCCCGCTGCAGTAATTTGTTCGGTGAACACGTGTGCATCAGAGGATACACACTCGCACACTTTCACTTACTGTACACACACAGGAGCTCTGGGGGAGAACGGAGAGTTTTAACTGCTTCACTTTTTATAGTAGTAACACATACACACATGTAACACATTTCACTAACACAAATTGTTGTACATACTTGTATGAACATGTAATGATGTACAGTATATATATAACCTGTTTTCTTATATGTTGTCCTCTATAAAAGGATTGTTACACATAATGATACTCCCTGCTGGTTATTTGATATCCTCTTATTTAATGTTATGTGTCTTGTCTCTTTATTGGTTAACTAAACGGCTGTCAGAGAGAGGAAAAAAGGGAGTAGACACGGTTGCATTATCAGTGTTCAGATAGGATTGTGTCTTAGCAAACTAATACAAAACATCACAAGAAAGCTGTGTTATCAGATAAATGTGACACTGTTATAGTCGTACATTAGGGTCCGACTATAACTAGTAACTGTCAAATATAAACAATACTAAGTTAAGTCAGTGTATTTGTAAATACACACAAAACATGATAAATGAAGTGCCATACAGTCTCTAAAATAATATCTTCTGTATGTGGAATGAGTAAAGTGGACTTGAGTATTATGACTGACTCAAAGCCAGAGCACTGCTTCAGACCCAGAGGTACAGAGTGCTGAATGCTCAAATAACCTAAATTATTCAGCGAGTGTGGACGCATATAAAACCTCTTCCTAGTAAAGTGCATACGCATACGCACTTGAAAGGCTGGATTGTGCAAAATGTTCCACTAGTCTTTGAGACCTCAAGGTCTTACCAACTTAATACTATCAAACTATCTAATTTAGCTATTCTCTAATAACAAATATCTAACAAAGATATGTTCTTCCCTATGCTTACAAACTGCAAGAAACCTCAAGTTCTGTCTACACTAAAAGAGTAGAGTCTTAGTATCTGTGTGTAGATAAATGCATATACGTGCTCTTTAAAAAAAAAAAAAAAAAAAAGCATTACTCAATGCAAGGGATGAATTAAACAGTCAGACCCTGTGTATATAGGTTTTGACAGTTGCATTTTAACATATTACCACTTCTGGCATCCTTTACACCTTTTTCCTTTCGTCCTTACCTCCCTAAAAGCTTCCTCCTTCCTTTTTCTTGGCAGTCTCCCCTGCAGCTCTGTGTCCTCGCCTCATTTTGTCCCGATCCGGATGTTTCTTCTGATCCCCTGTACCAGAACAAGGATGATAACGTTTCAACCGGTCACCTCTCTAAAAGCCAGGATAACAAATCCTACTCTGCCAACTTAGAATCCTATACACACAAACAATTATACTTTACCATTATGCCTGCCTGTGTGTACTAATGCATACAAGCACTCTAAGACATACTGCATTGCAAATGTATTCATGCCCTAATGCCCTGATCCATTTTATGATTCATGCACACTACACAAACATCCTTTTAATGTAATGTACACGCTGTGGAATATTAATAATCCATGACATGCAGAATAAAGCCTGCACTAATCTTTAGATTCTAACGGCCCCTGGTGGAACAGTATGGCTCGGAAGAATGATCAGCATGTTTACTCTAAAGAGGGTATATGCAGCAATCCTTACTTCAAAGTAAATACCTTTTAAATCCTTCCACCACCTCTAAATAGAATGGGTTTAATCATTAACACATGGCATTGACTTGGGGCAGAGAGCAACCAAGTCCACCAAAACAATTAATGAATTATATTTTTGATATTATCACTTTTCTCTGAAATACTGTGTTTTTTCTTTTATATTCTCGACATAATATAGTATGGCCTTATTTTTCTGATCTTTCCGACATACTATTATGTAACTTTTTTGCGACATAGGCTACTACAGTGGTTCTCAAACTTTTTCTGTCATTCCCTACTTTGAACAGGTGGGCCTTTTCAAGCCCCACCTGTTCTTCATCGCTCCAATAAAATGGTAGGCCAAGCTTAAAATTGTCAAATGTATCGTTCTATAACAGGGGTCTCCAACCTTTTTTAGGACGAGGGCTACTTTCAAAAAATAAAACAAGTCGTGAGCTACTTTTACTCCTCTTTTTTGTTTTTTTGCAGTGTATATATTTAGCACATTTTAACATTATTATATGCTACCTTTAACCTTTGTGTGCTGTTTGGGTCTGTGGGACCCGTTTTCAGTGTTTACTAAAATAAAATGTATGCAATTTAATTATTTTAACCTGCTTTATTTGGTGGTGGACGTCACATCCTCTGGGTCCGGGGGCATGCACCCCCAGGAAGATTTTTTTTAAATGTTGAAGTTAAATGCATCAATCTGGTGCACTTTGAGCTAGGGCTGCTCAATTAATCGTATTTTAATCGCAATTACGATTTTGGCTTGCAACGATTATGAAAACAACATAATCGAAATAAAACGATTTTATTTTTTTTTAAATAGGTTTTTCAGTTGAATTATACTTAAAGTTCAGGGTAATCAACTGTTAAAAACATACTTTTCAAATTATTTTCTTCAATAAATTGATGTTTTTCAAAGTAAATGGTTAATCGTTTTTAATAATCGTGATATCAATTATTGACCCAAATAATCGAGATTATGATTTTTGCCATAATCGAGCAGCCCTACTTTCAGCCCAACATGAATTTATGGATACAGCTCTCAACACTCAGATGAAAGGGAGCTGTATACTTTTCAATAATCCAAACATCTTTAGAATATGATCACAACAAATCATTTAAACTTGTTTATTCTTATCTTATGTTACATAGTTAGCATTCTTTCTTTTTTATTTATGCATATTTGACTAATCCCTCCCCTTTTAAACTTTTTTACTGTCCTATAGTACACATTGGAATGATTTCTTACTTTATTTTTTACAACTTTATTAAATAGATAAAGGTGTGCTCTCTCTCTTGCTCTCTTGCTCTCTTGCTCTCTCTCTCGCTCCACATTGCTTTTCTTCCCGACTGCAACGCTGTTGTGTGTGTCTGTGAGAGCATTTCACGTGTGTATGAGAGATTTTTACCAGTGGCGAGCCTGTCTCTGAGGGCCTAAAATATTCTACAAAATAATATTTAAAAACATTAAAACAAATTATATTTTTCTTTATATATATATTTTTAATATGTTTTTAGTAATATTTGTCATTAGTTTTACCAAAAATAACTTTATTAAATTGTATTTAAAATAACATTTCCAAATAAATCCTTTGAATCTGCCTATTCAGTTTCTGTTTGAATGTGAAGGGTTAAATGAAAGAAGCTCCTCTCTGCGAGTCTGTGAAGACAGGAGCTGATTGGACGTCCAGCTATGAATTCACAGAGGGCCCAGCTATAGTAACTGAACGAGAGAGTAATGTCAAATGACAGTACAATTGACCAATCATATCTTCCCTCTAAATGGGTGGGCTTTATTATCGCGGACTTTATGACAAGTTCCGCCCGCTGTGAAACGTTTCTTGTTTCCATAGCAACAACAAATGTCAACAGCGTAAACTCGCCTTCAAAATAAAAGCATGCCAAATTACACTTAAGACATACAACTGCAACGAAAGTAACAAACACAATGCAATATCCTTTTCAATTTCAAAGAACACAAATTGGGTTATCTACAGGTGTTGTTTTGTGTGGTAGAGGGTCGCTTTCATTGATACGTTTCCCCCACCTGGCGGGTTGTTTTGATATTCCACTAGTGTGAAAAAAAATCCTTTTTTTTTTTTTCGCGACGCACCTATCACATCTCTGTGATACTTTGAGAAACGCTGGGCTACTATGACGTTTTTTTCAAATAATTTCAACTTAGGCTACTGTGATTTTTTTTCCTGATATTTTTGGACATTCTAATTGATACTATGACGTTGTTATCCTTTTTATACACGTTTTCTAGTTTCCAATACGATTATATTTTCAAACATACTTTACTACGTCGCTTGCGCTGATATATTAGACATAATTGACATATTATACAATGACTACACTTTAGCATACAAACTCTTTGAACGCTACATTATTTTTAACACGGTGAACCATCAGATCCTCCTTCGCACTCTCCAAGAACTTGGAGTTTCAGGCTCTGCACTTTCCCTCCTCACCTCATACCTCAAAAACCGTATATAAATGCAATGTAATGTAATGTAATGTAACACCATGAAGTATATCAAGTTTACATGCATCAGGGTCTGTAAACCCTGCATATCAAACATAATACAGGATGTTTTACTTTCTAATACCCTAGATATCCCGATATGCCTTTCTAAAAGCCATCTGCGTAATGCCTTTCATTAAGGGAGCAATAACATCAGCTTAATGCAACTTCACAAATCCTGGCTTGCATTAATGAGCTCTTGGAAGTGGGATATGTTTCCAGTAATTCTGCCTTTTCCATCAGAACACAGGGTTATCTAACCTCCATTTCACAGAATTTAACAGCATCTTGTAACGTCACGTAGCAGTTTCTGCTGAGCGCTGCTTCAATGTGACCCCGATGCTATACCTCTCACGCAACTGCAAAGGATATCATATGTTCAGATCTGGCCTGAAACACTTCATGAAAGCAGTTTTCAGCAGAATGGGAAAGAGGGACATTAGCATACTCAGGATTTTCTGACACATGAAAAAAACCCACAACATTTTAGTAATTTTGTCAATTTATTCTAATAGTTCAGCCTATATTACAAAACCTGATAATAGTCATAATGAAATCTATCATTTCATAATTACTAGTGGTGTACATTGTAGCTCTGTGCTCAAGTAAATTAATCAAGTGGTAGCAAGTTTAAGCGTTAAACATAGCAGAACATTCTTTCACTGTGCAGCAGAAAGCAAAAGCCTTTTAAGAAGTACATTAGAAATGTTTGGAGTCAACTTACTTCCAAAACAGCTGTGTTTGAATTACATTTGAAAAGTCGATTTTCCTTCCTGTGTCAGGGTCTCATAACCGTAAATCTGCCAGAAAGTATTGAAAGTAAAGCTTTGTAATTAGGCTAATAGCTGTTTCGAATCAATTGACTCCAAACATTTGCACACAAGTAACATTTGACATTCATAAAGTAGAATATACAGCTTCCAATCAAAATATATATTATAATAATTAGAGGTAATAAACACCATTTAAGGAAAAATAAAGTTCTGTGCTTATTTCACTACAGCACAAAAACATACCATACCTCACATCACTTAAATGAACACAAAATAAGAACAAAATGATATATTTATAAATAAATAAGCATCAGTTCAAGTCTTATTGGACCTGTGCTTGGCCAGCATGTGAGTCAGTAAAGGGCTGTGAGAGCTGGAATTCTAGTTGGTCGCTGTTTCCAGTTTACTTTGGTTTAAGTGTTAAAATCTCATGTATCAAAAGTCATGTGACCTTAAAAGTCATTTCAATGGCCCAAAAATGAATACAAGAAGATGTATTGCCAACCACAGGTTCAACAAAGATAGATGTGATTATACCGTATATCCAGTGTTAAGGAAAAAATACACTTCAGTTACAATTACATTCATTCTGCAAGTGGGCCCAGAGATCTTTGGGAAACAAAGTGTTATTTTTCATTCATAAAAAACACAAAAGGTGCAGTCGTATATCAGTGGACGAGTTTTTTTTCTTTCTTCTATCCAGATAATGATGTTGAGGTCTGTGATGGTTGTGAGTTTGGCTGTTTACCATCGCCATCACCATCAGTATTATCACTGCCAATGCACAACATCGCATAAGGCTTTTAAAAAGAGATATATAGGCCAGCTGTATATTCAATAATAAGCTATTTACATAGGACCATGAATACATGTTTAAGGCCTATTAGACCCTTTTGTTCTGCACAAGGTCTCTCTAAGCGACTGCCTTGGCTGAATATAGTTTGGTATAGATGTGCACAAAGACGGCAAGCAGTACTTCTCCCCATGGTCGAGTGGAATGCTTATAGTGTTAGTGTTAGTCAACATTCAAAGATAAGGTCATCATGGCTGTCAGAAGTCTGAAAGCTGAAAACATCAACAGAAACTTCTAATATGTTACTCCAGCAATATAGCACTAGACTTCATAGATTCAGTCAGATTTGGATTCTGAGAAGCGCTGTTGCACCCTGAGATCATGGATGTTGGACAACAATGGATTCAAAAATGGTATTCGTGCAGCCCTAAATGTAGGATCCAGAAATACTGGATACTTCATATTTCTGCATACCATCTTCCATTAGACCTCCAATGTTTATGTTAAATAAGACAAAACAAATCTAACCTTAAGCCCAAGCTAAGATTTGTATTTAAGACGTCCCCTACTGAGGACAATTTTCCTTTTTCACAGACTGCCATTTAAACTTAGCTGCCAATAAGCTTGTTGCCCTTATAATCAATATTTGAATTTAAAAACAAATAATACATTAATTTGATTTTAAAAAACAAGTTATCCCGTAAATTCATTCTCTTTGTTTTGCATTATCCTAAATTATTAAACTCTAATTTCACATGCAATGTGTGTCCTCCGCTCATTTTGCCTGCAGGGTCCCTGATACAGCCTGTTCTCAGAGAAATACATTAAGGTCTTCTCCTGCCACCCTTTACAGACAAAGCCGTTTCTAATGCATCTCAAGTGATGCAGTAACATGTCCCAACCATACGTGTTCTTGACTGGAATATCTAAGTAAACCTGATGACTTTGAGGAAACCTAAGCAGTCAAACCATGTGTCTCTCTCGTAAACAACCTTGCTTTGTTCTTCGGTGAGGTCATTTATGAAAGGAGGGCAAACAAAGCACCATCAGGGATTCTGCGTCTGCAAAGATACCTTTTCATTCTTTGAAAAAGCAGCAGTTACAGAAGAATACCAACAAGCACTTACATTCCTCAAATGCTTTTCCCCCAACAAATTCTACGTTGAGATTGAATTCCTTCCTTTCTGCCATAACCTTCAAATTCCAAAAATAGATATCCCTGGAGTATTGGCTGTGGATTGGTGGAGTAGCCGAACACAACAGATACTAAATCATTGCTAATCCGAGGAGAGAACACATTTTAAGATTTAGGCCAAAAAGTAAGTAGGATCTATATGTAGAATGTAGGTCAAACTGCACATGGGACAAAGACACTGCTGCACTACTCTACAATGACTGATTGATGAATCAGATAAACCAAACACACCGAACGACTAGACATTCAAACTCTGAATCAGGACAATATCGTCTAACTTCACTATACGCCACAAAAAAGGCTGATTATCATACCAGTGAAGCTGTTATTGTGCAAACTATAACACTTTACTACACTAATATACTATACAACACAATCAACAAACAGTGATGGCCTATCTTGGCTTTCCTTGCTAATACATGCATGGCTTATCTTCAACCCCTATCATGGAATAAATGATCAGCAAAAAATACAATTTCCTAAATCATTCCGCTGACCTCTAAAGCTGTCTAATATTGTCGTAGTTACAGTGCTCCGCTGGATACATTCTGTATTTTTGTAGAGGAGGATTTAGGATCGAGAGATGAGTGGTTGCTAGGTGACCGGATAAAAAGAGGCCACAGGTGGAATCGTCCCAGCTTGTGTTGCTTGCTTTGCCTCGATGATGCTGCCAAAAACAAGAGTTGTGGTAGAGGGCGAGTGGTCACGGAGAAGCCAAGGCACGTTTTCTACGTCTCAGCCATCTGAATTCCACACTTTGGACATTTTCTCATTTCCCGTCTCTTTACTGCATCCTTGGTTTTATGTAACAGTGCAGCAATCCCTATGAAAGCTTCACCTTTGATTCTCTCTCACCGCCCTTCCCTTCTCTCTTCACTGGAGAGGCAGACTGTTCAGTGCTTTCTCCTGTCTCTTCCCTTTCCCTCTCACCCCCCTCTTCTGATAAGGTTAACATTACATAACAATAGTGTAATCCTGTTTGGCGTTTCATTCATTGCTGCATAACTTAAAAGACATACAGAAGAGCTCCTGTTTCCCACAATGCTGTACCTTTCCCCCGCATCACCTGAAAAATGACTCATCCATGCACCATGGATTCTGTATCAACACACAATCTTTCCTATGCAAGAGCAACAACACATTGAACTGCACGAAGCAAAGCATCTTTGAAAACAAAACGGTAGGCTCCTTACAAGCATTTGTGATTATTTGAGGCACTCTAAAGACCTGGAGGACCAGCCTCAGGATACAAGAGCAGAGAGGTGGAAACTGGAGAGCAGCCGTGTCGATTAAAGATAGCTAAAGATTGGAGGTCTATCCCCCGTTTATGTAAAGCACAATTCTTAAGCAATGGTGGAAAAGCATGTCTCTATTGTCCTATTTGAGCTTCACAGGCCAGGGGAGGCACGTGCGGAGTCCCAGCATGGAGGCGAAAATGATCGTGGGTCGATGTTTCTTGAACTTCAGGCCTTTCTTTAGCCGTTGGGTGTTCTCCACCACGTACAGCTCCCCCTGCTGGGCTGCAGTGGATATCCGCGACACCACCTCCCCGTGAATCACCACCTCCTGCTCCGAGCTCACAAACACCTCCCTGAGCTCCTCCAGCCGGCGCTCCATCTCTCTGATGACGCGTTGGCGCTCCTCGACCTCCAGCAGGCGCCGCCGAGCTGCCTCAAACTCCATGCTGGAGCTGGGGGTGACCAGCTTGGAGGAGGGGGCTGTGGCGGAGGTGGACGGGGGCTCAGAACCATTCAGCAGGGTCACCCTCCTGAAATCTCCCATGGAAATGGAGCGCCTGGTGGCTGGAGAGGCCAGTGCCAGGAGAGCAGAGGCAGATGTAGAAGGTGGCATGGCGAAAGGAGGAAGAGGAGGAGAAGATGATGATGAAGAAGGTGACTCCGGTGGTTGGATATCAGGATGTGGGTCCTTGTTTTGAATTGCTGCTGCCATGTCCTCAGTTGAGTCCTCATCATGCGTGCCTGTGTTTCTTTGTCGTCTCTTCATGGCCACTGTTTATCTCTCTCCACGCTGCTGGCGTCCTGGTTGTTGATGTCTTCCCCCTGTCTTCCTGTGTCAGAGCAGAGAGCAGCGGAGCAGAGAGTGTGTGGATGTGCCGTGATACAGCCTGGGAACAGCTCCATTAATAAGAGATCGGAGCCAGACTAGTGCCGTCCCTGCATCTGAGTGGCTGTGCTGGGGAGGAGCATCATGGCAGCTCATTGGCTGCTGAACTCATGAGCACGTCAGCTGATGATTGGGCAGCAGGCCTCTGTGCTGCTGATGCTGGCAGTCTGTCCTCTCTCTGCTTGGCGGTTTTGCTTCGTCGTCGTTTTCGTCATCTGGTGCTCGGTGAGGCGAGGCAGAATGAGGCAAGACGTGCAGATCTCTCTGTGCTGAGGATCTGCAGTCCTTTTACCTGCACGTCTCTGTATTTCTCACATTCTATTGCTCAAATGGTTGCCCGTAGCAACACCGTCTCAAACACCGCAAAAAGCAGGAGGGAGGGTTGATGCTGTAATTTCTCTCTCTCCTTTATTACCTTGCTGCTCACCCTTTCCTGTATACACATCCCTCCCTCTCTCCCTTCCTCCTCTGACCCATTTGGTAGCTCACAGCCTTCCTGCAAACGATATCTCCCTCTTTAAGTCAGATAAGTTACACAGTAGCATACATGTCCAAAAACGTACAAATAAATACTGAGCAAACACACATGCACATTTAGATTTCCTCTAGAAACAAACATCTATTAACTAAGCAATGCAAGCTGTGGCTAAGAAGCTGTAGGTGGTGAATAAAATGTATTCAAGTGTTTGAATAGTTGAATTCATTCCATGCTGTGGCACAAAACATTTGTACACTCACAAAGTCCTGTGATAACTAATATTTTAGAGCATTTAACATAATAGCTGTTGTAATGTGTGTCAACCTATTTGTTGCTTGTGCCCTGTATGTGAACAGATCATTCTGTCTTCAATTGTTCTTTCACATTTTGTAGAAGTGCTGTAAAATGTTAAACAGAAATCCTGATCTCGTGTTTAACATCTGAATTGTTGATGCAATAATGGGCAGTTTCTACTAACCCTGGAATAAATGATCTCGTAAATTAGTAGTTCTGAAATATCATCATGAAATAATACCTTTATTTTCCTCTTCATGCTATAATATCTAGTCCATTAGCAGCTAAGCTTACCCTCTCCGTCTAGACACATAATGACTGGTTCTGCGGTTGCTTTGCAGAAGGGATATGATAGACGGATGATTGAAGACACAGGATAAGTTTACTCAGATACTGCACACACAGGCACAAATAAAAAGGGTAGCAGTGGGGTGATAAGAAGTGATGTTTTAAATAACTGCTTTCAGCAAGAGTGAATCAAAACAATGAAGCTTTTAGTGGGTCAGAGCTTGTGCTCTGCACTTAGACACATACATATCTAAGCACTTAGCGCTCCACTTTTATCTCAGGCTTGGCATGGCATTAGCAGTAGCAATGACAGCTCTCCCCCTGCTCGTATCTGTACTGATCCACTGATCTCTAGAGAAAAAGGCAAGAAATACAAAGACAGAGAAGCAAAAGCAAGAAAAAAGGGAACGTTGTACTTTATGGTTAAGGAGGAATAAATGATGGGGAAACCCTAAAGACGTTCTTTAGGTCTTCATCATTATGTACTGTTCAGAAAGGCAGAAAATAAGACCCTTGCAAAATGATGAAGACAGCTGTGCTGCTGTGGAGGAGCATGAGACAAAGCTTTAAAGTTAAACAATATAGTATTTTGATTTAGTTAAAACGACCCAGAAAACACATTGACATGCAAGTGTTGCACATTTTCTCTTCTATACAGTCAGGCAATATATGCACCTGCTTGAGTAAGTACAGATGTTAGGGATACAGGCAAGATGCTTCAGTGGAGTAAACATGATGCACATATTTTGAAGATTCTAGTGAGTGCGCAGCATCCCGCAGTTAAAAGCCACTCACTCTATACTGATCCCCACATGGTGCCGCCTGAGCTCCACACACAGATTGCCATGATCATTGGCAGACATCTTGAGCAGCAGGGCTTGGCCTGCCTGCAAATACACGAAAAAAGTGTTTTGCTATGACAAAGTCAAACACATTTACTTTGATACAATCGTCTACATTTACAAGCACTCAAACCGACAAGCACATACAAAACAAGTTGTTTAGTCTGTTTTTTTAGATTGCATAATTAATTTGAGAGTTTCGATGCCTAATCCTTCCAAAATACAATTATCTCCCCTTCAATCTATTCCTCTCTCTTCCTGCTTTAGCTGAAATTGTGATGAAAGCCTGCTCTGAATCTCCAAAACCCTGCACTCTGTTCCAGATTAATTTAATCTGTGTGTGAATTTGGTGTGCACGCACATGAAGGACTGCGAACATCTGTCTTTGTTTTCCATTGTCCAGTTTGGTTAAAACAACTGTGTTTCAGATTTTGAGTTTCACTCAGCTATTTGTCTTAATCAGCTTCTTTTGTGTGTGTTTTTATGTGTACAGTATTTATCTATTGAACTGCATAGCAGGGTTGCAACGTGTCAGTGGTTTAACAAAAAAAAAGATTACATCATCAGGTTTGATGATGTAACACTGCAAAAGTGAGGAATGGAAAACAATTGCAGCTGTTCTGTGCTCACAAATACAAGCAATCAATTCCTTACCAAATATACAATAAAATGAAAATACTATAATGACTAGGATTTTACTAAGGGTCAGGATTAAAGTGATTTTGCTGAGTGTAAAAAATGTTATCAACAGACTAATGTAATCAAATTTCACATGTCGTCATGTCAAATTCATAATAATCAAAAGTACCATAACACAATGACTATTATATTATGATTGTAAAACTATATCAATTTTTTTTTGTAGCAATTAATTAATGTTTGGTAACCTTCATCGCTGGTGCAGCTATTATCATATACATTGCATGTAAGGTAATATATTACATGGATCTATTAACTGGATGACAGGTACACCTGCATTATTTCCTTCCTCTATGGATTGTTCAGTGTGTACGCATGTAGAAAAGCTAAAATGGTGTTTGTGAGCAGGGATAGAATGAATCATGGGTGACCATGGTGGAACCATAAAAATGATACATTGCAGTTGGAGACGTGATGTAGAGAGAGCACGAGGGAGATTAAGTATCAGTCTTAGTTTTTGTGCTTGTATTTTCAATTTAACAGGACCAAAAGGGATGCTATGAGCAGTAAATCACAACTATAACTCACATCAGCCAAAGAAAAACTAAAACACAAAGACCTTCCATTAAAACATTTTGCCATGGAAAGTATCCTGTTCCAGCTCAGTTCAGAAAAAGACTGTATTCACTTTCACACACACGCAAAAATCAGCCTTCATTAGGGCAGAGCGGCTTTGGCTGACAACTGCAGTAAACTGAGGAGGCCGACCGGAGATACAAAGCTGCATTACTCTCTTCAGAGACAGGACGCAGAGGATTGGGATGATGCTAGTTTTCCACCGTTCTGTAATCAATATCAGGAGCCGTGCTCTGCTCCTGCAAGCTGAGTCAGTAGGTGTGTGTGTGTGTGTGTGTGTGTGTGTGTGTGTGTGTATGTGTGTATAAAGCTAAACAGTCCATTGTGTAAAGGAGCAGGAAGTCATTCATTGTAGTGTGAATGATTTTCACGGTGACGTCAAAATAAAGAGAGCAGAGCCCAATGGGACTGGGAATGTGCGTCAGCATATAGATCATTTAAGAATGCATTTCTCTTGAGTGAGAAAACTAGCCACCGAAAAGCAGGACATGCAGTTACTGTGTGACGGTTATGCAAGTGTGTGCTGCGGTGCATACAGAGGAAGAAGAACTGCATGTGTCGATACTACAAGATGATATTGTGAGACATAATTTGCTGCAATGGTTATGGTGTTACAATGTTTGCATGGTGGTGGAATAAGAGAGCACAAGGAGGAGGAGGACATGGCATAAAATGACAGTTAAGATGCTGCAGGCAAGAAGAGACAGATGGTGGTACTTAGGCAGGGACTCATTTAAATACAGATGTTGTACCCTGTCTCTATGTATAAACATAAATCAATACATTTAACATGATACAATGTGCAATAGTCAAGTGAAGCTGTCATTTTGAATATGGCATGTTCATTTTCAATCAGGACGTTACCACACTGTCAACACAATAGTCAAATAAAGAGTAAAGAAAGGTCAGTGGTAGAAGTCATTGTCAGTACTGAGTGGTTGGACAAAAAAGCATTTAGCAAAACCAGCCAGGATTCACTTCACTTTTACATAAAAACAAGCGTGCACTGTATCTCCCTCCAGTGTCCAGATGTGGAAACACACCAAGCCGGGAGCCCACATGTGATAAACAGGCAGTCAGGCACAAAACTGGTTTGCACCATAGACTGTATATATAAATGGACGTAGTGTCCGTGACGTTTGATTGATTGATTGATTGAAAAGTTTATTAACAGCTTGTATATTGGGTACAGTACAGTACAGCTCAAAACATACAATTGTTAAGGGGATGCAGACCAGAGAAAGACTTTCGTCTTGTTTACATCAGGGTCCCCCATTTCCAATTCATCATGTCATTTAAGACATATAAGACATATTTGACATACAGATGGCTTATTTACAATTTACATACAGGTGGTTTTTTTACATACAGATTGCTTGTTTACAATTTTCATTTTAGATTTCGTTCTAATACATCCTAACCGGACATTTAAGACATACCAAGTCTACAGATATACAGTTAGTAACAGAGTCTAAAATGCGAGTATATACATAGATTGGGGGGGGGGAAGCTGTCCATTGAACGACAGGTTGAGATTTGTACCATTACCGGGGCCAGTTTTGCAATGCTCTCCCCCGAAGGTGCTCTTTAAGAGAGGTTTTGAAGGTAAGTATAGTTTTACTTTCCTTTACAGTTGTGGGAAGAGCGTTCCACCTTGATCAAACTGTTTCTCTCCTGATAACAATTGTGCTGCCACAACATATCTGCAAATACCAAGGACCAGGCAGTCTGATGCCAGCCGTTTATTTTTCCATAATTTAAAATATGTATACCCCTCTGCCTAGAACTACCTGGAATATGTTTCAAAATAAGGACAGTGATAGCTGTGACACTAAACACTTAATCTGTGGCCCGCCATCACATTTAACAGAGTTTACGTGTATACTTGATATGGATCAGTCATGTCATGGCCGATACCCGATTCTCTTGATAAATTGAGTATCAGTGCAGATACAGACCCAGTGTATTGCAATTGCAGGTATATTAATCTTTTTTTTCCATTTTGCCAAAATAAAACAAAGTTATCAAGAGAAATGGTGACAACATGCCCTTCATTTAAAAATGGTACACTTAAAATATGTTGGTTCTGCAGACCCTGAACACAACCTGATCCCACTATTCCCCTCCGTAGGCCCTAGAGAACTGCACCAAAAAAAGCAGAAACTAAAGCAGTTTCTTTCCACAAGCCGTCCCTCTGACTGACAGAGTGTCAGTTTATGCCCAATACCCGTGCAAAAGACTATCTGTAAATGATATAGGCAGTTTGCCTGCTCTAAATACAGTTTATGCCGTTATATCCACCTGTATAATACAATATGACATGTAATGGTGTGGAAATGGTGAGGAAATAAATACGCTTCACACTACACAATTAGAAATTGTGTGCATATGCATAATATTTCCCGGACATTTAAACACAGGTGATATGAAACTGCGCCCGTATTGTTATAATGCTCAATTCCGCCTTTCTGTGCCGTCAGCGAGGCATGCAATCCCGATGTTACCGTGTTTTCTTGATGCTTTTTTGTCCGGTAATCCCCTGGGTGGAGAACTTTTTTAACTGGTGATTTAAACGATAATCCGCGGCTGCTTATATGGGATTAGTTTTATATCATAAAGATAAAGCAACACTTTCTCAGAATAAAGCAAAACTATGAGTTTAAAAGAAAAAAACCCTGAGTCAAGCAAAAATAAAATCAATTCCAAAAATAAAACTATAAATTGCAAACAAATCATTTGTGTAATCATGTAAACCATAAGTATTTTGTCTTTGTTTTAACCTTTAACATAGGTTTTTGTTTGCAGTTCTTGTTTCTTCTTTCTCAATGATCAGACTTTTGCTCTCGCTGCAGCACTCTCTTTTCTCCGAACACTGCCCTCTCTTGGTTCACATCATACCTCTCGGACAGAAACCAGTTCATCTACTCCAGGGATGGGCAACTTTGATGGTGGTGGGGGCCACATCATTGATGTACTGGCCACCAGGGGGCCGCAGATTCACTTGGAACACACACACACACAAATTCCATGTGTTGTATGTAATTATTAACAAATATACTAAATCTGACATCTTCATTGACATTATTTTTACAATCAAAGGGAACATCCCCAAAAAATGGGAACATCCTCTAATAAGCTCACTAAACAAATATCAGTTCACAGAAATGTTATTTCATTTTTACAAGTGGCATGTTTGTATTGAACAGCTTATTAAACAGTGGAATACAACTATTTGAAACTATTGGAACGGAAAATGTGTGTGTATTGAGATTAACCATTAGATGACATACACATGAAGTCATGAACACTAACCCAGACATTAGTTGTCTAACTTGAACCTAAAACACTTGTAGCCAGTCTCTGCATTCCCCTTATTCCACAATAATTGGAATGTCCACACAGACACCTGTCAGCCCGCACTCTGCTGTTCCTCAGCACCACTCCCCCTCCCTCCCGCTGAAATTATGAATGAAAAGCGTAGTAATCATAGATAACACGGCAGGGTCCGTGACAGTTCGTTTTCATCTGATTTCAAATAAACAAAGTCTTGGTTTTAAGAATATTAAACTTGTTTCGCCAAATTCAGATGATAAAAACAACTTTTAAGATTGTAAAGGCATAATTAGAGGCAATTTAACGTCACAGCAGGCATAACAACAGCCGGTGTTTCTTGTGAGGGTTTCCCCGGGAAACAAACACAATACACACAAATGCGTCACAGATTATTTCGCGGTATTTGAAATCATCTACACAGCTCGCGACGTAACTAGGAGTATAGTGGACGGTATCAGTACTACAAGTAAACTTTTTTTTGTTTGTTTATAAATTAATCTGAGGGCCGCAAAAAGAGGAGGTGGGGGCCGCATGCGGCCCGCGGGCCGCCATTTGCCCATCCCTGATCTACTCAGAGGTGCTCAGTACGTCGACCGCGGGGCAATGCTGGTAGTCATTCATAAAAAAAAAAATCCAGTTCCGTTAAAATAGACAAAACAGGTTTTGATCCCTCCTCCCTTGGCCTCTCTGCCACTTAATTCAGGAGTTTACTTGATTGACAGAAAAAGCGACCTATCGCTTTTGCTTTCCAGTCTGTTAACCCAGAATGCAAAGCTATACAAAATCAGTCAAGTGCCGGAAAAACTCCATCCATCCATCCATCTTCTCCTGCTTATCCGTGGTCGGGTCGCGGGGGTAGCAGTTCCAGCAGAGAGCCCCAAACTTTCTTTTCCCTGGCGACATCAACCAGCTCTGACTGGGGGATCCCAAGGCGCTCCCAGGCCAGCGAAGAGATATAATCCCTCCACCTGGTCCTAGGTCTACCCCTTGGTCTCTTCCCAGCTGGACGTGCCTGGAACACCTTCCTAGGGAGGCGCCCAGGTGGCATCCTAACTAGGTGCCCGAACCACCTCAACTGGCTCCTTTCGACGCGAAGGAGGAGCGGCTCAACTCCGAGTCCTTCCCTGATGACCGAACTTCTCACCTTACCCCTAAGGGAGACACCAGCCACCCTTCTTTCGGTCATGACTCATCCTTCATGACCATAGGTGAGGGTAGGAACGAAAATGGCCCGGTAGACAGAGAGCTTTGCCTTCTGGCTCAGCTCCCTTTTCGTCACAACGGTGCGGTAAAGCGACTGCAGTACCGCTCCCGCTGCTCCGATTCTCCGGCCCATCTCACGCTCCATTGTTCCCTCACTCGAGAACAAGACCCCGAGATACTTGAACTCCTTCACTTGGGGTAAGGACTCATTCCCTACTTGGAGTGGACAGTCCATCGGTTTCCTGCTGAGGACCATGGCCTCAGATTTGGAGGTGCTGATCCTCATCCCAGCCGCACTCGGTTGCGAACCGATCCAGTGAGTGCTGAAGGTCGCAGACCGATGAAGCCATTAGAACCACATCATCTGCAAAAAGCAGTGGTGCAATCCTTAGTCCACCGAACTGCAGACCCCCTCCCCCATGACTACGCCTCGAAATCCGATCCATGTATATTACAAACAGGATTGGTGACAAAGCGCAGCCCTGGCGGAGGCCAACCCTCACCGGAAATGGGTCCGACTTACTGCCGAGGACCCGGACACAGCTCTCGCTTTGGGAGTACATAGATTGGATGGCCCTGAGTAGAGACCCCCTCACCCCATACTCCCGCAGCACCTCCCACAGTAACTCCCTGGGAACTCGGTCATACGCCTTCTCCAAGTCTACAAAACACATGTAGACCGGATAAGCGTACTCCCAGGCCCCCTCCAGCATCCTTGCGAGAGTAAAAAGCTGATCCGTCGTTCCACGACCAGGACGGAATCCGTATTGTTCCTCCTCAATCTGAGGTTCGACAATCGGCCTGACCCTCCTTTCGAGTACCTTAGAGTAAACTTTCCCGGGGAGGCTGAGTAGTGTGATGCCTCTGTAATTGGCACACACCCTCTGATCCCCCTTTTTAAAAAGGGGAACCACCACCCCGGTCTGCCACTCCTTCGGTACTGTTTCCGACTTCCACGCAACGTTGATGAGACGTGTCAACCATGACAGTCCCTCAACACCCAGAGCCTTCAGCATTTCCGGGCGGATCTCATCCACCCCCGGGGCTTTGCCACTGTGGAGTTGTTTGACGACCTCAGTGACCTCCCCCCGGGAGATTGGTGTTGATCCCCCGTCATACTCCAGCTCTGCCTCTATAGAGGGCGGAGTTGTCGGGTTCAGGAGTTCCTCAAAGTGGCACAAGGCACATGACAGCGATGTCCCTCCGAGTAGCGAGTTGAGAAAGGTCATGTATTATTGCTACACAAATATTAGCTCGCAGTCTTAGTGTCGCCAACTCGTTTCTAACATGCAAAAAGACAAACAAATGCGTCTATGGTCGGTGTATTTTCGACCTTTCCAATCCAGACGAGATCTCTCTCCCCCGTCTGTGTGCGAGGGGGCGGGGCAGTTTACACACACGCGGCTGCTACAAGCAGCAACACACGGCGGGGATGGCGGAGAGAAGCGCTCCAAGGTGTGGTTAAATGTTACCCGTCTTGAGGTGGACAATGCTCCTTGCCAAGAGTTTTTAGCATGTAAGGGCGGTAACACGAGCAATCTATCTAAACATTTAGCAAAAGTGCACCACATTCAGACGGAGGAATGCACCGGGTTCCACTGAGTAACGTTTCCACGTCAGGTGTTATGTATGCTAGCAGCAACACACGGAGTTAACTACATAATACAAACATGGGTTAATGATTAGAGGTAACTGAGTTATTTATTTTGTTAAAGTTTCAGCTATTCTGTTTACAGTTCTGTCATCAGATTATTTAATACGATTTGTTAAAACATTGTTTCTTTTGATGTGAAATATTATTTATTTTATTTAAATAAAAAGCAATGTTAATTTTGTAAACAATTTGTTAATTTAATAATATATGTATTTTTGAATCAAGTATTAATCTTTATTGTCTTCATTGTTAGTTTCCACATGCCTAAAACAACCTCAAGCTAAATCTAAAAGTTGATGGCTAAATAAGAGCGTTTGAGAAATTGTGCAAGGCATACAGTAATAGTCTGAATAGTCGATTAGTCGTTTCATTAATCGAAAGATTAATCGAATATCAAATTAGTCGTTTGTTGCAGCCCTATTATCCCATGTATAAATAAAACGTGTTATTCAGCAACCCTTGCCATTTGGGATTTTATTTTTGGTTGGTAGACCTCGGTGAGCTGGTCATTTCAAAAGTAGCTCACCAGCCCAAAAAGTGTGGGCACCCCTGATCTACATCAATAACTGCAAATCCCCCACCGCTCCCCTCCCCCAAGGTGTCCCCCAAGGTTCAGTTCTCGGCCCCCTCCTCTTCATCCTACCTGCTTCCCCTCGGTCACTTAATCCGCCGTCATGGACTTCAATTTCAGTGCTTTGCCGATGACATCCAGCTTCTCATCTCCACCAAGTCCATCTCCACTGCTACCCACTCCATCCTGACAAACTGCATCACTGAAATAAAATCCTGGCTCCAACTCAATTTCCTGATACTCAACTGCGATAAATCTGAGATAATAATCATTGGACCAAAAAAGCTCACCACACCTATCCATAACTTCACCCTCAACATAGACTGCTTCCCAGTTCAAATCTCCCCTCACATCCGGAACCTAGGCATCATATTTGACCAAACCCTCTCCTACAACAAATACATCAAACAGATCACCAAGACAGCCTTCTTCCACCTCAAAAACATCGCCCGTCTACGTCCATCCCTCTCCCCACTGCTGCAGAAACCCTCATCACCTCCCATCTGGACTATTGCAACAGCCTCCTCTATGGTTCACCCAGTGGCGCCTCCAGAAATCTTTCATAGGGGTGGCCAAATGGGGCCACTGAAAATCTTGGGGTGGCCCACCAAAACCAAGAATGTAATTGTTGTAAAGGTATAGACTAGATTAAAACAATGGCAAAGATAATCACCTACTGATATACTTTGGTTTCTTATACTATTCATCTGAAGTGAATATAATACGGATAGTTAACATTTGACTTCAAACAACATTTAAAATAACCTTGTTTTGTGTTATGCATACATGTGTTAGGTGATTTATTGTTTTGTTTTTTATGCATGCTAGTTGTTCTTTCCTTTTAAAAAGACAAATACAGCTTAATTTAAATAAGTTCCTTTATTGTAAGGCACAAAATGTTCAGCATTCTCAACACATACAATACACAACAGCAACACAACATGTTCTTCAGTTATATTATGTCTCTAGGTTATAAATTGTTTTAGACTGAACAAAGCTGTTTGTGTCATCAAAGATGATTGACATGACTTTATTAAATCAAATTTTAAAACATGACTATTTTATTTCAACAGGACCCAAAAACACAAGGGGTATAAAATGGTAAATACATACTGTGATTGAACACAAAAACACCATCTATTATTGACCTTTATAGCAAATTCAAAACATTATAAATGATACAAAACACCACCTTTAGTATTAGACAGAAAATAGGTGACGAGACATATTTCAATTTTTTTTAGATTAGGCCACTGTGGTGAGAGTAATACATATGGCTTGTATTCCATTTGTTTTGAAAATGTATATTTATACTTTATAAACAAACTGGTTACCCTTTTTTTAAATTAGCATACAGAACATTATGAAAACAAACTTGAGTAATGGTCGGCTCATAACCTCAGAACACAGAAGAGGAAAAACTGCATAGATTCTCGTTTCATTTTGAAGGAGCTGCAGACCTAAAGTGTGTAGAAGACTTAAATGATTACAAAGGTCACAATCACATTAATAAAACTGTATTTAGGTTTTAGTTTCACTTTTACAAAACAGAGTTCCACATGTACTTTCTAGCATGTATGGCCATCTCCTCACTAGCCCTATATGCTGCTCCCCTGCCAGCTCTGTCTCTCCTTTACTCATCTTCTTCTTAAAATAAGAAGAGATACGATACGATACGATATTACTTTATTGTCAGATCAAGTCTGAAATTTGACTTGCGTCACAGCAGCTCCATGTCCAACATCAACAGACAAATACACAAATACATGAAACACAAACATTTAACATAACAGCACAATCAGTGAGAGAAAAACATGCTCAAAGAGCCTTCAGCGTGCATTTGGTCTGGGATTTAGCTCTGTATTTACTGTGAGGACTGACTGATGCACAAAGGAGTGCTTCAGTCTGACTTTATTGAATCGTGGGACCCTGTATCTCCGATTAGATGGTAGCAGTTCATATTTACTGTTCAGAACATGGTTTGGGTCGGAGATGATGTTGTTGGACAGCCTCACTAGGTTGTTATGATAGGCTGAGTCAAAGAGTCTCTGACAGGGTTGACCAACAATCTTTGAGCAGATCTTTAACAGGTGGAGTAGTTTTGATTTTAACGCTGCTGACAGACATTTGTACCAGGTAGTATTGCAGTACTGTAGAATGGACATGATCACAGATGTAAAGAACAACAGAAGAATTTCTCTGCTCGCGCCAAAAGACGGCGGAGAAAATAAATTCTTTGTTTTTGTCCTTTTGCACAGATAACCAATGTGATCCTTCCATGACAGCAGATGGTCAATAATTACACCCAGGTATTTGTATGAAACTCCCTGCTTGATCTCATCTGTATGGATGATAATGGGGACTTTATGGGAGTCAGATGGTGAGCCAAAAATGATTTCCTCAGTTTTCTTGGTGTTGATCTCAAGAGCATTGTTATCAGTCCACTCGACCACCTGATTTACAGCCTGTTGGTGCAGCTCAGGGTCGTCTGTGTTACTGAGCAGAGATATTATTGCAGTATCATCAGAGTACTTAATGATGAATTGATTTGGTGTGTTGGTACGACAATCATCAGTGTAGAGAGTAAAGAGCACAGCTGAACTCACGCAGCCCTGGGGGGCCCCTACATTGGTTGTGATGGCAGATGACAGGGTTTTGTTAACCTTCACAAGTTGCTCTCTACTGGTGAGGAAAGCAGCATACCAGTAAATCAGGTATGGATTTACTTCCATTTTGGCCATTTTTGACACCAAGATGTCTGCTTGTATTGTGTTGAATGCTGATGAGAAGTCTAGGAAGAGGGCTCTTGCATAAGTGTTACGTTTGTCTAAATGTTTAGTGATGATGTGAACCAAAGTGGCCACAGCATCTTCCGTACCGCACCCTTGTTTATAGGCAAATTGGTATGGATCAAATTTGTCTTGTGTTGTACTGATAAGGAATCGGAGCAGAATTCTTTCTAGTGATTTCATAATCACTGATGTGAGGGCTATTGGTCTGTAGTCCTTATGTTCTTTTGGGCATGGAATTTTGGGCAGCGGTTTGATGTGGGAAGTTTTCTATGACAGAGGGATGGTGTGCGTGTCAATGGAAGCCTGAAAGATGGGTTGCCACACTGGAGCCAGCTCAGTAGCAAAGTTTTTCAGCAGAAAACCGCTGCACCCATCTGGCCCAGCCGCTTTCTTGGTGTTAGTGCACTGAAATGTTTTTCTGACCTCTTCGACACTGATGGTAATTGTGTCAGAGGAAGTAGGTATTATGGTTTCGAGCATTTCAGTGCACTTTGCAGAATTATCCAGTGACTCGAAACGGGTAAAGAACGTGTTTAGTTCGTTAGCAAAACAAAATTCATTTTCTGTCACAATGGGTTTAGCTGAGGGTGACATTCCTGTCATGGTTTTCATGGTGTCCCATACTTTTTGGGGGTTTTTGGCTTTAAAAGCATTTTCCAAAAGCTCTCTGTGTGCCAGTTTTGATTCCCTGAATTTGACTTTCAGTTCTTGCTCTGTCTGTTTAAGTGCTCCATAGTCTTTGTTTTTGAAAGCTATTTTCCTGGTATTTATAACGGTTTTAATGTCCTTGGTCACATAAGATTTATTATTTGGATAGATTTGTATTTCTTTAGTGGGAACAACTAGTTCAACTAGTAGATGTCTGTTGACTTTCTTTTCATTTTCTGCAAATTGACATTACACACAGCAGTGATTAATAGTAGCCTACGCATTACACCAGCCCAGCATACCGACATCAGCTAACGTTAGCTTAGCAAGCTAAACTAACGCTAACTAGGATAGCTGCCAAAGTGTGTTTACAGACGAATTATACCTGAAGTCAAGCCAGCCTTTACTGAGCCCCGAGCCTGTTTTCTCGTTTTAATGCCATTGAACACACATTTTGATCAGAATAACAGCTCTTCCCACAACTGTAAAGGAAAGTAAAACTATACTTACCTTCAAAACCTCTCTTAAAGAGCACCTTCGGGGGAGAGCATTGCAAAACTGGCCCCGGTAATGGTACAAATCTCAACCTGTCGTACAATGGACAGCTCCCCCCCCCCCCCATCTATGTAGCCTATATACTCGCATTTTAGACTCTGTTACTAACTGTATATCTGTAGACTTGGTATGTCTTAAATGTCCGGTTAGGATGTATTAGAACGAAATCTAAAATGAAAATTGTAAACAAGCAATCTGTATGTAAAAAACCACCTGTATGTAAATTGTAAATAAGCCATCTGTATGTTAAATATGTCTTAAATGATATGATGAATTGGAAATGGGGGGACCCTGATGTAAACAAGACGAAAGTCTTTCTCTGGTCTGCATCCCCTTAACAATTGTATGTTTTGAGCTGTACTGTACTGTACCCAATATACAAGCTGTTAATAAACTTTTCAATCAATCAATCAATCAATCAATGGTTACCATATCTCCGTTTTTTGCTACCTAAAGCTAACACACTAAAGCCTAAGTGTTGTGGGGCTTAACAGGCAACGAACGTATACGACTTACTTATGATTTTTGTCAAGTCAGTAGAAAGAAACGTTTTGCTGCAACCTGCTGCTGTCTGTGCGAATCTCAGAGTGGTGCGCACGAGTATCAGAGTGTTACCATGGTAGCAGAGGGAGAGGGAGGGGCTGCAGTATGAGTGTTGGAAGCTCAAATCAAGCGACTCGCTGGCTGTGTATTTGTTGTTAAATATCAGATAAACTACTACGCATACGTGACTGGCGAGGCGGTGTGTGTGGTGGGAGGGCCAACAAATATATCAGGGTGGCCATGGCCCCCCCCTGCTGGCGCCACTGGGTTCACCTGCAAAAATCCTCAACAAACTTCAATACATCCAGAACTCCGCCGCCCGTCTACTTACCCACACCCGAATCCGTGACCACATCAAGCTCCACTGGCTCCCCATCCCCCAGAGAATTTAGTACAAAATCCTCCTAATGACATACAAAGCCTTCCATAACCTGGCCCCATCCTACCTAACTGACCTCCTCCACAGACACACTCTCACTCGCTCTGCTACTGCCAACCTCCTGTCCCTCCCCACCCGGACCAACCTCAAGTCCTGGGGCGGCAGAGCCTTCTCCGTTGCTGCACCCACCCTCTGGAACTCATTGCCCCAATCCATCAGAGATTCTTCCTACCTCACAGCATTCAAAACCCACCTGTTCAACACTGCATTCAACCACTGACCCCCCCCCCTATTTTCTGTTTTGTTTCTCATAAATTCTCTGTCAAAGCGTCTTTGAGTTTCCTGAAAAGCGCTATACAAGTCTCATGTATTATTATTATTATTATTATTATAATAAGGCACTACTAAAACAGAATAGAGACAGTTTGTTGTAACAACTGAATTTTTAATATTTGTAAGATATAAAAATCTTCATCTTTATCATACAATAACATCTTACCATAAATGTAATCAAAGATGGGATACATTTGCCACCAAACAAGAATTATAATATAACTTTGATCCCTTTTGAGGTAAGACAGCTGGTTCGTAGATTAAGCCACACACGTCTTCCCTTCTACACATGTAGCCCACAGGCTGTTGAGTTTGTTCTTCATGTGTTTATCATGTAAGACACTCTGCCTCACCTGTAGGTCCAGGCACAGAGCTGAAAGCGGTACCTGTCCTGTGAAACCACTTACAATGAGACACATTAACCCTTCTTTAGGATGTCTCAAAATGAGCATCAATACAATGAAAACAAGTTATATAATGTACAGAAACGTGCATGAAAGACACACGACTGCTGAAGGTCTGTGTGGTATGAGCAACCAGTGATTTGACTTTTTATAAGAGGGAGGCTGTGTTGGAGTGCTCAAATAAAGAAAAAGTCAGCCTTTCTACCCTTTCACATCCCAAAACAGAAGGAAAGACCTGTATGGCATTAAGTGCACAGACTGATGTGCTCAGCATGTCTATCACTATTTTTAATAACCTCTTTCTATGGGCGAAAAACAAAAGAAACAATCAACAACAAAAGCAGCCAATACAGGAAACAACATTCAATATGCTTGATCCAAGAAACACAGTGAAAACAAAAGACAGGAAAAAAAGCAAATATAGAATTTGAACATGCCACATTGTTCCTTGGGCAAGTTTTCTTTCACAGAAAGCCACCAATTTTACTAGTTTTTGTAGTAATAAAATGAATAGACATCTCAAATGGTTGCCAGCGGGTTGACCGAGCAGAGAAAACAAGAAAGTCACATATCATCATCACGTCACCGGACCATGCACATGACCCTGCAGCATCTCACAGAATACACACACACGCTCCCACACACACTGCAAGTCATGCAACTGACACACACGCACGCTCTCTGTAAAACAAAGTACAAGCATATATTGACACTAACCAAAACATCAGCATTTGACATTTCTCAGAATCCACATATTCTGGCTGTACCAAAGCCAAAGAGGCATTTATGGCGGAAATGTTTAATATTCATGGTAATAATGCTCTTTCAAAAACATTTAACAGCAGTTGGACAGTACTGTGGTTTTGTGCTGTCGGCACAGGTTGATTTGGCAGCACACCCGGTAATATAAAGCTCATTAACTTTACAAAAAGAACAGGAAGACAGACAACAAAACAGGCAGACAGGCGTGCAGCAAGCTGGATGTCAACCAATCACAGCAATGATGAGGAGAGAAAACTTTCATTGTCATCTCTAGTCATGCACAAACACACTCACTCGCACATACACACACTCATCACTTATACATCTGCCAAAAACCTGCAGCCAGGTTTTTTTTTTTTTAACCCTCATCGCCCCCATCAGAACAAGGAGGATGATAGCAAGTGTTCCTTGGCTGGTAGAGGTGGGTGGACACTTGAGTCCCCGTGCAAATTGACTGGGTGGTTGTAGCCAGGAGGTGCAGTTTGGTCAGTCTCCAATGAGCCGATTGGATGTTTAGAGTCTCTACAGGGAGGTGGAGGGAAGCTTCTTGACGCGCCTCTGAGCTAGGAAGGAGCTCTCGATGGGCTTCAGCTCTGGAGTTGGTTGAGACTTCTTCAGGGCAGAGTAGGTGGCCGCCATCGCACCCTGTAGAATAACAGCAGCATGGTAATTCAACAGGCAACAAACCAAAATGTGTGCATGAAAAAGAAAGCTTGTTTGGCGACAATTGCAGTCATTTTATGAAAACATTTAAAAAAGGGAAAAACCACAATATAATTTCTATGATGGATTTACATTTTTTGTGAAGACAGACAACAGAAATGACAGTGGTATTGCAAAATAGCACTAGTAGCTCAACATCTGTGTCCGTTGTTATACAATATTTAGATCACTTTGTATTTTGTACAGCATTTTTAGGAAACAATAAATGTTTTACATTATTTATTATCTACCAATATTCAATGTAAACCTGTGAACCTAACTCTAAACTAAAAGTCAACATTAATTAAAATATTCCTCAGCAAAAAGCATATCTATATTACTTCATAGTTACTGCCACACATTGTCGATCAGTTGAATAAACGTGAATTTAAAAAAAGCATGAATTTGAGAGTGATGTTTTCTTTTTGTGCCATTTTTGCACGTTCACAATATTAACCTGATGGGGATCTTTTTTAAGACAATTCTGCATTGGGCTCTTAGTGGTAAAAACAAAACTCTATGGGGTATCTTTAATTCTGAAATATTTAACCGTGAAACATTGTTATACTGTATCATGTAGGAAAAGAAAATATCCAATCAGTTCTCTGTAACTGATATGTTTTTGATAGAAAACGTCTTGTTACCTTGACCAGTTTGGGGTCGTGATGAGGGAGCTGGCTGTTGGGCAGTTTGTCTCTCTGGATAATCCAGGGATGTTTGAGGACCTGCTGAGCAGTCAGTCTCTGATGCGGGTCCACATGAAGCATCTTCGACACAAGATCCTAGAAGCAGCACAGAATACATTTAAAACATGTTGACAGAAGGAAACTGGATTCCTCTGAGGAACTTGAGCAAAGCAGCCATCTGTCAGGTTTGGAGTTTCACCTTGGCAGCTTCAGACACTGTGTCCCAGTTGCCTCCAACTAGACTGAAGTGACCGTTTCCTATTCTGTTCAGGATCTCATTTGGGGTGTCCTCAGGTCCGTTGGCAAATGGAGTAAAGCTGTCAAGAAAAGGATAAAAATGACAAAGTGAGTATTAAGGGTAGTGATATAGAAAAATGAGTTCAAATAAAAAAGAGCTTTGAGTGTTGGTATTCACCCGGCCAGCATGGTGTACAGTAAGACTCCGAGACTCCAGATGTCACACCCTTCATCATAGCCCTGACGTTTCAACACCTGGAATGACACACATTGCCTTTCAATTCAACACAGTTCAAGGTCTTTAGTTTTATCCAGGTCTGAGCAAATGTAGGCAAAAGCTGTGCAGCTTTTGCCTATTCTGACCCAGAGAAAAAAGGAGGACTCAACTTACCTCAGGAGCTACAAAGTTAGCAGTGTAGCACGGGGTCATGAGCAGGCCGTTGTTGGCACGCAGTTGCTTAGCGAATCCAAAGTCACAGATCCTGATAGAATCTGGATTCCCCGACTCATCAACATAGAGGATATTGCTAGGCTTCAGGTCTCTGTGCACCACCTGGAGGAACAAAATAAAAGTAAATTAAGTGAATAGTTCAGTAGTAAAACAGATAACAAGAGCAAGCCAAGTATAGAAAAAACTGAATACAGTGAAATTATTTATATTATGAGTATTTTCTGGTTGTCCTCCTTACCCCCTGGGAGTGTAAGTACTCCACAGTCTTGGTGATGGTGTGAAGCACAGAGCTGGCCTCTCTCTCTGAGAAGAACTTCTGTTTGAGGATGCGATCCAGCAGCTCTCCTCCACGCATCAGCTCTGTCACCATGAACACCTGCTTACCGTTGTCGTACACCTGAGACAGAGACACACACATTATCATATCACCATCTGTGACATTGGGCATCGTTTTTTGGCTTTCATTGATAGAAATGTCCATAATAACCATTCAGGAAACTAATAATCTGAACCTTCCTTTGGCTCTGTTTTTAGGCTTTAGAAAATCAAGCCTGACACTGAATCACAGGTCATATCAGATTTCACACCAACATGTTTAATATAAGTGCATTTCTTCATACTTACATCCTTCAGTGTTATGATGTTAGGGTGCTGCCCATATCGAAGCAGAATCTCAATCTCCTCAGAGGGGTCTGTACTGGTCTTTTCAATCATCTGTCAATCACAATATATTCTTAATATTACAGTTTTATACAGTATAATATAAAATACAGCCATGATGGTTATGCGTGTAATTGTAACCGTCATCTTGGTTGTATGTCACAGGAATCTTTTTCTAAATATACACCACCCTACCTTAACAGCGTATTCTGTGTTGGTGGCTTTGTGGATACAGCGTTTACAGACAGAGAAGGACCCCATGCCGATGTCTTCCTTCAACACGTAGCCGTCGCTGAACAGCAGGTTCTTTCCGTGTAATTGCTGCAGAGGAAGAAGGGCGATGTTAAAAAAAAGCGTGTTGTGCTGAGAGAGTTTATGAGGCAGAAGTCGTACACCTATATTTTTTCAAAATGTTCTAGCACACAGAGTTAACAGCTGTTCCTTTCACGCATGAAACAGGATCTGTACCTGTTTTTAGGTATCTGACATTTCCTTCCCCTCTCTGTCTTACATAGACCTTGTACTTTTGTGTGTTTCCCCTCTTTCTTTAGATAGCTGTAGTTTGTGTATTCAGTGATAAATCCAACACAGTAAAAGAAAGGACATCTCTTGTTTAAACTGGATCTCGTAGTTCAGAATGTAGAATGTATTTATTCTGACCTGGACCACTGGGTGAGGCTTGACTGGCTCCGCAGACCCTTCCTCGTCCAACAAAGGCGACGCAATGAAGCTAAAGCCTCTGAAAAGCTGGTGAGCTCCGGCACTGGGGGGCACACCGGGGGAGTCTGGAAGATTATAAGGAATGTCAAGGATGGAAAAGAGAAATATGTGCCTTTTTAAGAAATGCCATGTTTTAATATGTTATTTCAAGAAGATCATACTTCCTAGCTTGTGCATTTATTTACAAACACTCCTATAATAAAGTGTGATCGCATCTTAATGGAGCTGTAACCACAATAATCATCTTGCATTGACAGGAAAAATATTACATTTTCAATTAACTTCTTTCAGGGTGAAGAAAAAAAACAGGTTAACATGCAGCTTGGATTTCTGACCTTTAGGGGTACGGGAGGTGAACTCAGAGTCAAAGTAGAAGGTGTCGTCGGGACGCGCCACTGCTGGTCTGAACGGGGGTTTTAATTCTCGCCTGAAGAGTTTCTAAAAAGGAATAAAATACTTTCAATCACACAATATACTTTAAATTCCACCCCAAAAGTTGTTTTTCCTAAATGAAAACCATCTAATTGTTCTTTTGGTACTTGTGGATTATCTGTTGCCACTGTTTTTTTCAGACTCTCTAAATACGCAATTTTTTAGAGAGGGTTAGAGATAGTATATTGTTGTGAAAATGGCGACATGATAACACACATCTGTATTTGTGCAAAAGTTGGAAATTCTATTAAAAAGTGGCGACAGATAAGTACCGCACTTTTTACTCTGCACAATAAATTATATTGTTGACCTTCTCTCACTTACGTTCCAGTCGATGGTGGAGAAGAAACCATGCCGTTTGATCTCCTCTGCACCATCAGCACAAGATCCTGTCAAGAAACACCAATGACACATATATGAGGAAACAGAGCTGGAGTGCTTATTTTGCCATTTGTGAAATAACTGTTCAGTAGTTGGTACTAACCCATTCTGTTGGAAGGGTTCCTCTTGAACAAAGCCCTGAGTAGAGACTGAGCCTCTGCACTGAGGAACTGAGGCATTCCCAGGCGCGCCCTGCAGGGACAGACAGACGGCAGGTAGCTCCATTTATTCACCTTATATCAAGAGGTTTTTTTTCTTAAATCGCAACAAGATATGACAACTGGCTTCTGTGTTGAAATGCTCCTCCACCATGAGGATACTCACTTCAGAATCAGGCTCATAGTTTCTTTGCGGTCCTTTCCTTGAAATGGCAGCGATCCAGTCAACATCTCAAACTGGGAGAGAGAACAATAAACTGTAATCATGTACATGTACATATATGTGAAGTAGAAGATGTATTAAAGGAGTATGTATGATATAGAAACACAATTAATATAATTTGAAATAGTGTTTCCTGCTTACCATAAGTACTCCAAATGACCACCAGTCGGCACTCTGGTCGTGTCCCTGCCTGTTCACAACCTCAGGTGCCATGTACTCTACAGTACCACAGAAGGAATACGCTTTCTTCTCATGATCAATGGCTTCTTTACACAGGCCGAAATCTGGAAAACACACCACAAGATACAGTCAGCAGGTCAATGTGCTGTATCAGTGTAGCACCCTACTGTAGAGTGCTTTCTGTTATCATGAATGATTTCCATATAATCTAACATGACCAAAGTGTATCTTTTGCCACTTGTTTTACAGCACTTTCAACTAGTTGGTTAAAATATAATAAAAACTATTTTACAACGCTTTATCTGGTCTGCACTGCCTCTCTATGATACAGTAACCTTCAGTTCAGTGGTGGCAGGACCCGGAAGTCAATAAATGGCGTTGATTATGGACGATTATAGAGATAGATAAAGCAGATAAAGTGTAATAATTAACTTCGGGAACATGTACACGCCCATATGCAGATATCTGGAGTCGGTAAGATAAGGCTGTCACCCCAGTGTGAGTAATGAGGGTCAACAAGGTAGAGGTGTGTCTGGTAGAGTTGGTGTCTGTGAGTGTATCGGCAGAAAGGAGCAGGAGACTCACCTGTGAGTTTGATATGTCCCTCCTCATCCAGGAGAATGCTAAACAACAATATCAATTGTTAGAATCATGAATGTATCGGAAGAGTGTGAACATTTAAATATTTTACTCATTTAAAAAACACATTGCACATTCTGCTGTAATGAGTATGTAACACAATAATCAGCTTTCAACTTAAAGGCACCTTATTGACTCTTTGATCACTAGTGTGAGGAAAATTGCAGAGGTTGGGGAATGCATATCTACAACCAATGGCAGTAAACATAAACAGTGGCCATGCAACAATAAAGAGAGGACCGCAGACTGAAATACAATGCAGGGTTCAAAAGTTAACAAAGCTTTGCAAATGATTAATGAGTTTGCACTCATAGGCCTAAGGGAAACAAACAAAGCATTTTGGAGAGGAATGGTAATTCAAAATGTTTAGAGTGAAAAACTCCACTGGGTACTTTTTTATAGCAATATAGCAAAATAACTTATCATGCAAAAGAAAGGCTCTGATTTATTTCCAAGAACCGAATAAATAACTCTTAGAATAAAAGTATCTGCAGGGAGCACTCTAGCAGTGATGACAGCTTTTTCTACGAGACCATAGGCTTACATCTCTGTATACATAAATTGTCAAGGTTTTTTTAGGACAAGATTTTGCTTGGAAAATGTAAAACTGTGCCAATTTTCAAGAATGTTCTTACTGATGGCAGATAATAGTAGTATTGAAATGAAGGCTCAATGACGCTGCAGCTGAAGTCTTAAATGGTAGACAGTAAGTACATTTACTGAAATACTGTACTCCTATGCAATTTAGAGATATATTTGATGCCAATACTTTATAACTTTTACTTAACAACATTTTCAAAGACCTCAGCCTTTTAACAGAGAATGTCTGCATCGTGGCCTAACAACTTTTAATAACAATGATGATCTGAGTACTTTGTCCACTTCTGCACACATGCATTTGTCGCACTATCTTTTTGTGTGTCTAGTATGTCAATTTGTTCTCTTACTTTTCAGGTTTGAGGTCCCTGTAAATGATGCCCAGGCTATGGAGGTGGTCCAGTCCTAACGCCAGCTCCGCTAGATAAAACTTCACATCCTCCTCTGTGAACATCACCTGAGAGGCATGAGACACAGAAAAAGAGAGAATTAAACAATGATTTAAAAGTGCAAGATAATGGAGGGGAAAAAAAGATAAACATTTGTCATCAAATAAGATAAATGACTGACAGAGCCAGCAAACAACCACAATCCAATGAATCACTCTCACCTCTTTGGAGAGTCTGGTGAAGAGATCTCCTCCTCTGAGAAAGTCCAGGATCAGGTACAACTTGCCTTCAGTCTGGAATGCTACAAATAAAAGATACAACATTTACTGGGAAATCAGCAAGCTAACAAGAAGATTTCTGGAATCTTAAACAATAAGATAGTAAGAAAACAGTCTCCAGGTTCCTTAAAACATTTTGGTAATGAAATCTCCAGGCAGACTCACCATAGTGCAGTTTGACAACAAATGGGTGGTTGACGTCAGCTAGGATGTCTCTCTCCATCTTAGTTCTCACACGGTCTCTCACTGAAGGATAAATGGAGGTGCAGAGTTTAGTGTGATTATAAACTTTATTATTAAAAAGTTGGCTGACAAAGCCCTCAAGCATTTGTACTATATTGTCTAGTGTGGTTGAACAAGTTGGTGGTTTCTAGTTGGCTGCCCAATAATGGATCAATTCTTTGCCGATTTAAAATCATAGAGGATGTCGGACCATGCAGAGTTTTAGTTTGAGGCTCTGTCAAAGCTGTCAACTCGGTTCTGATTGATGAGGAAAGTGAAACCATTAGTCATATGCTACAACATGGTAAATGCTCATGCCAAGGAAAATGAAACTACTTTTAGGGGACTGTGTGAATAAAGCTGATGTTTATGAAAAATAATGAGACCACCTGGGTGCATAAGTAGAAAAAACGTAAAACCTGCGGTAACCTCACTACAAAACTAAGACAACTACCGTCTCACTTCTACTGCATGTGGTTCTCTATGAGTGACAGGAAAAGATACACCCTTTTATAAGAAACAGACAGAGGGTACTGCAACTTCAAAACAAGTAATGAGTTTACCACAAAAGCTAAAGAGAAAGCAATCATACATAAACTAAACAAGGTGATGTTATATAAGGGGATTAAATACAGGGCTGCAACACATTGTTTTCATTATCCATATCAGCATAGAGTTAAATATGCTCATCACAATGTCCTGAATCTTAAAGTACTGTCTCGAAATCTGCAAAAAATGTTTGAGAAGAATTTGAAACTAGCAATAATCAAACTAGTTGTAGATACATTCTCTAACACCATCTTTAATCCAGGCAATGATGGGGAACATATCAGCTGCAGAGCAACTCTACTGCATGTTGTAGACTAAACTTAGGTTTTCAAAGGTAAAGCTGGGGTCAGGAATTTCAAGCTTTTTGTGTTTATTAGTACACTTTGACTAACCAAGTCAGCCTTTTAAACCATCCTCTGTGATTGAACACTTTTTAAGGCTAATGTACCTTTCAGCGTGGCTTTCTTGAGGACCTTCATGGCGTAGAGCTGGTTGGCATCGGGGGCGGTCACCTTTCGCACCAGGAACACCTGCAACAAAACAACACTCGGTTATATTAAATAAGAGGTTGAGTGCATATTAAAATTGTCCGACTAAGAGAGCGAAAGAGACAAGATTTACCTTGCCAAACGATCCCTGTCCCAACACTTTGAGCAGTTCAAACTGAGAAGCATCAGCCTTCTCTGATCCCTCCTTGACCACATGGGTAATGTTGATCTCTTTGATATCTCCATCTTCCTGCAGAGTGCAAAGCAGAGGGGAAACGTTTAATAAACCAGTCAGTATTCACAAACAATGGCTAAAACAGTGTGTTTGTAAGGATTGTGTGAAAAGAACATGTCAGAGATTGTTTGCAGAGCCAAAAGAGAAGTTACAGTATGTCGTAGGATATTGTCTTCTACTGTAAATAACACTATCAAAATAAAATGCTTCATAAAGAGGAAGCACGGTAAGAAGTGAGATGTACGTATTGTGTGCGAACGAGTGATAACACCCAGTGTTTCGGAACAATGTATTGCTTTTTTAAAGTAGTTTCTGGAAATGATGGGGACTCGCATATCACAAACAACTGACAGTGCACATTTCAGACGTAATGTAATGTAAAATGCCTCCAGTGGTTCATGTTTATGTTTCAGGGATTGAAAACAAGTTGTATAACCTCAAGAAACTTCTCGGGTATTTACAGGGTGGAGCACTGCCACTGCTGCCACTCCAACACAAAAACACATAACGCTGACCAGGGGGGTATACTACGAAGCAGGATTTTCGCTTAGCCGGCTAAATTCAGGGAAAACTCCGGCTTTCCGGTCCTACGAAGCTGGTTCTCTTTTTAGCAGGCTAGATCTCCATGGTAACTTATGCTTAGCGGCTAACCTGGTCAGGACCAGGTTAGGTTGCAGGCTAAGAGCTCAACTCAGTGAAAGCACTGCCTGCTGACCAATCAGAGCTCAGTGTGCGGAGTTTAAAGCGATCAAGTCATATTGCAGGAGAAAGGAAATACAGAAAAGCTGCCGTCGCAGGAAAGACGGCCGGCAAAAATCACCGACTGTGTGAACGTGAACATTAATAGAATATCACCTCCCATCTTCAGAGCAATTTGACTATTATAACATTAGCGTTAAGAAAGCTTACTTAAATATCTGCCACAACATAAGTAACCGGATCAAAGTAACATTAAGTACAGTCCGCATATCACTTCATAATGTATCATATATTTCCTTATCTGAGTCAGCTGAGCCTTATCTGGCTGTGCAACACTCACAGTGTCACATACTGTATGCAGAAGTATTATTTTAAGCAACACATTAAGTTGACAAAACACTCGAGACAAATGTAATTAAAGTCAGATCGTGTTTTAGACGGGGTAGTGATATCATAAACCTGTTAATGTATGCATTCAAACACTTTTTCTTTTACCAGCTGTATTCACCTTGCAGGTGCAGCTATGTGGCTTTGATCCTGGATAAAGTGTTTAAGTCATGGATGTTTAAAGTTTAACTTCTTCATATGTCTAATATTTTAGTTGACTTTTCATTCAGGAAGTATGACACTGCGCTGTCAGTATGCTTCTCCATGTTTGTGATTGGTCGAATGCTCCAGATACCACCCCTTTCATGTGAACGCGCACCTAACTAGATAGGACACGGCTGGCTTGAGCGATCCACTTGATAACCCGCGTTGTAGGACCGCTTAGCGAGAGCGCGTATGTTTTGGATTAGGCCAACCGGCTAACTCAAACATATCCAGGTTAGGTTGAACCAGCTTCGTAGTACAGGCCCCTGGTGTCAATCTCACCCTCAATTCACTTCAGAAAAACAACAAAGACTGGGTGTTGTTATGAGAGCAGAGAACAGAAAGGTTTCTCACACTGTGACCACTACAACAAGGCAACACTGTAGTTACCTGCAGGGAGAATATTAAAATGTAACTGAGTGGTCGTGGAGTAACTATTCCTTCTCCTGAAGCCTCACAGCTACTTGCAGAGAAACATTTCAAAATCTGGAACAAGAAAGTAGGACATCTTGCCTGTTCCACCACTTATTATCCATGCAATGCACACCATATGAAATGCATGTCAAATACCATAAACACTTTTTAGCCTGTAGTAAGTTGTGTACAATATAATTGATCAGGTTAAAATAACACATATTTGCTAGATTCCCCTTCTCCAGTTTCCCATGAGCAATGTGAAAACATAATTTCTGGTTCTGGGAAAAGCGTTATTTACAGTTTTCTGAACATGTATAGATAAAAACAGTGATCAACTCACCCAGAAATACAAATAACACAGAAAATAGTCATAAGTTGCCACACTGAAGAACCTACAAATAAAAAAGGGACTGACAAATCCTAACATTCTAAAGTTTTAACAATTCACTGTAAGCAGGCGAAACCACAGGCCACCATAGGATTTTATTTGACAACAGGAAACCAGAGTTGGTTTTTGAACATGCAAGCTCTCAGCTGCACCTTGTTTCTAAACCACCACAGAACAACAAGCACTGATCCTCGTTTGCACTTTGCAGCTTTAATACATCCCTCTTCCACCCTCGTTCATTTAAAAATGACATTAACAACTCTCTTGAGACGAGTACTTAGAGTTAATCAAGATGCCAACACAAGTAGGTATCACTTTACCGTCCAGTGGTTCCTCTCTGCAGGTAAAGAGTCAGGGCTGTTGCCTGGTGCAGCTGTTGATCTGTTACAGGTCGGAGGGCTGCCAGCCAAGGCTTTGTTCTTTTTGGAAAGGTGGAAGGTCAGAAAGCGGCTCAGGTAGGCGAACTTGCTCTTGTCCTTTTCCATCTCAGCATTGCCAAAACCTCTGCATCATCTTCCTACCCATTTCCACTAACTGTCTAACTAACTGTCACATTTGATTAGCTCTGTGTACATTAAGTGCACATGAAAAAATCTATTTCCTCAGAAGCAGCCTTCTGCTCAAGTATAATCAACTCTTCATCTTCTCTGTTATTATCTCTACTGTCCTCCCTCTCTCCATTGCTCTGTGCTGGTCTGATGAGCCCTGTGTGTCCTCAGTGAGTGACTGCAGCTGCAGTGAACTGGAACCAAAACAGGCAGGAAGGAAGAGCCTGCTCTTATTCTCACAGTCCTGCACCCAAAAAGTCTCCCCACACACACACACATCTGCGGGTAAGCGAGAGAGATAGCATTTTAGGTAAAGAGAGAGAGGAAGAGAGTGGATTTAAAATTGAAACAATAGAGAAACAAGATAAAGAATATGGAAATATGGTTGTGTCTTTCTGCTGCACAAAGCGATGTTACAGTGTCATTAACTGTGAATCTGTGTTGATTTAACCCGGCTCTATGTGATCATGACGTACGACTTTGCTGCCTTCTTGGACACTTCACCATTGTAAATAGATTTTAACACAACTGTTTTTTTGTGGTGAATACCTTTTACTCAAAGCTACATGCTTTTACCCACAATTCAACAGAGTAGAAGCTAGAGGAAAGACTATGAGCTTTCACCTCTATGTGTTAGGACGATTCAGACGACTCACTGCCTGCGGATGAGAGATATTTTCCGGTCTGTGGAAAGACATGTCCCTCTCTTCCCTCTCATGTAGTCCAGTCCTGCTTATCCTGCCCCTTAAAAAAAAGCTTGCACTAGTCCTTAAGTGCCCTCTCATTTACTTTTCCCCCCCCCCAAATATTTCACTTTATTGCGCTTTGTGCAGAAAATACCACTTGAACAACAGAGAATAAGCTGCTGGATAGTGCATCCAGTGCGTCAACCTCTCTCTTAACCAAACAGTATCATAATCGAGCTGTTAGCAGAGCTACGTCACTGAAAACTAAGAGGGTGGCTTGAACATTTTGGAATTGAAGTTTCAGAGGGCGGAGACAAAAAAGGCAAACGTGTTTCAGCCTGAAGTGGATAACATGTTACTAGCTTGCTTAGCAGAAGAGGAGCTGCAGATTGAATATAAAGCAGCTGTACAGGAGATATGACCAGAACTTACCTGATTTCTAATATTGGCAAAGTCCCTCTCTTTCCAGGTGATATGAGAATCTTTCTGGGAGGGGAGGATTGTTGTGTTGGAGGTTAACAAACGTAGGTTACAAAAATAAGTGCTTTAAGTACATTTAAATATAAAAACAAACTATAGATAATACAGATTTACTTGACTTGAGTGCACAAGTATTCTTGAAGGCATCACATTCAAAACAAACATTCACACAAGAGGTTAGAAACGGGTCAGATGGTGATGGTTGCCACACAAGTGACGGGAAGCTTCTCTCCACTCTTAGTTCTCACTTCCTCTTTTCTTGAACTGAATCTCGCTTCCTTCCTTCTCGATCATTGAAACATGTATCTGCTAGCAGTAACTGCTGCTCAGATACGCTTTAAATATCCACAATGTTATCTGACTGATCACGATTGAAAAGGTACTAGGAATATCTCAAATGTAGAAGTGATTAAATGAGCTAGTGAAGACCCTCTAGGCTTATTTTACAGTTTAAAAAGTAATTGAACATAGTGCAAAAGGTCCTTTTCTGCTTTAAACAGATTTGTATTTGGACGTTTGCATTTAATTTTGTCTATATGATTATTTAGTGCAACAACGCACAGGATAAACACTAACTGTCTGAAACAGAAAGTGTTTTTATGGATTAGCACTGCTTTGTTAATTGATAGCACATGTAGAATACAAGGAAATAAGTTTAGGTTACAATGTGCCGTCAAACGTAACTATTTACAAGGTGTTTCAGGGTTAGAGGAGGTGAAGGATAAATACATCCTCCTGCATCAACTTGCACTTCACAGCTGATAAGATGGCCACACACACACACACACACACACACACACACACACACACACACACACACACACACACACACACACACACACACACACACACACACACACACACACACACACACACACACACACACACACACACACACACACACACACACACACACACACACACCACACACACACACACACACACACACACACACACACACACACACACACACACACACACACACACACACACACACACACACACACACACACACACACACACACACAAAACCCCCCCCCCCCCCGGCACCACCCACACACACAAAGACTAGAGGTTAATGACAAACAAACACGAACTCAAGCTGCCACTTGCCTCTCTTGTGCGGGTTTTGGTGTGAAATATGAGCCTCCACATGTCCAGATCTTTCCATGTCACTAGTGTCAGTAGATGTGTGACACTCACGGTTAAACAAATTAACAGCCTCTGTGTCTCAGTTAGCCAACACCTTCTGTATGCAATACCACAATGACTGATACAATTTGCACGCACAGAAATAGGAAGTTAAGTAAAGTTATGAAAATGGATATGAGCAGCAGACAGAGTGGTTTTGGATGGATATGGGATGATATGAACTTAGAGCTGCAGGCTCTTGTAAAGCATATTCTCATTGGGAATCAAACGCAGCTTTGGCTGGGGGGGGTTGGTAAAGACACTGTGGCAGTAACAGTTCCAGACAAGTCTACTCAACTACTTTAGGCATGTGTATGTGATGTTGAATAAAAGAGAGCTTCACTTTGTATTAGGCATTCTTTCTGATGACACAATCCTCTGTTGGAAACAACAGGAGTTCCCAGAGAACAGGAGGAAATTGATTGCATGCTAAAATAATGCTCGTCAAGAATCAGAGACTTCAGAGAGAATGAAAATCCAGTTTGAAGATTGAAAATTACTCGGGACTCGGTTCTGGCTAAATAAAAACATTGGTTGCCATTAAAGTAAGAGCTTGCGTTGCAACTCCAATAACTTGGGTATTTTTGACAGCTCCAAAGAAGATGTAGCTGCCTTGTGACAGACAGATGTGGTGTAATGGTATTTGATAAACACAAGGGGCCAGTACAGGTCTACAGCCAGGCCAGCGCTCCAAAAAAGGGGCCCTGAGATAGGAGCTATAGCCAAGTAAGGGCATGTTAACCATGTTAGCCCACGCCTCCTCCAGAACACACTGTTGGGTTTGACATTAATTACAGCATGATGGACAAAAAGAGGGACAGAGGGGGAGCATGCAGGGGTTTGAAACCTGTCCAAACACAGCAAAGGCTGCACAGGTTCAGACATTTAACTAACATGCTTTGTCAAAGTAAAGCAGTACACCATGGCCCTCACCAGCTTTCTATGACCCTAATGTTTAGAAGACTAGATGTGAAAAAAGTGAAATGCATACATAAAGAGGGAGGGAGGAAGCGCTGTATATTGGCATGAAGCGTAGAAAGAAAAAAATCTCATTCGGGCTGCGAGCCAGCTGAAAAAGACAAGACAATTACAGTGCTTGTCTCACTGTAGCCTCTCCTTTTTCCTGGAAAATGAGACCAGAGGAGCACCTGGAAGTTTTCAAGAGCATGACAGCTCAGAGGTGGAGAAAAAGTGAGAAAGTCCAGAGTGGAGACAGCAAAAATGACTAGTGAACATGGAGGAGACAGTAGTTTACACAATCCATCCAACAAACCAACCAACCACCCGTGTCTCAGTCTCATTACTATGAAAACAAATATCCTACACTAGACTTTGTCCGTCCGAGTGCACACACACAGACACAGGAAAAATACAGTACAAAAGGTACTCTGAAGTCCTACCTCCTCCAGAATGACACTTACTTTGTTCTCACCAGACCTCACTAATGGACTCATGCTTATTAACATTTAGAACCGCAGACTGCTTAAAAAACAAATGCAGATTAAAGCACCTTTTTTCGAAGGGATGGCCTGGTTGCCCTTTACCTTATTTTCTCTCTCCATCCATCTCCAACCCTTGGATGCACTCCAACAATCATTTATAACCGTTTTACTATCCATTTTACACTAAACAGGTCACCCTTGGAAAAGAGATCTTTTGATCTCAAGGGGCTTTCACCTGGTTAAATAAAGGCTACAAACAAACAAACACCCTAGAGAGTAATGTATAAGAGACAATAACAGAATCGTTTGAGATCTTTTAGGTTGTGAGAGATGATGAACATTTTAGAAACAGGTAGCTTGAACAGAGAAATTAGTGTCTACAGCTCTGTATGCAGAGATGTGAGAATGTTGAGCTTATTAAAAAAGGGTTCGTGTATGTGATTGTCCATACAAATGCGTCTTTGTGCGCATGTGTGCAGTCAGGCACGGATATCTGTCAGGGAGAGGCAGGAATGTCTCTTTGTTTTTGTCTGGAACTCTGTCCTCTCTACCCCTTTATTAACTCTGAAGGCAGGTACCAAAGAAACTGGCCACATTTCAGAGGGCAGAGCTAACTCCTTCGGATAGTTTATTTCCTGTCAGCCACAGATGACAAGTTCCTAAAGGAAGAGATGGAGGGAGGGAAGGAAGGAAGGAAGGAGTGGGTAGAAGCAGTGCTGCAGATGGACATTTAACCATTCCCAGAGCAATCCTAAGACATCATGGTGCCTTAATAGTAGCTTAGTGTGGGGCAGAAAGAACGAGAACTGATTTAAAGGCCATCATAAAAGAAGAGACCAATGGAGAACAAAGAAAGTTCAGGTCAAGATTCAGGCTGGCTAAGACCTGTAGTACTCATCCCTCACTACTTAAGGTGATTATCTGTGTATTAGCCACAGATGAGATGAGAGAAGCTTCAACTAAATGTATATTACATTGTATTAAAATGACAAGTGTGACTTGAGTATAAGAGACACTTGGACAATGAGCAATCAGTTCTCCTTTTAGTACATTACATCACAACAACAGAATATATATTCTTAAAGAGTATATAGTTTGGTGGGATGAAGTGGAGTTGATGTGGTGGTAGACATGCAGTTACATTAAATCATGTGGATAATAAACTGCTTTTGTAGTTGGAAGAATTCTGCTCGCCAATTTCATAGGGATTAAACCCAAAATATTGGCATTCCTACCTCTCACAGTCACCATCTATCTCAGCTGAGGTGCCCTTTTAACCAGTAGAAACTGATTTCTGGTAGCTCATTCTGTACACTACAATACGTCACCTTAATCCAGCATGTTGGTGTTAGTTTATTAGGAAGAAAGCGTCTGCATTTTGACAATATTGAAAACCATACATTCGGTATTTCTAAATACCCTCGTATTCCAAGCACATTGATACGGCCTGAGCCTAGAGGTAACATGTGTTGATATTTGACCCTTTGGTGGATTGGAGGGCAGGGCTGTGATTAATACCCATCCTTGTTTAGAAGACCATCTATTTACAATCATAGCATCGATGCACTACAACCACACAAAGTCAAAATACATCATGATTTGTTTAAGAAAAACACTTGATTCACAAAATATTACTACACTGACCAAGCTGACACTGATCATTGAATGACACCAGCAAATGTTTAGTGAGTAGGAGATTTGATATCAAATGTTATAGACAAAGTTATGAGGAAGTGACAGGATTAGCATGGATGCTACAGGAAATCCTTTGCTGGTATCTGTACTATTAATATCACTAGCAAAGATAGCGGTAAGATGATAGGCTGTTCAGCGCCAAGCCACAGGCTGTAACGGACTTTTGTAATATCCACAGCAGCAGCGATGGTCAATAAATAAATAAGTACAAGAGGGACAAAAATGGCATGAGGGGGTAAAAGGGAACAAAAGAGAGAGGGACGAGGGATGAGGGAGAGGAAGAGAAGAAAGAGTGGGTGCTGGTAATATAAACAATGATGTCATCATAGTTAAAGCTGAGCTGGCTGACTGCAGTGAAAATGTAGAGCACTCTACATCACCATGCATGGAATACAGAGCAAGACCTGCATTTACACAGAGTACAACCCATAACCCAGAAAACAAACACATCACATGAGCAATTCTCTTTCCGTCACCCATCTCTAATTTCTCCATCATCATGTAACCTTTCCCACTCACACAGCTCTAACTCCTCACACCAGCCAATAATAGCAGCTTCATATCTCGGTCAATACTTCCTGCTTCCTCCTTCTCGTGGTTCTTCGCTTTCCTTAAATATCGACCAAAGCTCTTGCCAAATGCCCCCACTCACAAACACAGGTGGGCATAAATCAAAACACTGGCGTAGGCCTTTTTCCTGACTTGTTGTCTTTAACACTATTCACAACCAGACTTTTTTATATATTAACTCCACTGACTGCAACACTTGAGATGAAGACATTTGTGGCAAATATTTAACCAACCAGGCAGCCAAGCCTTAATTATTCTCCACTGAAACCAGATAAGTGGAACTAACCCCTCCTGTTCTTCACACTTCACCATTAAAAGGCAAACATGTAACCGTCTAATCAGTGCTGTAAAAGTTGTTTTGGTTTGTTATTGGTGCTAGATCCCGATGTAATATGCATTTTAGGGAGTACAATAGATTGGAATTGATAAACATGAACATGTAAAAGTTAACTCCATGTTTTAAGCATGTTTAACCACCATCTCCCAAGGGAAATATCTGGCTTCATTAGCTGCCAAATGCTCAACTATGTTCACCAGCAAGTCATTATCTGTGTCTATCACTATAACAGGGTTATTCAAAGCTTGTTATCCCCACACAACTGCCTGCTGGGGCTTCAATAAGGTGGTGTGACAGCTGATAAGTGAAGTTGGGGACCGTCAAACTACAACGATGAGCAGAGGGAGTTAAAATGTGGCTGCTGCTAAAGAGAGTTCAGAAGTGAAAAATGACTTGTCCACTCGCCAAAGCTGCCGGAAATATGACAGATGCGGCCAGCAGGGACAACAAGTATTTGGCTGGTGAAAACTTGGAGCCCTGCTTTTGGTCATGGCCAACTCTGTTAAAACAAATGTTAATAAAATCCATCCTGAAGCCCAGAAAGGGTCAACTCATTGTTAACATTCAGGTGCCAGTAATACACAGAGATGCCAAAATAGGAATGGCTTCATCTAGGAGGAAAACAGATCCATGTAGTTTTCAGTTGTCAATAAATGTACTATGAAAAACATTGTTGTTGATGAAACGTTGCATTTCCTGTTCTGCATATGACACTGTTGCCATGGTAACCAATGCTAAAGGTTAAATGCTCTGGGGCAATGCTAAAAACTGCTGAGAGAGAGAAACAGATCTAGGGAGATGGATAGAGAGCGAAAAGAAGGCAAAGGTTTTATTAAATCAAGAGAGAAGAAGAAAGGGCAGATAAGAGATAACACCATCAGTATCCATATTAATGAAAACTTTAAAAGATGAGTAACTGCTTGGTACATTTTCCTTAAATCGACCCTGAGAGGGAGAAGCGGGAAACTATGGCAACTGTGTCTGTCTCCAACTCCAAGCATCCTTTTTGCAAGAAAAGAGATGATACAAGAAGCAAGGCCATACACTCAGAAAGCAATTTTCTGATCGGAAGCGTTTGAGACGATGCTTTGAAGTACAGCTACAAGCCGTGTAGGTGTGTGTGATAAGATATATGAATGAATATCCCTTACAAGAGGACCGCTGATGAGTGAGTGTTTGTTTTGCCCCTGTGTGTACTGTATATGTGCTATCATAAACCTTTTTCTTCCTGGCGGCACAAGTCGCAATCAGGGTTTAGCAACGGCAAGGACACAGTAACCATGACAACTAGGCCCATAGCAGCCATGAATGGATGGAGGAGTGCATGAAGTGAATAGATGGATGGATCATAAGTCGGAGGGGCATCTGGTTCAAGTCTGCTAGGTTTGTAGTCTGTTCCTGCATGATAAAGCACTCTGATATTTGGACTGGAAGTGCACAGTCCCGCCGCATTCATTCACAAAATCCCTCTTTGGTTTTGTCCTATGAGCGTTTCAGTCATAAATCTACATCAGACTGGCATAACATTACATTACATTACATTACATTTAGCTGACGCTTTTATCCAAAGCGACTTACAATAAGTACATTCGACCAGGAAGACACAACCTTGAAGAAAACAGAATCATATAAGTACATCAGGTTTCATAGAGCCAAACATTTCAAGTGCTACTCAACTGGCTTTAGGTAAGCCAGTCCTTTATTAGTATAAAAGTGCTTCGTTAATAGTTCTAACGCTCGAAGTGGAGTCGAAAGAGATGAGTTTTCAGTTTGCGCCGGAAGATGTGCAAGCTATCTGCCGTCCTGATGTCAATGGGGAGCTCATTCCACCATCTTGGAGCCAGGACAGCAAACCCACGTGTTTTCGCCGATGGGAACTTGGGTCCCCCTCGCAGCGAGGGCGCAACGAGTCGTTTGGCTGATGCAGAGCGTAGTGCACGCGCTGGGGTGTACGGTTTAACCATGTCCTGGATGTAGGAAGGGCCAGATCCATTCGCAGCATGGTAAGCAAGTACCAGTGTCTTGAAGTGGATTCTAGCAGTTACCGGAAGCCAGTGAAGGGAGCGGAGGAGCGGAGTGGTGTGGGAGAATTTAGGAAGGTTGAAGACCAGACGAGCCGCTGCATTCTGGATGAGCTGCAGAGGTAGGATGGCACATGCAGGTAGACCAGCCAGGAGGGAGTTGCAGTAGTCTAGGCGTGAGATGACGAGAGCCTGGACCAGAGTCGCTTTCTGAGTCAGCTGGGGACGTATCTTCCTGATGTTGTAAAGCGTGTATCTGCAGCAACGGGCATAACACACTATTACACACATTATATGGTACTGTGAAAAAATATTGATATCTAACGTAGATATTTTTTTTGTCATTTCAACCATCAATCTATACTGGTATAACGACAGTGCTCACCAAGTTTACTGCTGAGATTAACTAATACTCGATTCTTTAGCACAATTTTGATATTTGAATGCCATCTTATAACATTATATTAGCCAATTAATTCTTCTTCTTCTTTTTTTCAAACACTTTTGACCCAGATACACTGTGAGCCAAACATTGAAGGATGAACTTCACAAGAGGACAATCATTCAGGTTATAACCAGTTTCTCAGGTTAGCCTGATGCCTTATGCTCCTTGGTGAAATAAGCTAAAACAAAACAAAGCTTTACAACATATTTGTGCTTCATCTTCCCTCATTACTCCCACCATGCCAGCAACAACAAGTTAGTCACAAGATAATCGGTACATCCTCACAATTAGCTACTCAATCTGCATTTGCTGAGTGTGAACAATTTTTTCGAGGAGTTAGGGAATATAACATAACTAGAGAATGCAATTCCTGAAGAAATTGCTAGTGGGAATGCTTTATGCTGAAAAGCTGACGCTGAATTGCTATGCTGAAATGTGTAAGAAGAAAGTGAAGAATTTAGATTGAAATGATACATGAACACTGGGGGCTTGAATGTGTGATGAGAGAAGAAAAGAAAGTGAAAAGGCTTAGACAAGCAGCAGAATATTTTAACTGCAAACTTTTGAACTAACTTGATGGCGAATGATCTGTCGCCAGGCCAACGGCATTTGACGACATCCCATAATACGCTTAGATGCGTTGATGGCTGCATTGTACCAAACCTGTCAATGTGACATCATCGTGTTCCATGACACAGGTGTTTATATTTGAGCTAACGACGACAGCTGTGTGTCACCAATAATGTATAAAATAGGTGGAACATGTTGAAGTCAGTATGAAGTCTCCATCAGACAGAAAATAATAGGCTCAGACAGTCTGTTAAACTCCAGTGACCACCGTTAGCTCAAACACGAACACCTGTGTGTTATGACCAGTGTTGGGTGTAACGCGTTACAAAAGTAATGGAGTTACAGTAATATATTACTTTTTGCTGTAACGAAGTAATGTAACGCATTACTTATGAAATGTGGGTAATATATTACCCGTTACAATGCCCAGTAACGCAGTTACAACACATTTCAACCCGAAATTAAATGGTGTTTTGTTTTTTAAGAATGTACTAACATAGCGAGACATTCCGACACCAGACAAATTGTGCGGGTAGATTAGTAAACCTGGTGTGTTTACCCTTCAGGCTTCGCGTCGGGATCTTCGGGGCAGTTGAATGTTATGCACCCTCTATTCAAAAAAGAGAATGGAGCGAAAAATACAAACAACAAATTGTGTCATGTGCGCGTGACCTGCTCCGCTGCGCGTGCATCATTTCCAAAGTGCTTCCACAGCAGTGACACACATCTGTGGATAATCATTTATACGAAAATGGTTAAAGCAACCATCACTAAACGCCAGCAACACTGCATCTACTGCAGACAGTAGCAACGGGTCAGATGGGGACATCACGTTACCCTCCGTTGTGGACACTAGCTTACTCCCGCCTGACTCACCGCCCTCGCCCCCGGAGCAGCAGTCTTCGTCGCCGAAACTACGCCGCCCCTCTGCGGCCCGCAGGTGCCAGGATACCACGGCAAAACAGAGCCTGTCCAGGTATATCTAAACAAGTACCCGCCTGTACATTGGGGTTAGGCGGTCATTTTGCAGCTCGTGGTATACAAATAGACAATGGCTAGAATATTCATGTGAAAATAGTGTCATATTCTGCCATGCCTGTAGAAATGTTGGGTCAAAAATAATGCATACAATAGCACAGATGCCTTCACCACGAATGGCTACAAAAAGATCTCATATCCCAAGCTTATCAACGAGCTAATGTTGCAGCTGAAATGTTCTCCAGGTCACAAAGTCATGATGATGTGATACCAGTTTTCAAGCACAGTAAATATTCTCTTCCCAGAGTATATGATGGGACCAAGGTGATGATTTAGTACATGGTTTTAATAATACTTTTGCTTTTCAATGTTTGCATTTCAAACCATGAGCTGGTTTAAATAATATTTGCCTTGATTTACAATATCTTCTCATTTGTTTTATCAGTACAGCTTTGAAGCTTTTGTGCTTTTCTTTGCCATAGTCCATTTTGGACTATATGAAATATTTCAGGATTGCACTTTTAACTCACTTGAAATGTTCTCACTTGCTTGGTTTCAAAACATAACAAATGCCATTATCTGTTCATTGGGGACCATCAATGCTATTTTTCATTGCTGTTGCCGGCCACTATTGCTCATGTAAACCTACTACTGCTGCGCCCCCTGTAATCTCAGAGGCACCCCGAGTCATTTTGTTCTGGAACCGGGCCTGTACATGGCCATATACTAAACACACTACAGAGCCCATTCCGTGTCCTGTTATTGTTTACTTCCTCTCTGCCTTCTTCTGGTGATTTATCTGACGTCCAGCGCTCCGTCTTTTAACCTCTTTTCCTTTCTCTTTCTTGATCCTCCTTAGCAACCTTCATTATAGTCCTTGACAGTGGTCTGTACTACTGTATTAACAACGTGTCACATGTTAAGAAGTTACAATCAGAATTGAGTATTCAACTAAGCCGTGTAATACAAGTTGTTAGTAGCCTTAAGGGCCTACACAGTTGTTATGCTATACCACATTGCCCTTCACTGGATGTATAATGAGCTGCACTAAACCACATTTTAGCATTTAAAATACCTAGCCATTCTTTGCAGTTATTTTGGTGAAAGTAACTCAAAAGTAACTAAAGTAGTGTAACTCATTACATTTCAGAGACAGTAATATTGTAATGTAACTTATTACTTTCAAAAGAGAGTAATAAGTAATATGTAATATATTACATTTTGGAAGTAACTTGCCCAACACTGCTCATGACATCATTGTGTCCCATGACACAGGTGTTTATATTTGAGCTAACGAGGTGTGCAGAGATCAAAGGTTTCCATTGTTCTGAATGAGAGATAAACCTCTTACATGTGAACGTTTTGTCAAAGAACCGTAACAGATATCTGTGAAATTTCAAAACGTGAAGCATGTCAAGGAAGTTGAGTATCTGAAGTGTAATTGTTGTGTACTTTCAGGTTAATAATGTGGCCTTTTTGGCAGTTTAACTAAAGGTGTGCGGCTGCTACCGTGAGGAAATATCAGCCTGAAATTACAATGGGCTTTAATGGAGGCATGTTGAAAGTTTTTGTCACTTCATACCCTAAAGAGTCAAGAGGCATTTTGTTTAATTATTTTTTGCTTGATTATTTGTAATTTTTCAAGCTACGAGATGTTTTCCTACGTTAGTCATGAAAAATTATGTCTCAGGAATGTAGGGTTTGGGAATTATGGCAGTTTAAAAAAAAATATATGAAGGCAAATTTCAAACTGTCCTCCACTCTAACATCACGCACTCTACCTTAACGAGCTGCACAATGTTAAAGTTAAAATGTTAAAAATGTGATGAATTATGGGCTATATCTCTGGAATTATGAAAGTTATGAATGAAAAAAGTAATAGCCATCAATTCCCGACCGAGCTGAACGTTTTGATGTTTGAACGGAGTTTCTGCGATGTGGAATGTGGGAGAAGAAGAGGGCCAAAATAACAGGCGGAATAATAAAGAATTTTGTGCGTAGAAGAACAGATAGTGAAGATAGTAAACAATGGTCCGTACTGTATGTGTTAGAAAATCCAAACATCAGTGTCAAGACCACAAACAGAGTGGTATTATAAAAACCATCCATAGAGAAATGTTTGGGATCCCCGTATAAATGAATTTAACTGTTGGCATGTTTACAATCTGTTTGCTTTTCTCATTGTTCGTCTTTCTTGCCATGTTGGTCTTCGTTTGAGCAATGTTGCTGTGTGTCCAGATTCAAGCCTCGACTTTGCAGAGTACAAAGTTATCATGAAAAATATACATTTTGGCCAAAAGCACCAACAATATGCCTTTATAACCCTGAATCTACATTTAATGATTGCTTGCAGCACAATAGATGATATTGAGCTAGTCAGAAATCTCTTAATGGACAAAAACAAAGATGGTTTAGCATCCCATGCAAACAGAGACACGGAGGTGAATCTGTGGTTGATGGGCAAGAGGAAGGAGCAACAAAGGTTATATTGAGTACAGCAGACTCCAAAGATTTAAAGCCCTGTTGTAGCACAAAGGCAGGCTGGGTAATTGGGCTGTAAACCATCCGTGTGTGTGTGTGTGTGTACTGTATGTGTGTGTATGTGTGTGTGTGTGTTAACCAGTACATCAGGTCACCTAAACTGCCATTGCCATTAACGTTCGTTTCTGGTGATGACAAACTCAGATTAGAGGATATCCACTTGACAGTCACTTCAATCAAACACACACACACCACACTCTACAAAGACACAATGAAACCTCACAAACAATCAGTGATTTACTTCCTCCAAGCACAACTGCACACACACACACCTCCAGGGTCAACAGAGGCAATCATATAATAAGGTCTGTTAGCTACTGCAAAGAATAAGTAGCCTTTTTAATTTGCTAGATTAACAAATGAAATGTAATGTAATACCTCAGTTTTCAGTCCGTGAAAAATGACCTCAAGACAACAACGTTTTTAATATGCTAGATTAACTTGCCGCATAAACACAACTCTATGACTCACACCTAAAAACCCATGAATCATGGTGTGGTTGCACTTTGTTTGTATCTGCCCGCATGTGGATAAACCTAAGTAATGGGATAGTTTTTTTTTTATTGAACCATAAGAGAGTGTGTGAGTTTGTGTGTGTGCCAGAGCAAAGTCCATCTAGCTTTGGTAATGAATATGATTTTCCATCCGACACTAACTGACTAACTTGCCATGCAGAAATAGGAAAACTAAAAGTCGTTTATACATAACTGGCAAACCAAATGCGGCTCAGACTATTCACCTAAAGCTATTCAGTCAGGAATCACAATGCCAAACATATTTTTTGCAAGACATTGTATGACCTTGCAGAAACAACATTCAGGATGTGACAAGAGTCGATCAGTCTGGCTTGATTTAAGGCTGTCCTCGCTTTTAAGTCTCTATACTTCACAAGAAAAATAGTTGAAAAGTTTGGTGCAGAAACTTTAAAGAACAAAAGCGAACAGGGTAGAACGGGCCAAGGACACATGCTTAATATATCGTTAAATAACCGGGCTTATCTGGACTACGAGACATGATGATGTATTGGACTTTAAGGAGGCGCAGTATGATGGAAGATAAGAGGGGAGAGGAAGAGAAGAAGAGGATGCTGCACTTGAATGTACTGAGTAAAATGATGGGGGGCAGTGAGAGGGAGAGCATGGAAGAGGGCATCTTCAAGCCTCAGTGCCTTTTCTCATTTAGGAGGTGTGTGTATGTGTGTGCGTCTATGTGCGTAAGTGTGTACGTCATCAGGGTTTCCTCCCTAACGTCACTGTAAGTCCTGCTGGGACACCAGAGTCCTCTCAATGCGGCACTTTGACACAATCCACGCGGCTGTTTCCACTTCATGTAACCGCTATGATTTAATCATCTGATAAAACAAGAATTAATGGATATAAATTGCAAGTCTGGTTGTTCCTCGTCAGCAAAATAATACAATTAGTCAGCCATCACTGCTGCCGAAACGGACACACTCAATCCCATTGTCATGTGTGATGGAAGTATATTGAGAGGCAGAGGTGGGAAAAAATTACACCATAAACCAAATGGAAAAGAAAAAGAGACACAGTGGGTGTTTCTCAATGTCGAAGAAGGCTCCTCCAGAGCCACTATTTCAAGGATGCTACGTCATCGAGTCCCGCCAAAGGACTGTTCCAATGTCCAGGATCCTTGGAATTCTACCGAGGCCGGCGTCCTTCGTTGCAATTTTTTTTGAGGCTGCACATGTGTATCCTCTGCGGTCTTAAAATCCCCACAATGCTTTGCGCACGGACAAATTTCCAAAATCTTTGGCGGACATCGCGCTCCATTTAAGGCGGGGCCTCGCATATGACGCACACCTGCACACCTGTTGGCCTGTTCCACCATTCTTCGTTTTCCGAGGCTAGGAAGGATTCTTGCCTCACTTCTGAAGGACCTGACTCGGAAGACATGTCCTACCAACGAAGCGTCCTCGACATTGAGAAACACCCAGTGGATGTATTAAGGTCAAGTGTCAACGCACACGTTGGTAGACTCAACATTTCAGGTCGTCATGATTGAAATGACATGTTGTCATTGCCATTTTTGGCAGCAGGTTGATGTGTTAAAGCAATGTCATATTTTCTAAGGCTAAAAAATAAGGTGGCAACTAAAGTGCTGTAGCTGAGTTTAATATGAATCTGTTCATTATTTTCTTGATTGTCAATTAGTCTTCAGATTTCCTGTTTCTCTTTTTGAAAAACAGGCCGAAACAAAAACATATTCAGTTGCCCAAAATGTAACATGGACTTTGTGTTATGGCATTTTTTGTATCGACATCATGGATTATTAAAATAGCCGCACAATAATTTCCTGTCAATGTACTTGAATCAACTCCTACTTTCAGGTCTTGTTCATATACATTTCATAAAGATCACCAAAGAAGTGTTTTTTGTTGTCTAAAGATTGATATATTATAATGTACATAATAGTCATACAAATGGTGATGCGACAAAATGATCAAAGGAACATGAACATATTCAATATAGAATAAAATGTGTATTTACAGTATAGAGAATTCCAATTAAAAAGAGACTTGTGTTTTGAAAAAAAATGGCTTTTCCTACAGAATGGAAATATAGTCAGCTAGTTGTCAATTATGCTTTTACTAAAATCACAATTTAGACCAAATCATTGCCTATCACTTACGAGGCTTTTCAGCAGTTTAAATGTCTTCTGCTGCTGCACAGATGCTGTGAGGAAGGACCGTAATTCACTTCAGGGGAGGCGGTACACTTCAGATAAACAGTA